>NC_041050.1:13116755-13468257 GCF_900634775.1 Gouania willdenowi
CAGAACAGAATAGAGAGATAGAACATCAGTGTGTCCCAGACTAGTTGAGCCGTGAACCACAGATCAGGAACTGTCAGCTCCAGCTTCAAGAACCTGAAACGGAAAAGAGAGAGAAGAGCGAGGAGAAGGCACAGACTGCAGAAAAACATGATACACTATTAGCAGGTCTGCCTGCATGGAAACACCTGTTGCTAAACTGGGGTGGACATCAGTGTAAATGGTTTGTAAGCAGTGTGAGCAGTGTGATGGGTATACAACTATACAATTATGACTTAATAGTCACAATTATGAGAAAGAAAATCATAATTATGAAATAGAAAGTCATAGTTATGAGTTCGTAAAGTCATAATTATGAGAAATAATCATGATGGAATAGTAAGTCATAGTCTTAATTAGACTTTGAATAATAATTATTTTAAAACACATTTTGGCTATTAATTTCTTAGAATTCAACACATAGTGTAGAAAATAGTAGATAAAAATGTTTTTATTGCTAAATGATTCCATCACATTTTTGTACGTTTCTTTGCTAATTTACATTGAAAATGTTCTCTTTCTAATCACATGGATATACACTCCAGCAGTTATGACAGTATCCATGAAGTGTTAAAGCATTTCATAATTATGACTCAACTAATTCATAATTTTGACTTTCTTTATCACAATTACTTTTTAATCTCGTAACAAGGCTTAATAATTATATATAACGTTATACTTATTTTGAACATCAGTGCTTAAATCTACTGATGTAACAATGTAATCAGAATATGCAAACAAAGTCACTCATCCTGAAGCTAGAAAATATCTAAAGAACTACAGGACTGGCTGAATCTCTCTTTTTGTAATTTATGCAGCTTGACACTGAGCGGTTTTCCTAGTGATTCAAATGCTAATTTCTTCCTTTAGCACCTGTAAAAGGACGAAAAACGATAAATATTCTTTTTTTTTAAAAAAAGGCCAACAAAAACAAGACGAAAGCTTCGCTAATTCTCTAAAATTCTTTAGTACCGTAATCCCTGTAAATACATTGATACTTATTACACATTCTTTTGAATTTTGGATTAAGGCCCTACCATTTCTATATGAAATAGTTATTAGTTTACATAATCTAATTCCCACCTAACATGCTTTTAGGATGTCCTGAATATTGGGTTTTAGACTTTATTATTTTGCTCCAGAGGAAGTCTGATCAGGCTGGTATGATCATCAAGTCTTATGTTTGTATTAAGCATCATTGGATTGGGCATGAAAAGCAAAGCCTATAGAAAAAAAGAAGTCTGTATAGTGGCTTGCTCTGGATATTAAAAAAGTTTTGTTAGAATTTGATTTGGCTTAAAGGAAAATGCTCAAACTGTATACACAGTGTATTAAAATGTATACATTAGAGATGCTGTTTAGGCTTATGGCTTTGGGTATGTTACATGTTCCTAATACACAGTAAGGATTGAGGTCAGACTTCAAATTAAAACGCACTGTGTTCATGTCCTCTTTACACCTCAGTCCCAGAACCAACCACCAAGACCTGGAAAGAGGCTCTGTCGGGCAGCTACAGCAGCTCCACCAGTGGCAACTGGAGTTGGGACGCCAGTGACCAATCAGTGCCCTCCACACCGTCTCCTCCACTCTCCAATGACCACAACAAGAACTTCCTGCTCTCGTCCCACGGTGATGATGTCAGTGAGGATGTCACGGAGAGTGCGCACTTCATGTTTGAGGACCCCATACCAAGAAAGAGAAAGGTAGTTACAATCTGTCAAAGTGAGTTGTAACAAACCACAACAACTGTTAGCATCATTCTTCTAACTGTGGAATGAATAATGTTTTAAATCCTGAGCCAAAAATACAATCACCATTCTGACGGCTATGAAAACAAAAGAAAGTGTCAATTGAGTCAGTTTCACCTTCATTCCACTTTACCATTGGTTAGATCGAAGATCGTCAAACACAATTGTCTCAAAAGACATTGGTAATGGGTAGAATTATGAGTATTATTGATGAAAACTTTGCGTTAGATTTTACTTTTTTGCCGATTTTGTCCAACACTACGTTTTTCGATATTAACCGGTACCGTTATATACATAGACTCGCCCCGACCTAATTTTAGGTCACATAATATACTGTATCTGTCCAGGGAAATAACAGGTTAATGCATCACTGAATGCATTCAGTTTATGTTTACATAGTGTTTATGTCAAGTATGTGTGTGATCCACTAGTGAAAGTGTACCTTATATTATTTAATTCTATTATATTTTTTCTTCCCTTATTTAATTATTGTTTGATGCTGTTATATTTCCTGTTCACCTGTTTTTTTTTTTTGGAGCTGCTGCAACATTAAAATTTCCCCCATTGGGGGATCAATAAAGTTTTATCTTATTCCACAAATAAACATCATCGTGCAGAATAAGAAAATGTATTTGGCTTCAGTAATAAAAGAGTCACATATTTGTTTTTAATAAGTTGTCTAAAAAATCTGCACGTATTGGTTTTATAATATCAGTAGAAAAACTGATACCGATATTACATTTTGTGTATAATATTGGTCAATAATATTGGTGAGCCTTATCGCTAACAGAAACTAAGGTGCTGTCCTATTTTAACTCCTTTATTATTACAATTGATGACATAAAAGAAAAAAAATTTAAAAAATTTAGATTGCTTGATTGTAGCTGATAAACCAGGTGGAGATGCTCCTCATGTCACATTATTGTAACTCAATTAATAAATCCAAAATCAAGATAAAATGTAAGAGAATTAGGGAAAATAAATGCTAATATATCCACAGTGGGATTTTTTCTTATTTATTTGAAATCTGAAGAAATGTTGTTATAAAGCACAAGTTAAACTTACAAAAAAAAGTGCAAGTTCACAGCCTTTGACTTTTTTGGGCGCGTGGGTGATGGATTATTTTTCTCCTCTCCACACTTTTGAAATAGTCCTGACCAACAGCAAAGAGTTTCTACTGTGACAAAGCTTCTCGGTTCCAGTCCTTTCTATGTCGGATAAAGCCGAGCTGGCAGACGGATTTAATGCATATATTGAAATGAGGCCCGCTGGGAAGGAGAATTTATACTCATGGTTGCAGCAGATGGAGAAATGAATGCCACTATTTCATCAGTCCATACGGTGACAGAGGAGAGCCCATATATTCTGTGAGGGAACAGCATTTGATTCAACCCTTGTGATAGAAGCAAAGCTACTGGAAATATGAAACTATAAAGACAGGACTAGGATGCCAGAGGGCTTTGCAATATCACAGATAACAGAGAGGAAATTAAACTGGAGGCAGCTTGAATGAAAATAAAGACAAGCAGGTCACATACTGTAATATATTTAATATAGGGCTGAGAGTTGTGCTAACTCACAGGATGACGTTGCACCAATAGAGCTGTGACCGATTGTGGACTTTTACATTTTTATGAGCATTAGGGATGTCCCGACCGTTATTAGAGCCTGAAAACGAATATCGGATTCAAATTTCCTGTTTTTCTGATTTTTATTTTTATTTTTCCCCCAATTCATTTTTTATTTATTTTATTCAATTGTAGAATACTGTAGATATTATGTTGAAGGTTAAAAAATTATGTAACCAACTGGTTAATAATAAATGGGTCAGTTTTTCTCATACCTACTGTTGCCGACTATTGTTCTCTGTTTGATTAACATCACTTGATCAAGCCTTTTCTAACATTCCACACTACAAAATAAGATAAGTCATTATTATTTTTTATTAAAGAAAAGAGAGAGAGGAAAAAAAATATGTATGTATGATTCATGCTGATATCGGTATCAGCCGATACGCAAGGCTGCAATATCGATATCATATCGGAAATGGAAAAAGTTGTATCGGGACATCCCTATTAGCATCCGTCGCTATCATCCATGGGCTGTAGACTGGCTTTGTCTAGGCCATGAGTTAAGAGGATTAATAAACATGGAAATAACCCGTCTTACTGTAACTGTGTTAAGATGCAAGGAAAGTGCTTCAGGTGTTTGTGATTATTTGTGGGATTAAAGAGCAGCTTTTTCATTAGAGGCTTTTAACAGCATGTTAGGATGCATGTACAGTACATTATCAAGAGATTAGATGCTTTGCTTTACTTTGCTGCCATATATAGCTGCTATATATATATATGTAGAGCTATATATGAGGGCTGATTGTAATTCATTAATCACGATTAATTAATTACAGAAAAATAACACCCTAAAAAATGATTTGATTTTATTTGCACTCCAAACAGCACTCGTTGCACAGGATCTTGGTATACCCACGATACTGATACTGATTCAGACAAAATGTATCATCTTCATCAGTTGGTCTATTTATTTCATGCCACATACTTTATATTCTAACTATTTTCCACTGTTCATTTTTTTTCATTTATTGTTTTTATTTATTCAGTCATATATACCAAAAATCAATTTAAATTCGAAAAAACATTGCTTCTTGTGTCTAATTTTGTTAGGCGATTAATTTGGATTAATCGAGATGAATTGATTACAAAGTCTCTAATTAATTAGATTTTTTTTTTTGATTGAGTCACACCACTAATATATGTACAGTATATATATCTCAATGAATTAAACATACAGTAATTTTACTCCAAAAATAAGGGAAAAGCACTTCACTCACTACAGATGCATTTTACTTCATTCTTACTGTGATTTCTTGTTTTTCTTCACCAGACAAGGTGGACGGTGATTTGCTTGACACCATTTTTGTTTTAGTTTGTTCCCGGTATTCATCGTGATATCAGAATAAAGTAAAAACACTTCTATGCATCCGTTTACAAGACTTCATGTCTATTTTTCCTTTCTTTTTGGAGTAAATGACGTTTGATTCACTGATCTATGAGGCATACGCTACGATGTTATTTAATAATAAATGACGGTGGGTTGTAGCTTTAAAGGTGACCAAGGTCAATCGGAGATAAGTCTTAGTAGTAGCGATGAAGAACAGACGTAAACGAATCCATTGATGAAAATCTGCACTACTCTGACTTCTCCTGCTCGCCTACCTGCTCCCTCCTCTTTTTCTTCTAACTTGTCTTTCTCCGGAGGCTGTTAGAAGGTAATGAGAAAACACACCCACTGTATTTCATTAGCACTGATTCAAGTCCCCGCCTGCACCAGAGACAGCTGCAAGCTTCTATGTGCAAGGGAAATAAATTGAAATAAAAAGTGACATACTACTACATCACTCAATCTCAATCTCCTCACGGCTCACTTAACCAAGCAGGGGACGGTTATCCTTGGTTTTACGTTAAACCTGATTTGAGTGGGATCGGAGATGATAAGCATTTTAAATGCTCCTTATGATAATCAGAGGTTAGAAAAAGGGCACCGCTGCTTATGTCATGCTGGTGTGTATGTTTAGATTGAGCCTTTAACACTGTGTGTGCACTTTATCCACAAAGTGCAGTGAGACCAGATAGACAGACTGAATATAAATCTACAGTGCATTAGTATATTCATTGTCTCATTTGGGTTTTTGTTTTTTTTCACTGCCTCAGCTTGTCTTTATCTGGGCTTCTATACTTATGTTATATATTGGGCTTTTTTTTTAACTAAAAAATACCAAAGCAATAACATGATTTTTAAATCATGGCAGTCACACACAGAAGGATGACGTCTCAGTTTCAAGAACTAAAAAAAAATCACAGTTTTCTTGAAGTTGAGTCACAAGGTCTTTAGCTTTCTTGAGAAAAAAAGTGTTTTTGTGAGTTGTGTAACGGACGTTGTGTTTTATTTGGAAATCTCTTTTTCAGAACTCCATGAAGGTGATGTTCAAGTGTTTGTGGAAAAACTGTGAAAAAGTCCTCAGCACTTCCTCAGGGATCCAGCGGCACATCCGTACCCTCCACCTAGGGTGAGTATTTAGGAGTATTTATTCCCTGTTTATGGATTTATTTGACCAGATAATGACATTTAAATTATTAAGATAAAAATGAAACAAAGGTTGTACATTTGATTTTTCAGTATCTATTTATTTTTGAACATGTAAAAACAAGAACAATACTTATTAAATAAAAGGAATGTCACAAAACAAGTTAATTTCCAAAACAAGTCAAAAACACAAAGTAAGAAGATTTCAATAAAACATCTACACGTTCAAAAAAGGAGCGGGAAGAAGTCTGACTTATTTAATCCTTCCCATCTTATAACCAGTGTAACTAATTTATCCATGAGCTACTTATATATACATACATGTATATGCACCCATACATATACAGATATACACCTATGTACATATATACATTCATACATAAACATAAACAATGTGCATACAGTAATATTATATACTACCAAAACACAATAATGATTATATTAATCAAGATGGAGAGCTCACCTATATTGACACTGAATAGTAGGTATATGTACATTTGTATTACATGTATAAAATATTGTATATAATGTCAAATATATACACATTTAAGTTAACATCACTTATATTCATTTATTTAAAAAATATATTTTAAATAAACAATGTAATAATTGTATTGTGAATAATTAGATTTTTATGTAATTCAGTTTCTATTAATTTAAAAATAGGTGACTTTTATGACGTTTAATACACATCAATACATTGACAGAGTTAAGAATTCAGAAAATTGATCACAGTCAGAAGTTTTTGATAGACACGGTTCTAATCTGGACATGGGTTAAAAAAATAACAATTTCAATGTAAATTTGCACAGTTATACATTGAATCATTGATGCACAGTAAGAAACATGCACAAAATTGCAATATTATGGGTATGAACATGACAACAGTGATATATCACCCAGCCCAGACTTCAGGCTTAGGGTTTTCCCCTCATTATAGCCCTTTAACTTGTACCTTTGGGCTCTCTGGCAGCTTCAGAATAGCAGGATTACAGTTGTGATTTAAAGGGTGCGGTGAGACGGGATAAGTGACACACATTTGACGTGTTAGAGCTTGGATGCAGTCCAACAACTGTCTTTTACAGGCTAAGCTATAACGTTGCTGCGTCTGCTCCATGCAGGTGTTTATATCACAGGTGCAGCAGGAATCACCCAGTCCTGCAGAAAATAGGAGAATTCCTGCCTTTTAGTGTAGTTTTGAACCTTATTAGGCCACTTTAATAGGATTTTATAAACTTGGGTTTAGGTGGAGATTACATTGATTGATTTATTACATCTACTGTATATATGTTTACTGTCGTCAAGATTTTATATGTTTTTTTTTACTTTTTTTGGATAGTAAACATGGCAACAATACAGTATGTTCAGCCCTGATGTAGGTACGAGGGTGTAGAGCATCGACTTGGTTAGAAACTTCATTTCACACTTGATTTATTTAATGCCATTAAAGGGTACCTGTAATACATTTAATTTTCAAGTTAATTCAAAAGATCATAATATACTGGAGGTTTATTTTCTTCAACTCAACTTTATTTATATAGCGCAAATTACAACAAAGTCATCTCAGTGCGCTGAGCAAAATGTAAAGTCCATAGTTAAAAGCCATCAGACACGGTGGCCGCCATCAGGGTTGTGGTCAGTTATAATTGTAATCGCGTAATTGATAATTAATTACAATCATAATTGCAATTCAGATAACCACTGTAACCTCATAGCTTGATTGTTGCAAATATCTGTATCATATTTGTATATAATTTGTATTATTATTAGTAGTAGTATTATCTATCCTACTTTATTTTCTACTACTGTAATGTGTGTGTATCTGATCTCTATTTTTAACAGTCTTTTACTTAATTATACACTAATTTAACGTTTATTCTTTCTTTCGTCTTTGTTAACGTTTTTTTTGTTTAATTTGTGATTTTTTTTGTGTGGCTGTAACATAAGCAATTTTCTCCTGAGATTAATAAAGGAAAGGAATTCTGATTCAGATTCTGAGATAATTGACTTTGTAATTATAATTGTCATTGAAATACTACAAAAATCAATCAATTACAAATTTAAATTTAAAAGCAAACCTGGGGAACCATGTTACAATTCTATGGCTTACACACATGTAGTTAACAATCATTAAAATACATTTTATATCAAGTTTTCCCACTGCCTGTCAGTTCTGATTTTCTTTTTTTTTAAAAAAGTTATAGTGGTATACTGACAGAAAAAGGCTCAGACACCCACACCAAAAACTTTAATACCAGTATTTTCAAAAGGAAGCATAACAAGGTAACCAAGAGATTGGAAGATAGATAATAATTTTTATTAAGTGTATTTTACAGTTGATTTAAGACATGGGTCAAACTGACCCGTTATCACCAGCAGGACTTGGTATCTGCCCACACTGCCAAAGGTACCAAAAGCTGGTTCAATGACCATGGTGTTACTGTGTTGGATTGGCCAGCAAACTGGCCTGACCTGAACCCCATAGATAATCTATAGGTTGTTGTCAAGAGGAAGGTGAGAGACACCAGACCCAACAATGCAGATGACCTGAATGCTGCGATCAAAGCAACATGGGCTTCCATTGCACCTGAGCAGTGCCACAGGTTGATGGCCTCCATGCCACGCTGCATTGATGCAGTCATTCATGCAAAAGGAGGCCCAACCAAGTATTGAGGGCATAGAAATAAATGAATAAACATACTTTTCAAAAGCCTTACATTTGTGTTTAAAATATGATTTTTTTATTGATATTATGTAATATTGTAATTTTCAGAGACACTGATTTTTTTGTTTTCATTATATGTAAGCCATAATCATCAACATTTCAAGAAATAAAGGCTTGAAATATTTTACTCTATGTGTCATGAGCCTATATCATAAATGGGTTTGACTTTCTGAAATGAGTGACAAAAATATTGAACATTTTCATAATATAATTTTTATTTTATTTTTTTAGATGTACCTGTATATAAGCTTTTAAATGAGGTTACATTTACGATTCACTGCAGTTACCCTTTAAGATGTCAATGGATTTAATTCCCCCCCCCCACCAAAAAAAGTGATCAAAATAAGTTAAAATATGGAAAATTTGGTGTAGTTGCAAAATGGGCTGAAATGGTTTAAACAATATTCTTAACCCCTTCCAGTTTCTTGCGACCCTAAGGTTGACAAACCCTACTTTACAGAATGATCTTCAAATCCATGTCTTTCTGCAGTGTTTACATGTTATTAGAACAGTGTTGTTTCCTTTGTGGTTTCTAAAGTGACAGTAGAAGTGAATACAGGTTTCTCTTCAGTTCGCTTTGACGGAAATGGAGGATTGAACACGGATATTTTTGAATTAGTCACATTGCAGCTAAAGAAAAACAAAAACAGTATGAGGGGCTGTCATGAGACACTTTTTATTTCTCTGTAGGACTGAGTTTATTGGGAGTGGACATTAGAGCCCAGCCTTGTTGGTGAAAGGTCCTTAACTGTAGCACGCTGATGTTTACTGCCCCCTGCTGTCGGTATATAAATGTATATAACAAAAAATGTGCTGCTAATAAACAAAATATGTGCACCTTTTTTATTAAAAAAACACATTAAAACTACTTTTTAGAACAATTTTATACCTTAATGTACTGTAATGTTATCTATAGCAGCGATTCTCAACTGGTGGGTCGGGACCCAAAAGTGGGTCGTAGACCTGTACTGGGTGGGTCGTGGACAGCTGGTCAAAAATGAACAAAGACTTAATGTCTCTCATGTTGGACTTGTCTTTTATTTTAAAATAACCTTTTCTTTTGACAAGCATGCTGTAAAATGCATGTTGCAAGGAAAAATATATAGATTTATGTTTTTAAAAATATTATATATATATGTGTGTGTATGGTTTCAACAGCTATTTTTGAAAAACTACATTTAATTGGTTGAAAATGGGTTGAAAATAGGTTGTGATCACATGACCGTGGAAAAATGTGGATCCCAGGGTGAGACCAGTTGTATATGCCTAAATGTGTATTTTTACAGAAACATTGTGACAAATGTTTTTAAGTCTTGCAGATCTGGTGTATGGTCTTTGGTATGTTATATATATATATATATATATATATATACACACACAAGTTGTGTTTTGAAAAATGCAAGGTCGATTTTTAATAAAATGTAATTACAATTAAACACTTGCAGGAATAAGGAGAAATAAAGTGTTTCATGTTGAAACCTCAACATTTCCTATCTTTTTAAGTTACTACTAGCTTTCCTTATTATCTTACCCTGTAATTAAAGTGAAACTGTGAACATGGAGTATTTAAGAAGTGATTTTCTAACGAGTGGCCCTTCAGACTATACAGTAGTACCATGAAGTAGCTCACAGTTTCAGAAAGGTTGGTGACCCCTGGTTTGGAGCATCCGATTCACACGAGAGAAGAGAAAGTAAAAAAAAATACACAAAATCAATGAAACTTTACAATATTTTCCCATGCGGTGTTGACAGCTGCGAGACTATGAATAATAAAATAACGTGAACAAAATCAATATATATTTTTGTCAACTGATAAAAACAGTTTTAATCTCCTGCCCTAGGATACTGAAGAATATTTCTAAAGCTATTGCTGTCCTGTAAAGAAGTGACGATGCACTTTGTAATGAGTTTGTCTTCCTTCCTCGTCATCGTCAGGAGAAACAGTGACTCAGACTACAGCGACGGAGAGGAAGACTTTTACTACTCTGAGATCGAGGTGAACATGGACAGCCTGACAGAGGGACTGTCCAGCCTCACCCCCACCTCCCCAACCACAGCCTGCCCCCCACCCATCTTCCCTCCACCGCTCACTGAAGTCCCTCACTCGGAGCACATCAGAATGAACGGATCTCAGAGTCATCCTCCGACGCTGCTCAGCCAATCAGCTCCTTCTACTCTCTGCCACATCCGCACTGACCACGCCTACCAGGTACAGCACCTCAACTATTTATCAGAGCTTAAAAAACCTAAGGGAACTATATTTCCTCTCTCCCTCCTCTCTGCTCTGGAGGGAAAATAGATTAACGTTAGGTGGGACCAACTTTTTGTTGCAATGACATCAGAAGATGCACAACAGTTAAACACATTATTGAGTAACAAAAAAAGCCCTGTAATGTAGGGATGCACGATATATGATTTTTGGTCTATCTATGTCATTATTTCACAACAGAGTTTTTACAAGATCCAAGCATTCTGTGTCATAGCTTTATATCAGGAAAAAAAAATCAAACTGTTTAAGAATGGATAAATTCAGTGAATAATTCTACTTTGAGATCATTGATTGCCTGATATACAAGCATTCCTGTTGTCTGCTTCCCACACACAAGATGGCAGCACTTAACCACGCCTCTCCACGGGTGATGAAGCGTCATGGCCCCGGGGCCAAATCCGGCCCTTTGGAGCATCCAATACTGCCCACAGGAGAAAGTAACAGTTACAGAGAAAACATGAATCATTGTGTAAATGAAAACTAACATTCCCGGTGCTTATATGTCATGATTGAAGTAATTTTTAATGTTAAACTGTTGAAAAACTCAACGTTCTTACAAAATCCTTCAATTTTCCTGAAATTATGACATAATATTTCCCTTAATTCAATAGTAATTGGTGACAAAATCTAGAAAATGTAAAGTGAAGATCCTGTTGAGACTAATATCTGTCACTTATTGTGTGGATATTGTCAGTTTCTTACATATTTTGCATTTTATTTGTGTGTAGAAGTGCAAACTAGAGCACAATAATGTTGAAATTACACGTTTTTCCACTTCAGGCCAAACGGCTCCGTATTTGACCCCTCAACAGAAATGAGTTTGACACCCCAGGTCTAAGTGTATGATGTTTATGGGTTGATCAAGGAAGCAAAGCCTGCTATTTTATTGGTTATTTATGTCAGCAGAATGGCTGTAGTCGATACTTAATATTAAGGCCAATATCGACCGATATTGATGACGTGCCGATAATATCGTGCATCACTACTGTAATGTGGTCTTTTGTGCAGAGCTTTAATACCAGTGTAAAGTTTGAAGGTCAGATGGTTGAATGTCTTCCCCACTGATGGAAACTCTTTTCCCTCCCCTTACTCGTCCATCCCTCTCTCTCTCTTTTCCCTCCGTCCTCTGGCTGTGTCTGATTGGTTGTCCATGTTCCAGGCCACCGCTCCGGTGAGCATCCCAGTGTGTCCGGAGCTGGCTGGGATCGCCAATGGCAATGGGATCGGGCCTGGAACTGGGAGTGGGAATGGCATTAGTGTGTCGTGGCAGTCGCCTGCTGTCATGTTCAAAGGAGTCTCGGTGAGGGAGGCTTTGACTCTTCACCCTAACTTTAACTTCTTCTAACTTACTTTCAACATTTTCATCAACCGCTTTAAAATCTACTGTATGTCGTCGTCCATTCAGCAACAAGTTTGTTGTTTTTTTCCTTTAGCTTATCTGAAGGTTTTTTGCACGTACAGTACAGAACAGTAGGAGGAATATTAATCCTTTCACTGAATGAAGGCTTACCTTTGGAGAACATGGTAGAGCGAGAGGTTGTGGGTACAATTCTAGGTAGTGCTTAATGCACTGTGACGTTATCTCTGTGCTTCTGATGGAGGGTCGACACCATTTATGTGTGATCAAGACTAACAGTGTAATCCTCATGTATTGAGTCCACGTGACTTATTTGTGATGAGATTGGGCGTGAAGCTCATTAATAAACGCTCAAAGACACGTGTCAAACTCAAGGCCCGGGAGCCAAAGTCGGCCATTTAGAGCGTTCAATTGTGTCCGCAAGAGAATGTAAAAATTTCACAACATCAATGAAATTTTACAATATTAGAACACCACACTTTTTCCAGTTTTTTACTGAAAATTATTCAGTTCATTGTGTCATTGCACTCTGAAATGAAAGCATAGAACAAATAAGCAATTTGAGTTGGAAAAAGAAATCATGGAATCAATTTATAGACCAAATGTATTCTAAACTTCTGACTCATCAAAGTACAGTGTTCCAACACTGCTTTTATACAGACAGAGAGGGTTGGAAGTAATCTAGAACAGTTGGAACACCTGTAGGAATGAGTAGCACCAGCTTTCAAAGCTGATTCAACCTTCATTACTGCAGGACAGCTTTACATTGTTAACCCACTTTGTGTTCCCTGAAAAAGGCCTATTCATATAATTCTGAAATGTACAGTATTTTTAAGTTTTGGGTAACCAAACCTTTTTTATAATCTCTGACTGTTCAGTTCTTACCTTTGTACCATTTCAAGCTGTTCATTGGCCTTGCACGACTTGAATTGCAATAAATAACTTCTAAACTTCGGACCGGTAGTATATATATATATATATATATAATTAATTTTGTTGAGTAAAATATTTTGACAGTTGTGACAAAGATGATAAAATATTGTGAGCAAAATTTATATCAATATAAACTAATAAAAACAAAACTGTAATTTTGCCACATGCAACAACATCCAATCAGAACTCATGTGATCATGTGTTCTTACGCATCGATCACATCAAATCGGTCTGTGTGTATTTACAGATACTAATACCATCTCATATGATGGTAATTCAATCTTTAAAAAACGCATCAACTCTCATTCTTAATTTTTTCATCGACTGTATCTGTCCCAGATTTAGATTCAAATCTTAATATCATTTAGTTGACTAAAACTAGGCTATAACTGAAATAGTCCCTATGACTAAGATGTGAATAAAATTACCGGTAAGTTGAAATAAACACTAATTCCACGCTCATATCACATGATGGCAGTCGTTTTTCATCTCACAATTTTTCCAAAATATTGCAATTGTACTCAGTATTCAGCAAAATTTCCCCAAAAACCAGGAAGTGAAGATCCTGCAGGGACTGATATCTGTCACTTATTGCTTGGATATTGTCTGTGTCTGTGACAATGTATGAAACAAAATGACTTTTGCACACATTTTGTCTTAAGAATAATGACATTTTTAAAGAGAAAAGTTGTAATGGAGATATTTACTGTACACTTTTACAGTTGGTGATGTCATAAAAATCTGTGTGACGTGACTGTTTATGGTTCAGTGACTTTGTTAAATGGCACATGACTGTCTGTGTGTAATCAGTGCAGTGACGTCCCATCATAACAACACTCAGGTAATAATGTCTCTGTCTGTTCCTCAGGGGCCCGTGACTCACATCAGAACAGTTAGCATTGGAGAGAAGCGTCTGCCGGCAGCTAGCACACACGCCACTGTTAACAAAACCCCGGCTTTAATCACACAGACACCCAAACCAGCAGCAGGAAGCAGGTATGTGGGATTACTGGGATGGAAGTGTGGGAGACTGTCTGCACATGTGTGGAAAGGTCAAATGTTTGTTCAGGATCAAACAAGTAAGGTTTGTTAGTTAACACGCTCAGGGAAACCAGTGGCGAGATTAAACAACAGATACATGGGCAACCATTATCACAGCACTGGGATTGTATCTGATCTGTGGGCCACATTATTAACACTGTCAGCATTAAGAATAAAGACCAGCATTAATACAGGAAATAACAAAGATTTCTTGTATTAATGTTGTTATTTTGTTTTTTTCCCTTTCATTTTTTGTATCTTCTTACTTTTACAAGGTATGTTTCATTTTATGTATTTTTGAGGTTATGTAAATATTTGATGTTATTTTGTGCATTTTTCTATAATATACAGCATGTGTTTTGGAGACATTGTATGTCTTTTTGTGGTCATTCTGTGCAGTTTGCTGTTATTTTGTGGTCATTTTCTGCATTTTTTTGTGATTTTCTGTATTTTCTAATTCATTTTGTGCATTTTTTGTGTGTTTTGGGGTCATTTTATGTAATGTATGTTTTTGGAGTCATTTTTGGTGTTTTTGAGGTCATCATGTACATTGTTGTTGTTGTTGTGTATTTTTTGTCATTTTGTGCATTTTTGTATAATTGATGTGTTTTGTACATTTCTTTTTGCTATTTTGTGTATTTTTTGGGGTCATTTTGTGCGTTTTGTTTTTTGTGTATTTTGTGCATTCTTCCGTAATATATGTTTTTTGGAGTCAGTTTGTGTTTTTAAGGTCATTTTGTGTGCATTTCTTTTGTTTTTTTGTGTATTTACTTTTAGGTCATTTTGTGTATTTTTCTTTCGGTCATTTTGTGTATTTTTCTGTAATGTATGTTTTTGGAGTCATTTTAAATGTTTCTGAGGTCAATTTGTGCAGTTTTGTTGTCCTTTTGTGCATTTTTTGGCAATATTAGTTTTTGGACTCTGTTTTGGGATTTATTTACTATGGGGGCCGCACAAAATGAGATCACGGAAGGAATCACTTCTCTGCCTTTTAAATAGAAATAGAAAGATACTTTAGAAATAGATTCGTTTCACTTTCTGAATGTCAGCCGAGTTAAATCATATCCGATGACGATGAGATGCATTAAAGCTTGAGTTCATGTGAGTTTCCTTGTTTTGCCTGTATTTGGGGGGTGAGTGTGTGTCCTAATGCTGTCACATCTGCTGTTACCAAGGAAACCCCGCGGGGAAGCAAAGAAGTGCAGAAAGGTGTACGGCATGGAGAAGAGAGACATGTGGTGCACAGCCTGTCGCTGGAAAAAAGCCTGTCAGAGATTCATCGACTAAACCCTGCCTCCCCCCCACCCCCGCTCCAGCCTGTGGGATGAGCTCTTCCTCTTCCTCACTGGGAGAGACGTCCAGGCAGACTCTTCCACTTTGGAGATGGAGGAGGGGGTGGGGCTGGGGGGTGGTGGGGGTGTGATGTAGCTCTCCAAACCGTGCAGCAGAGTTCACCTTTTCTTGTTTTTTTATTTTCAAACCCAAGGAGAAAATAAAACTGGCATGTCTACTTATGAAAAGCATCACACAATTAAAAAAAGAACTTTACGCAGGTTTGTAGGCTTTTTTTCTGACAGTGAAAGACACGTAATTGGATGGGATGTGTTTCCCTATGCTTCAACTAAACGCAGTTTTTTGGAGACTCCAGATAAGCTTTTTTTTTCCGGTCGACTACGTCTTTCAGCATATGAGCTTCATGTACGCTCCTGGCTATCAGATGAAATAAGGTTCTTGGGGGGTTTTGGAATACAAAGGGTTAACACCAGATGTGCTGGATCTCAGCATCTGTTTCTCTAAGCCAAGAGGCCGACACAGCCTGTGGACTCGCAGACACCTGGGTTTGGTTCTTCTTCTGCCTCACTGGACACGGACTGCACATGTCAACTCACATCGTTCAATATCAAACTTGCTTGTTTTTCTGCTTACTCAGCACAACTCTTTTTACACCCAGCGTGCAAAAAAAAAAAGGTTTCCCCTCAATGTTCCAAGATCACTTTAGGAATCATTCCCACAAAACAAAACAACACGTAAAAGATTGTTCTTCCCTAATACGCACCTTAAAGAAACAAGTCATCCCGTGTATGCGTGAGTACACACGTCCACTTCTTTCTGTAGTTTATCTACACTGTGCAATCAGCAGGATAACAAACGTTGAATATTGTCTTTCTTGCTTTTGTTTAATTGAGTCGTTGGTTGAAGAATCCCTTGATTATTCCTTCTCTGACTGCCGATGTTCTTCTTAAAGAGATTGTTTACCACAGTCGTGTGTGTGTGTGCGTGTGTGTGGGTCGAGAACATTACGATTGTAACGCAACGATCACCGCCTGACAGGAAGTCGGGCATCCAAATTCATTTCTTCCATATTTTTACATGTGGTTGATTCCCAGTTTGTATCATTTTGAAGTTCTTACCAGCAAGTAGCAGCTAAAGCTAAAAGAAGCCGCCATGTCGCATCTTCTGTCCTGTTTTTTTTTTTTTTTTTTTTTTTTCCCCCCGAGGGTTGTGGATTCATTTAAAAAAGAAGGGTAGCAAAAATGGGAAACGTTTTATTAGATTATAAAGTCTTACTCCTTTGAATAGATTAGCTAGAAGTAGAAAGGTTTGTACGCTTTAGGGTAATTTGTAGACTTTTTAGATACTTTTCTATACTATTTCCCTTTTTCAACCTGTTTTTAAAAGCAATATTGGTCGTTTGAAGAGAACGTGAAGCCAATTTTCTTACCTGCCTTGTATCAATATATATTGATATAGAATTCTAAAACAGCAAAGTAAAATTTTATATTATAATATTTTTTATATATATATATATGCCGTCACTTCTACCGGCCTTCAAATTGTACCAACCTTTGTAAAAAAAAAAAAAAAAAAAAGCACTTGTAATTGAATAATCAAACAATAGGATGAGAGGAGAAGAAAAGCCTGTAGTCGTGACTAGTTTTAAATCTTCCAACTAAAGGCATTTATTTAAATTTTTTAATGATGTTTTTATTCGTAACGTACTAACCTGATATATTTGAGGTCAAAACTAATCAGAAGATATTTCTCACTAATACTGACTAATCAGAGGTGAGGAAAAACAGACTTTTTTTTTTTTTTTTTGGTTCTTCAGACCTTCTGTCGCCATAGAAACACCCGTCCTGTGCTTGTTGCTGGTGGCGAAAACCATCAGATGTTGATTCCTGATTATTGATAGTTTTGTTTTGTTGTAGGTTGCCAGGTTGGGTTAATAGTTGTGTCAATCGTTACCCCTTCATGTCCCCGTACAGACAGGCTCTTCTGATTCTTCCACACACAAAAACTTCACCAAGTGCCAATGATGAGAATAGAAAAAAGGAAATACTGACCTAAAGGAATTGCACTACGTTGCATTGCGCAAAGACATGTTTTTATGCATGGATGTTTTATAAGCGTACGTTTATTAAGTGAAAAGGTGTTTTTTGTTTCAATTGAGGCAGGGGAAAAAAAAGGTTGTCGTCACTGCCCGATGGAATCAACAGGACAAAGGGCTGTGGGCGTGTCCTCTGCACATCGTCATTATGGACTAATTGGATGTGATCAGTAAAATAACCAAATGGCACTAAGTAGATTTGGGTTTTTTAAGGCCATTTTCTGAGCTAAGGCATTCATTAAAGTTCCCATCAAACTTAAAAATGTACAAAAGTAGCTTTAATGATGTACTGCCACCTACTGGTATGGAGGTGGTATTTAATTAAATTATCTGTGGACATCACCAGCAAGTGAAGCTTTTTTTTTTCTTTCTCCCAGTTAACTAGTTTTCTGGCCCCTGGTTTTAAAAAGGGATGATGGAGGATGTTAACGTGTCAGCTGGTAGAGAGAAACGCCCACTCGCATCTAATCCGCCTTTTTTTCAAGTTGCACTAAACTGGCTTGTGACGATCAATGTGTTTTGAGAGGATCCTTTGTGTAAAGTGCAAAAAGAAAAGAAAACGGTGGCTTTGAGGTTATTCTCTGATCACGCGTGCAAGTTTTGGTAGTTTTTTTTTTTTTTTTTGTGTACATTTGCTCAACTATTACATGTTCTACTGAGTGATGGGGAACGGATGGAAGTCGGCGTTGGATGGAAAAGCAGGCGTGACGCGCGGTGATGACGTTTCAGGGCTTTCGTGTAAATATGCAGCATAAAGAGAACCTGGAACTTGTTTGTTTTTATCTTTTATCATTTAGAAAAAGAAACTTCCTTTTTATTTTTATTACTACTATATTGAAAATATGTTTCTTTCATTTTAAAGCAGATTGAGAAGCTATAGCGAGCGTTTTCAGTGTATATTGTAGCTCAGAGGCAAAGGGGAGAAAAGCAAAAAGCTATTGAATGTAAAATCTTTATGAAAACTTTGTCTCAGTAATCGTCGCTGGCTCGTTTTTTGTACTGCCTGTAGTCGATCATTCTAATCTTTGGTACTCGTAAGAACACCCGCAGACAGCTGTACCTCTCTGCTAATTCATGGAAAAATAAATTACACAACCATGCAGTATTGCTTTACGATATATAACCATGTGCAATGAGAGGCTTTTTTAAAAAAAGAACAAAAATGCTAATTTGGGGACATTTTTCCCTCTCGCTCTCTCTCTGTTGCCGTTTCCTGCCAAATCACAAGCTTGTTTTATGTGTGAATCTGGATGCTGTTTGTGGTTCTAATCGTTAGTTTGGCAGGACAACTTTGACCTTTTTGGGGGTCTCAGTGGAAATGTCGTGGGTAATGTCGTCCTGCCCTGCACATTCCAACAGACAGCAAAGCTTTCAGTGTTTTCCACTTTCACCGTTTCCTTTTCTCTTCAGCAATTCGTCCCCATCTCGTCGTCCTTTTCCATTTCCTGTTTGTGTGCATGTACGGCTCCACCGTGGAACCCCCACCCAAGCGTTCATCACCCAGTATATTAAGCTAAACTAAAACCCCTGAAATGTGCAAAAATAAAAACACCATTATTTCCTTTTTTTTTTTTTTTTTTTTTTTTTTTACCAAAATGTGTCAACATTGACGTGCTGCTTTTTTTTTTTTTTTTGAATGTCAGTTTTTAACTTCTGCAGCAGCAGCAAAGCCAATAGATTTCCTTCCAAATACAATGTAATGCATTGCAATGGCAGCTCCACTCAGTTTTCTCGCTTTTCCACCTTTTGCTCTCGTTGCTTTTTACCCCCGTCACTTCTTCTTTTCATTTGATGACCATTTTTTGTTCTCTTGTTGTGTTTTTACTGAGCCTTACACTGGCTGGTGTTTAAAAAATGCTTTTTATGTGTGTGTGTGTGTGTGTGTGTGTCTTGTAGAAGAATTTGAGGATGCTTTGCATGCTTAGCATCACTCATTTTTTCCAACCTCGTGTTTCTTTTTGTCAAAAGATACAACACTGAAGGGCTTTATGTTTGTTTTGCCCTCTCGGTAACAAACGGCCCAAAGCTGATGTGCTTTGTTTTCCTTTGAAGATGAAAGGAAGCTCCAGCCTGACATTCACACCTAAACATCAGCTTTGGGTCTCCACGTGGAGGGCTACATTTCTCGTGTGTGTGTGCGTGCGTGTGCGTGTGTGTGTGCAGACTAGGCTTGTGGTCTTCATCAGCAGGCCTTCACAAACACATACACCCACATGGAGAAGGCACTTTTTTCAGGAGTGGTGCACTTGAGGAGTATTTGTGTGAATGTCAAGCGCTTTTGAAAGCTTGAGACAATGGATGACAATGTATGATGCTGATAATGTGATCTGTGTGATGTAATGTGACAAAAAGAAAATAAAAATCATTTTTAAAAAGCATTTTTTTATCTTTTACTTGTTGTCACATGAGGATTAAGGACCATATATTGAATTCCAAAAAAGAGGATACTTGGGCCAACCTTTTTTGAATATGCCATGTAACGGCAAAAGAAATAAATTGTTATTGTCCATACAGCTTAAAAAATAAGCATCTCTTTATAACAAAGACTATTTAAAAAAAATGTATCTGAAATCAATGGTGACTCAAGTCAATGCCCTTTATTATCCACTTTCACAATCTGTTCTTCAGAAATCTCATATAAACTTTAAAATCTCTCAATCATTAAAACAATGACAAACATCTCCTAGAAATTAAAACTATAACAAAAAAAACCTCAAAGTTTACAGAACTATTATGGAGATAGATTGTTGTCTATTATTATTTAATCCAGAAAAACTTCACTTCAAAAATAAAATAAAAACCTTTTCAATAAAAAGTTTGTCGATCAAAAATAAATATTTTCATTCAAGGAAAAAAGTGATCAAATAAGTATTTGAGACCCAAATAATTGCATTTCAACACTTTTTTTCTTTAATTGAAAACATTTTTTTTATTAATTGAAGTGATTTAATTTTTTTATTGAACTTTTTTATTATTTAACAATAGAGACACAATCTACACTCATGAACAGTAAATAATCATTAAATGTACACTTCAAATAATTTAATTGAAAAGACAATGTATTGGTTTTTTATTCTTTCTCTTTTCCTCTTGTGACGATTTCGTCAAAGCAAAGCGTCATCTTAAAGTTTCTGAGAAATCTATGTTTATGCATCATTCTTTTTAAAAGTTAAAAAATGCATAACTAGTCTTTCACTATGGTCTACTGCTGGTGGTCATTCATATACATTAATGTATACAAGTCCCTCCCTCCTCCAATAGACTCCTATACAAATGAAAACGATCGCAGACTGCGCTCAGCCAATAGGCTTCGACTTCCTGTTTTTGAGCCTGTTAATCAAAGTGAATGCGGAACTATGCACGGAAACAAGGCCGCGCGTCACAACAGCAAACAGGTAAATATGATTTTGGCTCTTACCTGACCAATAAACCTACTGTATATCAATGTGACCCGATGAAACCTTGTTATGTTCCGCGATGCACGTGCAGAAAAATATAGGCGTGGCTTCTGGTAGATTGGGCGAGGAAGCGGTTTAGGGCGGGACATCGAGACGTTTTTCAGAAACTCCGGATATTAGCTTTAATGATTCTGTCACGTGTGATTACAATTATATACTGACAACGTAAAGAGCAACTTCTTAGCTTTCAGAAACTGGTGGAATTTCTCAGATAGAGCAAATATTAGTGGTGTTACTGGTCTTTTAAATTAACGCGATCCCAGAGATGCGTTCAAGTCCCTGGGAAACATGGGGAATTTCAATAATTTGTAAAATATCCCCGGTGTCACGTACTGAGTTTACCTCCGTACTGAGATTATAACCTTAACCTAATCCAATGAACAAATAAAACATGTGTCCGTTCAATTTAAAAACAAAAATGATTTATTTATTTGCGCATATACAATCTCAGTACGATGCACACTCAGACATCGGTGTCACGGTCTGAGTTTACCGCTGTACTGAGATTATAACCCTAACCCTAACATAATCCAATAAACAAATAAAACACGTGTCCGTTCACTTTGAAAACAAAAATAAACAAAATTATTATTATTATTACTATTCTTTAGCAAAATTAATTTTGTGTGCGCGCGCATATACGATCTCAGTATGATGTGAACTCAGACCATGACACCGGACAAGGCGTGAAGAGTATTGTCTCTTTGCTTGGTTTGTGATATATTGAAGGCGTGAAAAGAGGACATGTATGAATAAAACAGGTGGATAGGAGATTTGGGCATGCGCACTACCGGAATATGAATTTTTGCTACTTCCGTTTAGCTTTTTGCCACTTCCGTTGTGCTGCGATTGTTCATTTAATTTCACAACACTTTATAATTACCTGTATTCAAATAATGGAGTTGATAAATGCTGTGTGGAAATAATTGAGCTTGGCTGAATTGATTAATGCATAAATGACCAGTTTTGTAATTCACTTTTTATTTGTAAAACACATGGGTAAACTAATGTATAATAACCCAATACGTGGGCTGCAGACTTTAGTTGGTATAAAAACAGAATTATTTTAACATCATGCCCTAGTTTTTAATATCAGTTCACTTCAATTTAACACATTTTGTGTAATTTGGTGGAATTTTTTGTGAAAAATTGTAAGGTTTGTGGAAAAATTTAGTTATTTCCACAATTTGCAATGAAAAAAAAAAAAAAAATACTACATTCAAGTGATATAAACAAAGGAAAAATGTAAGAGCCTAAAATGTTGTAGTTTCATTAAATTGGTGAATTTGAGATATCTACACCTGAATTGTTTGGTAATTTTAATACAATAATTAATGTCTCTATAGGTGGTACTTGGGAGAAAGTGGAAAAACAAATAAAGTGTCAGTCTTGGCCCCAGCCCAGGAGTGAGATGACTGTAAATGATAAAAACTATAGAAATAAATCTGTTCAGGAACCACAAACATCAGTGTTTTTCAACCTTGGGGTCGGGACCCCATGTGGGGTTGCCTGAAAAAATTCAATAGATTTTTTAAAAGTATTAAAACACAATCTTAAATATCTGTAATTCTATACTTTCACTGTGTGAAATAGAAATCTAATTCAACTAAAATGCAGTAGAAAAACAAAACATCTGAGCTCAAAAACTAATTTTAGAAAAAAAATGTCTTTGGAGTCACCAGAAATTCTTTAAAATGAGGTCATGATTCAAAAAAGGTTGGGAACCATTGAACTAAATATGATTTCTTTCCACTTATTTACAAGATGAGATTATTTAAATGTTTGTGTTATCACTCATTCCATTATTATGCTCTATAATTGTTTTTAAATAGTTTTCTAAGCAAAATTGTCAGACAAAGGGGTTACTTGGTTTCAGAAATAGGAGAAAAGGGGTACGTCAGCCAATAACGTTCGAGAACTACTGCTCTAAAAGGCCGGATTTGGCCCCCGAGCCTTAAGTTTGACACGTACCATAGATTAATTCAAATATTATTTAGATGTTCGTTTTACATACTAATCTCTGGCTCCCCCTTGTGGTTGACTAGAGGCTCAACAACACTTTTCCATCAGGTGAAAAAGGCACAGCAGACATGAGTCACTTTCTTTACAGCAGCAATTTCAAAATTTATTGAGACTGATTGGTTTTTGCAAATAATACTCAAGCGAATTCTTCCACAAAACATGAAGTTTAAAAAGAGGCGTGGGACACCGACCGAGGCTCTGCCCAACATCTAAAACAGGAGGCTCATGGTTGACAGGAAAAATGTGTTTGTGACCAGTACTATTACCCGAAATATATCTGCACAAGAGCACTTAATTCTGTCAACAAATAAAAACAAAAAAAAAAAGAAAAGAAACTCGGTGTAAAAACAGGACAGGCTTTGTTTGATTATTCAGCACATTTTTGTTACAAACACAGGATTATGATCATAATCAATATAAAGTCAGTATCATATCGAACAACATCCCAAAGAAAAAAATCAACAAAACCTCAAGCTCCAAGTGTGACCTTTTTACAAACTAAAGACCTTCTGAAACTTGAGAGAAAATAAATAACATATAATAGCAATATAAATTCATATATATGAAGGTATACACACATCACTCTTAAGTAGAAGAACAAAATCTAAAGCAAAAGAAAAAAGCCAATTTTGAAATATCATATAATATAGATATACCCATGTTTTATGGCTTCATGATTTTGCACGCGTGTGAATACAGGCTAAGATGAGGATTGCAATTTGTACACGTCAAAGAATACCCATAATCACCTGCGGCGAAGCAAACACTTCCAGTTTTGCATCGTGAGACGGTTTGTGTGCAGACGCCGAAGAAGAAGAAGCCGCTTTGGTTTGACGGAATGAACACAGGCATGCAGGTAAGAGCATCATTTAAAGTCTTTATTCTCTACTCCAAAAAAAAAAAAAAAAGGTTTTGCACTTTTAATCTGATCAGTTACATTATACAGTAGCCTCTGTCCACTGATACACACATTCATTCTCTCACACAAGCACACACGGGTGAAATGTTACTGAGGCACATATTGAGGGGTTGATGGCAGACATTTTCCTGAAGTACAACCCAGAATGAGGAAGAAGACGTACAGTACAGATCGTGAGGAGCGTTCAGGGCTGGGAGTCACACACACACACACACACACACACACACACACACACACACACACACACACACACACACACACACACACACACACACACACACACACACACACACACACACACACACACACACACACACACACACACACACACACACACACACACACACACACACACACACACACTTACATCCACATGTCACTCAGTGGCTTCAAAGCACCACAGGAAACACCTTTAGTCACTGATCAATGGCTCCGCCCACCCCCAACATTAACATTCATTACATTTCCAAACCCACTGTCATCCTTTATTAGTTTTTAAACCCCCCGAAAAGTACAACTATGTGGTAAAAACGCAATAAATAACAGAGAGAAAAAAGGGGAAATAAGTTGCCAGTAGGGCTGGGCAATATAGACCAAAACTCATATGTCAATAGTTTTTCTTAAAATGGCGATATACGATATAAATCTTGATATTTTCAACTCAAAGTCTGACCAGAAATACAATTCTGGGTTAAATCTGCTGTTAAAAAATGCCACAAAGGCACATTTATTAACAAACAGCTGCACAATATGTGCCACTTTTGGCTTTTTCTCCTATAAAGGACAGCACGTGTGAGTGAGTTCTGTAGTGTGGCTTGTTTAGGGAGAGGTCTGGGTTAGGACGCATCTAACTGTGCTTTTCATGCTGTTCTGAAAAGTAACGAAAGCAGAGACTACTAAAATGACTATTTTAATACAAAATAAGCTATAAATATATATCTCAGAAATATGGACAAATTGTAAAGAAGGACAATGTTTGACTGGACTAATATGAAATACTTGTATGATGTTATTTGTACTGTGTGATTGTATAAATAAAAACAAGTAAAAGAAAAAAGATATATCTCGATATAGGTAATATTGTCATTTTCTATATCACTAAAATAGAAAACTCGATATATCTTGAATCTCGTTATATTGCCCAGCCCTAGTTGCCAGATATGAAGAAAGCATCACAAAGTGGGACAAAGCAGGTAAAAAAGTGCAGTGAAGCCTGATGTGTGCGACCAGCACTGGCAACATAAGGTTCCTACTGTACCACTCGCTTCCAAACCAAAAACAATCCCACCCCAGTAGGACCTGATCTATATGTTGCATTTCTATATGATTGTGTGTCACTGGACATGTTGGGAAATCGAAGTATCAGCTTGGCTCTAAGATTCATTCTTCAAAAGCTGGCCGCTCCGTTCACACAGCCCTTCATATTCACAATATTACAACAACAACAAGAATAACCAACAAAAAAAAACAAACAAACAAACACGTGCACTCTCCAAACAAAGTGATAATAATAAAAAATAAAAATTTTTTTTTTTTTTACCACGACAATAAAATCCCAAAAAACACCTGCACACAGTCGAACAAAAGCCACTTCATGTCTACAAAGAACTCGATTGTTTTTGGTTCGATATTTATCAATTAGTGTACATTAGTGATGCAAAAAAGCATGTGCAGAGTATATGTTTTAATTAAATATCGAACAGAGAAGTATGAAAGTCAATGCCCCCCCCCCATGTTACCAATAAAAATAGGGAAATATGACATAAAAAGCGTAAACTGGCAAAGGTCAATAAAAGCCCAATGGCTTGCTGTCCACGACAAGGCAAAGTATAAAAGCTGTTTTTTTTTCTTCTTCTTCATCTTATACAAGATATAAAATATCAACAAAAAAAAAGAACGCACAATAAAGCTTAGCATCCAGCACTTATTTATAATCAATAATTAACATCAATGACAGGAATCCAAGCTCTGATATTAATAATAATAATAATAATAATAATAATAAGACGAGTCATCTGCCACTTTTGGAATCTTCCAAAACGTAAAGACATTTAAAAAAATTGGCAGAAATCACACAAAGGCTATTTGTGGACACGCACGCACACACACACACACAGAAAGGAATGACTTCAGTGTCCACAAACAGGCTTTTCCAACCCAGAAATAACCAAAACAAACTTAAATAAATAAAATCAATATTATACACTACAAATATCAAATTTTGCATTTCAAGCACAATTTTGATCCTCTTCTTTTTTTAGCCTTTAACAGAACCGGAGCAAATATGTCACCGAAAGTAGAAGATTAAATCACGGAGAGAGAGGCTGCATATTCTGTACCCACAAACTGGAAATCCATGAGTGACCAAAAAAAATCAAAAGTAAGGGACAAAAAGGCAGCTCCTCCTTCAGGTCCAACATCACAGCCTCATCATGGAGAACCGACTGCAGAACACCAGCTGATTGTTGACACAGAGGAGAAAAAACCCACTTTGTCAAGGTCTCCAACCATCTTAAAATCATTTTTATATACATGAGTTGATCATCCAGGGTTAGAATAGAAGGAGAGAGACCAGGTGGACAACTTTAAGCCCTCCTGCCAAAAAAACTGAAAAAATAAAAAGTAAGGCTATAGAAACAGCAATCTGCACAAAAAGAATCAGTGATTTTACATTAACAGTCAAAGAGGACATGGAGCTCATCCTTAAAGGTAGGTGCGGTCACCGAGTTGTTTAGGTCAGTAAAGATCGGATCACAAATGTAAACCAGGCGCTCGGGGGCTTTGATAGGAGTTGGTTGTGATTAAAGTGCAAGTCTGTGGCAGTGGGGACTCAAACTCATCACCAGTGTGCACCAGTCGCTCCTCTGACACCTCAAGCTTTGCAATAGATTTTTGGCTCTCCTTTTCACTCACTAAGAGACCCCCCCCCACCCCTCATTCCCTTCCCCACCCCTGGCTTTTCCCCTACACTGTCAGAAATCCTTGGTTTCCATGGTGATTGTGATGGCAAACATACAAAGTTTCAGTCTAGCGTTAGCCGCGTCCTTGATAGCGTCCCCGTTGTTCTCTGTTGTGTGAGAGAGAAGTAGAAAAACGACTGGACTGAACCTTGAAGAATAAAGGATCACAGAAACACTGCATCAGAAGTAAAGGAGGTAAAGCAGAAAAAGCCTCATCAGTACTTTTTCCTCAATATGGCAGTCAAAGTTGGGACTAGCATGAGAGTGTGTGTGTGTGTGTGTGTGTGTGTGTGTAGGATCATTGTCGTGCATCGCCTCGCAGCATCTTCATCCAAAGGAAGGCCTGCCCTCAGGAGGACCAATGGTAGAAAAGAGCAGAGCAGAGGGATCTGCCTGAGAGATCACAGCAGATCTTCAGATTGCATGTGGGGCCACAAACGGGGGTCGTTGGAGGTTCTAGGAGATCCAAGCAAAGTCCTTCTCGCTCCCGTTCTGCTGCTCTCCCTCCTGTGCCGATGAGTCTCCGCTCTCCTCCTTCTCATTGTCCAGCGCTCTGTGGCCCTCGGCCGTCATCCCCGAGTCCTTCCACTTCCCCGCCTCCTCCTCCCCCTCCCCCAGCATCTCTCCGTCTGCTTCCACCATCATCTCCTCTTCTCCTTCGCCGTCGCCGTCACACTCCACCTGGTCATCGTGAAAACGGTCCCCGGGATACAGCTCCTCCTCTGGAGAGATGTCTCCCCCCGTCTCCCCGTTGTGGTCCAGCAGGGCAGCCATGCCTCGGCCCGAGCAGTCAGCGCAGACGCCGTGACGACGGGAGCCATGTTTGATCCCCACGCTGGCTGCTGACATGAAGACTCGGCTGCATACTTTACAAACATACTTCTTGTCTTTGCTGTGAACCTGAGGGATGGAGAGGGAGATCAGAGCAGGAACAAAGAGTGGTTTGATATCGGGCGCGTTTGCATGTTCTACAATAAACAGCAACTTTTTTGCAACAAATCACGTTTAAAACATTCATGTGAATTTTTTTATGTTACTTTTGACCAGATAAACAGCAATATTTGTGAAATTTCACTTTTCTTTTCTCATAAAAATATAGTGTCAATGTTAAATCTAAATGCTAAATGTAAATGTTTAATTGAAATCTAAACGTTAAATCAACATATAATGTTACGTCTAAATGTTAAATCAAAATTGAAATGTTAAATCTAAATGTTTAATCTAAATCTAAATGTTAAATATAATTATTAGTATGATATCTGGTGCTATATACATAACGCCAGTTATCTGAATCATACCAACCCATTGTTCCATGAGTTAAAATTACTCATATTTGCAGATGTAGTTGTTTTTCAAACTATTCAAGTTGTATTTAAGGCCAAAAATGAATTATTACCTGAAAACATTAAAAATCTCTTTATTGAGAGTGAAGGGACTCACAAACTGAGAAGTAAAATTAATTTTAGGTCTGAGTGTGCGGACAACAAGGAAAAGCTTTTGTGTTTCAGTATGTTGAATAAAGTTCTGGACCAGTTTGCCAATAGAAATTAAAGAGTGTACAAATATCAAGCAATTTAAAATAAAATATGTTGAAAATACATTTACGTTGTATGACAATTTTGAATTTTGTGTGTATTAAATCAAAATCATATTAAGATATGATAAAATTATTTATTAACAGCAGCAATAGCTGTTACTGTAATGTAGGAAAAGGAATGGGACATAAGTTTATACTTCCACACAATCCCTTTCCAACACAAAAAGTATATGTGTATGCAATGGTATATGTAGTTATTGTTTTGCTTTTAGTTTTTTCTGGAGGGAAACCATCTGCACCGAATCTGTGGTTTTTTGACATATTGTTTTTCGTTTTATTGCATTGGTCGAAATAAAACCGTGTATCAAAATATAGTTAAATCTAAATGTTAAATCTAAATGTTAAATCTTCAATCTAAATGTCACGGGTGAAACTAAATATTTAGCTAATGTGCAAATTGCCCGGAAGAACCAAAATAGAGGCTCATTGATGCAAACGAGTGCAAAGATTTACAAATACAACATTTATAATTAACATTTACATTTAGTATTCAAGATATAGATTTAGATTGAATATTTAGATTTAACATTAGCACAATATTTTTACGAGAAAAGTAAATATTCATAAATACTGCTGTTAATCTGGTCAAAATTAACATAAAAAATTCACATTCCTTTTTTAAGCTGGGTTTGTTGCTAAATGATTTTAGCATCGGCTCCCCATAGTTTGATGGCATGTGTGAGGGTAAACGTGCACTCACCAGCGTGTGCCTCTTCATGTGCTCCCTCCTGGTGAACTTCTTGCCACAGATCTCACAGGGGTAAGGCCTCTCCCCGGTGTGGGAGCGCATGTGCCTCTTTAGGATGCACTGGTGCATAGCAGAGAAGCTGCAGTAGGGGCACTTGAACTTTTTGCGAATCACTGTGAAGTCATTCACTGCAAGGACAGACAAAAGAGAGGGACAGGGGAGGACAAACATTAGCGCCGAGCAAAGACAGTTTGAATAAAGCGAGGCGTCACTTTTCAGTTATTACATTTAATTAGCAGCACGGCCGAGAGATGTACCATCAATTCCCATGGCCATCCCGATCCCTGTCAAAGCTACAGTTGCCCTGGCAACAGCTCTTCTTCTATACTAAAGCAATAAAAGCAAAGAGATACTATAAACACATGACACAACAGCCAGTCTGCCTCGACTGCTAAATCTAGAAGGTCTTTACTGCAGACGGCAAACACACAAAGACAGAGGCAAACACAAAAGGGGATAAAGTAAAACAACACAAATCTATAATATGATCACTAAAAAAGACCTAAAAATGAATGGGTACCAAACTAAAAAAGACCTTCTATGAAGTGTGTGTCAGTTTGTAGCCAATGGTATACTTCATAGGGATAGTACTGCATTTATCAGTCGATAAACGCCACTCGTGGCACACACAGGGTCACACACACAAGCAAAGTGAAGGGGTTTGAAGCTTCAAGTGTTCAAAATAATTACCTCCATCTGCACATCAACTTCCCTTCTGACTGAATGGTTGACAGCAACAAAATAGAGCAACAAAAAAAAACAAAAAACATGCAAGAACACGAGCAGTGCACAGAAAACGAATGCAAAACTGCAAAGAAGAGTATTATGAATGTGTGAATGTGCACATAACACAGACGCCTACGTTGAAAAAAAAAGGAAAGCCACAGCCAACTTTGCACATTTTTCCATCATCGTTTTTTAATTTCAGCAGGACATCTACAAGCTGAGTCTGGTTTGGTTAAACACGGACACAGGTTTGTACAGTACAAGAGATTCAAAGAACAAACGTGTGAGATAAAGTCAAACATATGCATCGTCAGGACAGAACTTTCATCACTAAATTGGCTGTTGCTGATTCCTCATTGGTTTCTGTTTCTCTGAGCCTGGCTGGGACAGAAGCTCTTCCTAAAAAAATAGATTTTACGGAAGAAAAGATTTGGCAATTGGGAGATCCCTGAAAACACACACTTATTCACTGACACACACACACGCACACATATTTCTTTGACTAATCACAGTGAAATGATTGTTCCGAGTAGAAGTGTGTGTTACAGGTAAATGCTGGGGGATGAGTTTCCTTTGTTTCTCTGATAGAGCTTATATATACAGGAAGCATCGTGTCCACATCTCACTGCAGGCCTGCTGGGAACTAAAAGGAGAACGTTTTGGCAGAAATTGGTGTGAATCTATGTTGGCGGTGATTTCCATGCCAATGAATCCAGTCAGCACTCTTCAAATGATGCCACTTGTCTCCTTGATCCCTTCATTTTCAATCCTCTGCTCACAACCACACATCATCATCCCCCCCATCACACGTGAAATCACTGAGCGCTTCTGGTTTAGAGGGCATCTGCCCTTCGGTCCGCACTTCCTCTTCAGCAGAGGGGTCAGGGGTTAAGAGGGGCTGGAGCCATGAAGGACCAATTACTGTCCGGCTCCAGCCACACTCAGCCACCACAAGACTCAGATCTGGGACAGAGGAGATGGACAAGAGAGAGGAAGGGAGAAAATGACACCACCCAACCCCCCTCTTGTTGTTTTTTGTTGGCTTTGTCTTATTCAATGTATCTCCTCCATCTGCACTGAAATAGAGCTCTGACTGAAGGTGGACATGCCAGACAGGAAAGGCTTCTGTGTGTTTAGGGTAACAATATATATATATATATATATACTTTTAAAAAAAGGCATTTCAAAAAAACTACTTCGGTAATTTTCTTCTTACTGATAAAACTATTTATCCATCTCCTCTGTCAAAGGCCCTATGATATTTGTGTGTTACCAACGTGCAATGCTGCAAACGTCCTGTAGGTGGTGTGGTTGTGTGGGCTGTAACACACACTGTATGTGTCAGTCTTTTGTCTTGGTTATCCAAGGCTGGACATGCAGATAAAAATCTCCCTGCCTAAAAAAGGAGAGACAAGTTTAGTCAGGCTGGTGAATGGCGACAGCGAGCCAGACAAGTGGTTGAGATCAGGAAGGTGGAAAGACCCTCAAGCCCCAAAACTACACCTTCTCTCCCGAACCAGGGAAAAGTAATGAACCTGCCCACCATGTTGAGAAGGGAGTCCACAAACCCTTAAAGATTTATAAATACGTTTTTACAAAATATTTTGCATAGCAGATGTTTGGTTGCGGCCTTTTAAAGATTGCAAACCACAAACGTAAAAAACTTTTAAACCAGTCCCTGACTGACTTTGATCAAATCTTCCCTAATTTACACAAACACAGACCGGCTCATTTTTTGGCATGAACACAAAACCTGAGAGCACACAGTGATGAAAGGGTTTGACTGTGCATGTGGCCTGTGGATCAGTTTTCCACGTTAATGCTGTGATTGTGATTGTCCACTTTCATCTGCTGACTGAATTGCCACAGAGAGTCTACAGGTCCGCCCTGGTAGAGCTGCATCCCTGAACCTCTGCCCAGTAAAGCCCCTGGAACCGAGCCCACTTGGCAGCACACCTTCACGTGCGTAGCTAGGTTTTTCTGGGTGCTAAAAGCTTTGGCACAGGTCGGGCAGGTGTGCTCTCTCTCCTTGGAGTGTACGGAGGACAGGTGCCTGTGTAGGTCTGTGCGGTCTCTGAAGTGTTTTAGACAGTACACACACTGCATCAACTTCTTCTTGAAGTGGATGGTCTTTTCATGTCGGTCCGCGTTGGATTTGAGGGTGAAGCTCGCCGGGCACTGAGAGCAGAGGTATCGTGCCGGTGCTGAGTCAGACCCTGTGGGGCGGTAGATGGACGGGTAGAAGTGGAGAGGCTGGGACGGCAGCTGGTGACGGGGAGCTTGTACGCTCGGCCAGTCCAGGGACAAGGCCATCAGGGACAGGGTGTGGTGGTACTCGTGATCCCTTAGATGCTCTAGGCTGCTGAACAGCCGTTTACACAGGGAGCAGGAGAACCCCTGGGGGGGACAGGCTCCGTCCTCTGATCCAGGCTCGCTCAGCACCGTAGGCCCTTTGGTCCCTCTGCCAGCCACGGACAGAGATGCTGGCTCACTCAAACTCTTCTCTCCCATCGGATCCCTCTGAGAAAAATGTTCACCTTCAGACGCTGAAAGAGAATCACGGAGAGTGAAAAGGCAGTGAATGAAAGAGACAGATGTGCTCAATTGTATTAAAGTCGTGTTCGTACCTTTTCTGCATTCATGCCTTGTTTCTTTGTTTTTATGGCTATCCTGTAAGCAGAAAACCACTTGTTACAACACACACACTCACAATATATATATACAGTATAGATTGTAAGGAATTCAGTCTTTATAAGCAAAGGACAGAAAGGTGGCAAAAGCTGTGAAATTAAGACGTTTGGTTTTTAATAGCCACAGAAAAACAAAAAGGTGACAACAGCAGAATTTGGAAAGCATTATATTTTGGTTCCAGTTTCCTCCCACAGCCCAAAAATGAACTCTCTGAGCTAGTGTATGTGTGTGCTATTATAAAGTCTGTCTGTCAATGGCCTGACAGCATGTAGAGGGTGTACCCTGTGCTGCACTTCAGGTAGACCCGCATTGGCTCCAGCTCCCCTGATCAGTATACGTGGGATGTTTCTCCTAAGCTATCTTTGTGCAAAGCAAACAGAAAACACAAAATAGGTGACAAAATCTGAATGCCTTAACCATTTCATGGGGAACAGAATTATATGGAGGGTTGATCTACTGCATTAATATAATCTGCCTGAAATCCAGAATGTAAAATATCTCCTAAGGCAGGGGTGTCAAACTCATTTTAGTTCAGGGGCCAAAATCGAGCATTTTAATCTTAAGTGGGTCGCATGATTTTAGGAAGGAGAACGAGTAAATTTGACATTATTGTGCCAGTTGGCACTTCCACGTATAAATTAGATTTATAGTTTGTAAGTGACTGATTTCAGTCCCTACAGGATCATCACTTTAAAACTCCTTGATTTTGCCCTCTGTTTTTTATTCTTCCTTTATTCTCCCTTTAATAACGTTTTTATTACCCTTCCTTAGAGAGGGCTGGTGATGGTCACAATAATGTAATAAAATAAATAATGTATTTAATTGCATTGACAAAACATGCATTGCTGTTGTGAAAAGATTGCACAACATGTAGTGTTGACCTTCAACAGCATGTGCAGACAAAAATAAATAAATACATAAAAATAAGTTTCCTTGATTTTGTGATACATTTTATTTTAAGTTGTGGCCATTTAGTGGAATAATTTGTGAAAACTTGATTAATTTTGGAAAGATTTGAGAAAAAAAAAAAAAAAAGACCTGTGATAATAAGCATGGGTAAATTGAGACCTCCAAATATTGCGGTGTATATCAGAGTCGATCAAAAATATGCAGGGGGTCTAGGACCCCAAACATGATGAGAACCACTTGTCTAAGGTTAGGGCGAGGTTACCAGAATATCTCCCTTTCTTCTTGCTGATGATCATTCCTTTACGTCCCCATTTCACTCAGCTCATTCCCTCCTGTCTCTTCATCTCTTGCTAAGAACAGAACACCATGCACTGGGCAAACAGATGGCTTGTGATAGGGAAGCTTGTTTGGAGGCAAGTCCACTGAAATCAAATGCTGCTCCTAAAACACTTGCACAGTGCGTGCACGGGCAGACTGGATCACAACTCCAATTTAAACATGCTCGTATTTCCATAGGCTCACAAACACACATAGTCTCTCTCTAACACACACACTGGGCAAGGCAAACAATATCCTAGGCTACGAGAGCAAACCTCTCATTGTCTACCGGTATTGATTCAACTCTGTCTCATCTCACTACCTTACCCGTTATCTGCCATCACTATGCACACGCTGCCACTGTGACCAGATGTGTGATCTCTAATGTAACTATCATTAACTATACACTGCATACTGTTGTTAATGCAGAGCAGACCAAGACTAGGGGTGTCGGGGTGAATTCAGTTCCAGCTATATTAAACGATTATCTGAGTGGGGAGACAGGAGAGAAGAATTGTCAATCTGAAAGCAAAAGAAGTAAACAAAACACGGTGAAAAGAAAGGCAAACATAAAACAGACAGTGTTTCTTTTTTCCGTGAGCAGGAAATATGCCAGATTCCACAAAGAGAATGAGACAAAGTGGTTGAGCAATGATGCACAGCCACATGTGAAAAGTATAAGCCCATTAACACTATCTTGTTCTAATAGAATGAAAAGCCCTTTAACCTCTGGTCACTTTCTGCAGCCCTCCACCCCCCCCTCGGTGCATACATACATACAGATGCAGGGTGAAGCTGCTCCCTGGGGGCTCGTCTCCTCCCTCTGTAACAAATATTTGTTTTTTTGGAGTGGAGGCGCCGTACCAAGAGAGCAGCCTCTGCCCTGGAGCTGAGCCAGGCTCTGTGTGCTTACCTCAGACAAGCTGGGGCTCTCTGGTTCCTCAGAGGTCTCTTCCACTTCCATCTCCAGTTCTTCTGAGTGCGGCATGGGCGCCCCAGCCCGCGGACCGGGGGCCTCCAGGGGCCGGGGCTCAGAAGGGTGCAGTGGCGTGGGTGGAGTGAGTGGGCAATATGCTGATGCTGATGTTGATGATGATGATGGCGGTATTGGTGATGGCGATGAGGATGGTGGTGGAAGATGAGGAAAGTGAGGAAGAAGAGGAGGAGGAAGAGGAGAGGAGGCAGCTCCCTGTTTGTTATGAATAGTGGCCCCCGTGGCCCCTGGCCGGAGCGTGCAGCAGTAGTTGTTGGAGCGGAGCCCTGAGGAGCACAGGAAATGAGTCTCACCCACCCACTCACGTACAACTGCAACTCTGCTAGCAGCTGGCCACCAGAACACAACGGGAGAGAGTGGGCAGGGGGGCACACAGAGGCTGCCAGTGCTACACTATCAAACACAGCAGAGAGGGGGAGGAAGAAAAAAACTCCAAAGTTTCACTTTCCACCAGCCGAGGGGAAAGGGTTAGGGCTTCTCTTCTCTCTTTTTTTTTTTTCCTTTCGCTCCTCTGCTCTCCTTCTCCTTCCACCCACATGCATGCACAGAGGATGGCAGCGTTTGTGTGTGTTTTCTGAGTGTACATGTGTTGTGTGAGCGAGTAAAATGCATATCAGGAGAGGGCTTGAGGACCCTCTTTAGTGGAGAGGGAGATAGTTTTGGAGAAAAGCCATCTCGCTGCTCAAGTAAAGACTTTTTGTACAGGCAGGGGAAAGGACGAATACATAGATCATGTAAAATGTTTATCTGCAACAAATAAAGTCACACTAGTTTACTACATTGAAAACTGTACAAGCTGGATATGAAAGGAGTGTTTAATTGACCCGTCATTCCTTCTTTAAGGTCTATTTAATTATTCTGCACGTTTGAGTTGTTTGCAAAAATAGGCAGAATTTTGGAGTTATCTCTGGAGTTACGCTCTGCGTTAGCCAATCATTGCCCTCCTCTGCAGATTCGACAGAATCACATAACCATGAGGCACGATCGTAGATGGATTTCTGGAATGTTGAAGTACCGCACCCGACGCTCCCTATTCCCACTCACTGAGAACACAAATGCTTTCACTCCTCTGGTCTTCTTCCCCACCCTAGATGTGATATAAGAACCATTAGGGGCGAGGATGAAGAAGTGGAGACAGTGAGTAAAGAGATGAGCTGCAGGTGAGAGGAGGCAGCTCGCTGACAGGCAGCTCTTTGGAAAAAAGCAGTTTTGCTGGAATAACTACGTCAGCCTGGTTCCACTGTACTGATTTGAGCACCTTTACAGAAATGCAATGTTGGAATGAACTATTACAAACTTGTCTCGCTGAATTTAATATTGCAGTCGTGTTGAGCAAGGTGTAAAGAGTGCAAAGAAAAACAGGATGACTCATTTTATTGAAACAAGAGTAGCACGGAAAAAAAAGTGCAATCATGCAGATTAATTTATTCGCGTCAAGATGAGATGACTTTAATGTATGAAAAAATAAAAAGTTTGTGTGTTTTATGCTTGCTGCTAATAGGCATATATATATATCGTTTTAGGGGAAAACATCACACTGGTTACTTGTGATTAATCCACTAAAACTTTGCAAAATAAAAGCCTTGATAAACGACTGAAACAAATGTGACTCTTGGGCATTTCCCCCACATCCCAAAACTCACACTCGCGCCCCTTGGTTGTAAACTCCCGCTGAAGGGTGCGAGGGCGTAGGGTGTCCCAATCTGCCCTAGCCCCGCCCACTATGCGCCCTTCATGCGCACCTGTGCGAAATGTGCAGGCAAACGGACTTTGAGGACAGAAATTACCCATAAGTCCTTTTGTCGTGGGAAGTTCCAATTTTTTTAAAAATTGATGGCGGACAAACTCACAATAAACCCCATTGACAGCAAAAATGGTAAAAATTTCATTTCTGTAATATGTATTATATCAAAATACATTTCCAGCACAGCTGCTATCAATGCCATTTTGCCGTCATGATGACGTTCTCACTCAGGTAACCGCAAACTTTCTCAACTCTACCCTTTCAGCACACTTGTTCCCTTACACACTCTACATCCGAAGTGCACTTAAACCAAGTGCGCCTTTTGTGGAAGTCTGTAGGGCTAAGTGTGGGTATTGGGACGCAGCCTAGCAGTCAGTTCCCCCGATTGAATACATCCATTGCCCTACATAAAGACTTTTCTTTTCTTCCTAAGTGCCAAAATTCATGAGAGTTTAAAAGATGATTTAAAAATATATTTAATGAATAAAAAAAATCGGCAACATAAAAATCCACTGCAGTTTGAATTTACGACAAAAACACAGCAACAGGTACCAAGAAGCTCAATAGTGTCAGCATGATCCTCACAACATCCACACTGTGAACTAGTGTCTTCCAACACCTAGAATGATATCATTTGGACCTTGGTAGGTGTTTAAGAAACGGGTAAAATCAACTGCCTGTTGCACTCTTCGTGTAAAAAAGGATGCAGTGTATAACTTGAAATTAGAGTGAGAGGAGTACAGCATTTGAATTGAATGTCTCATCAACAGAGTGATATTTCAGATCAGTTCAACTTAGTGGGAAATACAAGTTTTCATGGGCAGAACTGCAAAAATACTGATTTTCAGTTTGGAAGGATGTATGAATCTTTAGAAGGAGGATGTTGTATTAAACAATCACTTATACTGAAGAAAAGGAACTATAGACATGATAAAAGCAGAGGTGGGAGATAGAAGCCCAGTGTCAAGGCCTTCTGCTGATATTCAGTGGTCTCTGTTGAATTACACTGGGTGACCTTGCTTTACCTCCTCCCTGCAGGATCAATACTTTCCCAGGATTTTAAACCAACACACTTTGATGCTGCACAGCTAAAGTAAAAAGATGGGGAAAGAGACAGGAGAGAGACAAATAGGGAGGAACGGCAAGAGCTGGGCCAGAAAGGAGAGGGAGACGGTGAGGGATGAGTGTTAAGGAGGGGTGAAGGAGAAATGGATGGACGAAGGAGCAGGAGAGATGGCGTGAGGGGAGTAGAGGAGGGAAGAAAGGACAGGAAGGATGTAAAGCAGGGGTGAAGGAGAAGTAGGAAGGCAGAGAAGGGGAAAGGGGTGAATAGATGGAGGGAAGGAGGGAGGGTAGTGGGAGCAGTGATCTGTCAAACCAGGCAGTCTTATCCTCCGCCCAGTAATCTGAGGTACAGCGTTTGTTTATCTTTTGTCCTCATTTAGACACGCGGTGGGAGGGGAGGTGGTTGGCCATCTCGTCAGGCCCATTTCCCCAACCCCTATTGTGCACAGAGTAAAAAATAGGGTTTGGTTAACCAGGCAAACCTCTACAGGCTTCTCTGGTGGGGACTAAACTACACATAGAGGACTTATTCTACAAGTTTCTTAAAGCAAAAAAATTCTTAACATTCTCCAAATTGAAAAAAAAATATCCTATTCAGGAACAGGTCCAAGACTGTGTGAGTCTGTTAAGTCTCTTGTTTTCTAAGGCTCGTGGTACTGTCTATCTACACTGTGACGGCATCTGATTGTGTCTGATTGGAAAAGCCAACAGAAACATCTCAATCACATACGCACTTAACTCTGACACAAAAGACGTTATTTGATGTGACGTGTGTTGTGGGCGCGATACCCAGTGTGTATTTTGGTCTGTTCAATCTGGGCTCTTCTTTTATTTTGTAGGTAAGTGGGGCTCAACTCAAAGGACTCAGAGTTGTACCCCTACTTTGCTTTTCTTCTGCTCACAAAAAAACAGCCAGCGTTCAGCACAAAGGAACCAATTACTGGGCAGCAAAGGCAAGAGAAAAAACACACATGTTGAAATCACCAATGCACCCACACAGAAAAGGATACACACACACAAAAACTAATGAAATAAAGGGAAACTTTCTATTGAGCATAAATAAAGAAGGCATCAATTTTTACATTTATGAAAATCTTTGGAGAATCTTCTTAAAACAGTACTGCCACATAGCTATAGCTGAACCATTTCAATAGAACCACATGTCTCGAGTAAGGTTTTGTTTTGACTGAAAACTCTGCACACTCAAATGAAGGTTAAGTAGACACAAAATAACATAATTTAACTATGGGAATCTAAATGCATGCTTCATGTATTATTTGTGACTCTACTGGTATGTTTAGATACAAAAAAAGCAACTACAACTATTTTCCAAGGAGCTTTTTTTTACCAGCATGCAGATGTTTGTTTGGCAGTGAAGCACCATCATTTAATTAAATGTGAACAGTTTGTGCTGCTGTGAAACACAGTCGTGGTCCAACTGATACGCACAAAGAAACTGATGCACAAAAAACAAAAAATACTTTTTATCAAGGCTGCAAACTGTTCTCACACTGACTCATTGCTGACTAGTCTTCACTCACACAAACACACTCACACAAACACACACACTCACACACACACCAGGGTTGGGGTCAATTACATATTTGAGTTACAATTACGTCTTCAATTATCCTTCTTCAATCACAATTTAATTATGATTACAGTGACTTGCATTCTTTCCAATTACAATTGATTTACAATTATTTTTATCCTCAGAAAGTAATTTACAATTACACTCAATTACTAAAATTAAATTACAATTACTTACTGAGCCTGAAATAAATAACCTAATAAATGTTAACCTTCCTCTTGCGTTAGCTTTCTGTTAGCATCTCAATCAGCTGTAAAATGTACTATAAACAAATATCTATCATCTAATTTCTTTCCTTACTATTGATTACCTTTGTTAGGCTTCCTAATCAATGAAAATATAGGTTTTAATATATTTAATAATAGTTTTTTTTGTCAGTATACTCCTAGCGTTACATTTTTTTTTAATGGTAAAATGTGGGAAAGCTCGATGTGAAACACATTTTAATAATTGTTCACTACATACTGTATTTGTAGAACTATACATAGAACTGTAACATGGTTGTGTTAAATTGTAATTTACTTTTTTTTATAGAATTTTCATAGGAATTACAATTACAACGGAAAAAGATTCTTCAAATTACAATTACGCCATAATTGTAATTAACAGTGACATGCAGTCAGAGTAGGCAGTGCCTACCCAAAGGTGAATTGTTTTTTTTTTTATTTGTTTTAATTATAATATAGTTATAATTTATTTTTCAATTTCCAATAGCCTACAGTACCTATAAGTTTGAAAGTGTCAGCATTTTGTGCTTTTCATAGCCCAAATTACTAAATATCGCTACTTCCTGGTACGGCAGAGACACTGCACAGTCTCACTCCACTGTAAGGGAGGAGGAGGAGCCAGGAGGAGGCCACCCCCTTCCCGAAAACACATTGGTGTTCTGCCTCTGGCCTCATAGCCTGTGTTTATATGTGTTTGCATGCATACGCAGTCAGTTCACCAATATGAAAACCATTTACGAAAAAGGCAGCTCTCTATGTTGCCTTTGGACGTAGCTGTGCTATGCTAAATGCTACACGTAAGTTCACAGTGCATTAGTGAATTGATACAGCGTGGCCGCTGCTACGTTTTCTAGCTAGAAGCAGCCACACTACAGGCAGGATGACGGCGCTAGAGACGATAAAGAAACATTCTTTAAAAACGACAGCTTTTAAAAGATGGGAGACCAACACCTGAGCTACCAGACCTTCAGCAAAGGTAAGGTCAGAAAATTGTTGATATTTTCTACAGTGAATGGTACAAAAGGAGAGATTGGCTTTGAACCGGTTGCTCCGAGTTGTTGTTGTTGTTGTCATTTTCTCCGTGTTTCTGTGTTTCCAACACAAACAATGGATGTGCTTCCTGTGTCATGAGATATATCTTGTTGGGAGAGTATGGAGGCTATATTAAATAATTGTTTAAGTTTCTTTAATGGTGTTTTATGGTCTTGATTTTGTTAGATTAACACTTGCCAGCAGAAACATATAAAATTGTCATTGGTGTCGACATTGGTGGTCTCGATTTGCAACGCCCTGCCTACTCTACCCTCGTGCTCACGGCACGTCACTGGTAATTCATTATCATTTATAATTGACCCCAACCCTGACAGACACACACATTTTAATAGAAATTTTAATAAAGCAAGTGTAGAGTTAATGTAGTGTGGTGAGGCCCCTAAATGTGTCATATAGGAGCAGATATTGATACATGTGATGCTGCAGATGGTTGTATATGTGTATGCATAACAAACAGTGTCAGTAGGTGACTTACACGACAGGGAGTGTCCTCCTTTGGGAAGGTACTCGTACAGCAGGGGGTTATCGTCTCCCATCATCTCTGCCCGCAGCGAGAGGAGACTGTTCTTGCTCATCAGTGCCGCCTTCAGATTGGCTACTGAGGATATAGCTCCACCCCCTGCTCCCCCTCCGACCTCGTCCGATTCGTTGGCGCTCAAGAAGTTGGGCTCTGTGGTGAGAGGCTCTTCCTGCTTGAGGAAGAAGTCCAGGCGCTCGCCGCGGCTGTCGGAGCTGTTGAGTTCATTCACATCAGCCCCTGAACAGAAAAAAATAATTAAAAAACACAGATTAGATGAAGTGACAGGCTCGATAAATCCACATGTATGTTAAGATAGTTGCCTCAATGTTTTTAGTGGTTTGATTATTTTGAAATGAATCATTTATTATTTGAATTATTAATCTTCTTCCTGGAGGCACTCCTCTATGTATAGTTATGGGCACAACTTCCTGTATGATAGAAGAGGAACTAGTTAGTAAGTGTTGCATAGGAAATGAAGGCAATACTTGAAGTTCTATACATAAAGCTGACATTATGCTGTCATTATTATGACATGACACCTGTCATTAGCATGAATAAGGTGTCATGAAGGCTGTCATCAAGTGTTGTTTGTTATCCTAACCCTAACCCTTCGTTACCCGAACCACTAACCTTAACCCTACCTAATGCTAACCCTATTGTCTAACCCCTAACCCCACTAGACTCCTCCACCTAACCCAGAATTTTTAATGCACTCTTAGTACATAGTTTAAAAAAAAGTTAAATAAAAGAAAAGACCTTTTTCATGCTAATGACAGCGTAATGTCAGAGATCTAAGATTTAAAAGTGTGAATGTGTGTGTGTGTGTGTGTGAATTAGGGCATAAAGAGAGTATAGTTATGCGTTTATATTAAAACACCAATTTATTATCTGTCTTAACCTTTTAAGTACACAGGAAGTTGTGTCCATAACCAGGAAGTAATGGCTCCTGGAATATGGTGAATATGCTTCTTTATCACTATTTTTTTCACTTTATGGACAACAACAAAGGAATGGTTAAACATTTTTTTTAAAGAGGCGACAGGTTCAAATGTTGTCATGTTGTGATTGCAGCTTGAGGAGAAATTCAAGAGAAGCCTTGTATTAAAGCAATCCTTTCAAACCTCTCAGCCAAGTCATCGTTTACACCCTGTGTTTTCCGTAGTGGCTACCTACACATCAGTGCTCTGATTCACATCTCTCTCCTCGACTCTCTAACACACCTCATCATCAGCAGTCAACAAAAATACATAGAGATCATAAAAACCTCAGAAGAGAGGCAGGCAGACAGTGTATGTGTGCGTCTCTGTGAAAGCAGAAGCACGCGTGTGTGTGTGTGTGAGCATTTAGCCATCAGAGCTGCTGAAAGCAAAGAGTGGCTGTCAGCAGCAGACATGTCGCTGGAGGTTCCGCTGTAGATCTACAAGACTGTCAGACCACACGTCTGACGACAGAGCTCCGTGCAACGCTAACTCAGACATAGACGCAAAAAACACAGCAAACACTTTCATTGCCTAATTATTGACATTTAACAGTTGACAGGTTGATTCTACAAACAAAGACTTAGTCAAAAATACACAGTTGGCTCATCACAGGCTTAGAGACTTTAAAGTCGACACCTAAAACAAACAGTAATGCAGGCTAACATGCATTGCCTTGAGAAAGGGGATGTGTACACAATTAGTACAAGTCCACTGGAGCGAATCCTTCTTTCACTCTAATTAAGAAATGGGCAACTGGTGGCCCGGGGGCCACATGTGGCCCTCAGTCTAATTTTTAAGCAAATCCCCAAAAATTGTAATTCAAGATGTTGGAAGGAATACAAAGCTCAACATAATACACAAAATAATGTCCAAAACACACAAATCAACAGCTACAGTAAATGCACAAAGTACACAAAAAATCCAAAAACTGTTAAAAAATTTCGAAAACACACAAAATATTCTAAAAATACACAAAATGACCCATAAAACACAAAATGGCAACAAAGACAGACCACTTAAACAAACAAAATTACTACAAAACATCAACACATTACAGAAAAGCTCCAAAAACACACAAACTATCAACAAAATTACAACAAAAACATAAAAAAATAACAAAAACTACACACGAGTAAAAACTGACAAAACCACAAACAAAGTAAAAAAAGACAAAACCCAGATTATTAGTCTGAATGCTGACATGAATGTTGATAATGCAGCCCTCGGATCAGATACAATCACATTTTTGTGGCACATTTAGTTGCCCATCCCTGCCCTAATACATGGGTTTATCCTTCTGCAGAAGTTATCCAGTTAGAGCTAATTACACTTATAGAGGAAGCAAACAATTTGTATAGAAATGTTATATATAAACTACTTCATAAACAACTCTCTCACATTTAGAAACAGGGGTGATGTGAGGGAACGCACAGAAAGGCAGAACGAAATATTGGTCGAAAAATCTAAAATAAAAAACAACTAAATAGCTATAACTAAATCACCCTCTTGTCCTTTTTTAACTACAGTCATGCAGTGATAAGTCCTTCATGTGCTGCCCAGTGCTTGTCTGCTGCAGGGGAGAGTCAAGGTGACAGAGACAGTGGTTTGCGTCTGCGTCTGGAATACCGATGGGTATACAGCGTTATTCACAGCATACGAGGTCAACAGTGACCTTTCTCACTCTCTTTCACTATTTCTCCCTCTTCTACACTCGACACATGCAGGCTGTCCGTCAGTCATTTTTCATCTTGTCCACAGATGAATGATCACAGATCAAATAGATGGGTAGGATACACACTCGGCATGCAGAGTTACACATGGACCTGAAAGATGTAGCGATATGTCTAAGATATTGATAATGGGAGGCAAGAAAGATATCGACGTCTGAAGCAATCAGCAGTCATCAAACTAGTAGAAGGCATATAAGGTGAAATGAAAAAAAACTGGAAAATGTTGAAGAATAAAGAAGACGACGATGAAAAAAGGGTGAAAATGAAAAATATAACGGAGAAGAAAAAGGAATAGAAGTGTAAAAGCGGGGGTGTCGAGCTGTTGAAGAAGCATGCAGAAGAAGAAATCCTCATGCGTCCAAGCACACCCCCGTCCCATTCAGACACACACACACACACACACACACACACACACACACACACACACACACACACACACACACACACACACACACACACACACACACACACACACACACACACACACACACACACACACACACACACACACACACACACACACACACACACACACACACACACACAAAACACAGGCGCAAAAAGTTAATTAAGGAGGGGGCGTAGGGGTTGGCGCAAGGGGCATAAGGTGCAGGAATTCATTAGAGCTCTGCCCCCTCCTTCAGTGGGCAGCCCAGCAGCCACAGGAGTCAATCAATAACATAGATCTGCCTTTAACCAACAACAACACAAGCACACAAACTATTTCTCTCACACACACATACACGCACACATATGAAGAAAGGAGAAAAATGAAGGAAGAGCCAACAGAGGGTCATCGCTGACCTCCATCTCCCTCCACTCATCTATTCATTGGATGAGCAAATGACCTCTGACCACTTTTCCCAGCATCCTCTGGGCATGTGCATCTACAGTTGGAACATGTCCGCCCCCCTCACAGCCGTACAGTAACAATGTTTCAGTGACAGCTTTGATCCAGGAGCAAAGTTACAGAGAAGCGATGGATTACTTGTGGAAATAGGTCAAACTTCTCCCTCAACTCAGTATTCTAGTAATCGACTGTCCCACTCACAGCAGTGTACAGTAAAAGTGTGCTTTCTCATGATATACGCTAAGCGTGAGATATTAGTCTATAGGATTTGGCCGACCACTAACATGCTTTAGCACCAAATAATCAAAGTGTATAGGCTAATCCTCCCTCACTTATGTAAGATTTTTTTAGGCATGCATGGATAATCTAGAACTACAACCTCAACCTGTTCTGACAAATAAAATAATTTACCACACCACAAACAGTCATACCTAATCCAGTACACACGCACAGCTTATGGGTTTCATCATATAGCCTGGTTTGGGGTGAGGATTTGTCATCCCACATTTTGTGACGTCTTTCAAAGGCAATAGGATTATTGGACATTTTTGAGAATACCATTTGTTATGTCAGTTTGTGTGTGTGTGGATATGCTGAGTGTGACCAGTTGTAATCAGACAACAAATTAATTTGAAAGGTATTGGAATATGTTTTTGAACTGCACGATGAGATACCAAAAACAATGGCCTTTTTCTCATTCTTTCTTCTCCCTTAACAGCGCGGTCGTCCCCGTACAGTAAAGGATATTTTCATTTTCCCCTTCATAAAAGAGTCCGAATAATTTAGATTTGTGCTTTCTGAAGAGATCCTCCGTTTAATTTGGTTACCATGGTAGCCAGGCACCCTTGGCTTCAACATTTATGCTAAATAAAACCCCCTTTTAAAAGAAGAGACAAATATGTGGAAATGGTGGCTCTCTTTGTTCATGTGTGTTTTTCTCTACGTGTGTGTGTGTGTGTGTGTGTGTGTGTGTGTGTGTGTGTGTGTGTGTGTGTGTGTGTGTGTGTGTGTGTGTGTGTGTGTGTGTGTGTGTGTGTGTGTGTGTGTGTGTGAAAGATAGAAAGCCAGAAAGAGCGAGCGATGGTACACGTTATGTGGAGGCTTGAGTGGGAAAAAGAAAAAGGAAGGAGACTTGCCATGGAATAAAGAATGTAGGTGTTGAACTATACTTCAAATGCATTGAGAGGTATACTGCATTTATCAACCATTGAGACAGTTACGGCTAATGGATAGAAGATACAGTTTTATGTGCTGTGGTTGGAGGCTGCATTGTATATCTGAGCGATGCGAGTGTGTGTGTGAAAGGAGTCGTGTTATTAGAGAGCGCACTCCGAAGCAGTAAAGAGGAGGAGAGACAAGGCCTGAAAAGGGAGGGATAGGTCAGCTGACCCAGTTTGACCTCCAATTCTCCGTACTGAAAGGGTGATGGTGTGTGTGTTAGCTGTGTGTGTTTGTGTGCATTGTAGATCTTCTTAAAACGACTCCCTCCTCCCTGAATGAATACACTTTACACTACTTAGTAAGGGGGTTTCTATTTTCCTCAAAAAAAACAGCTTTTGATGAATAAGAAATTCAAAATAACACACACACACACAACCTATGACCTTGATTTACAAAAGCACAATCGTTTAACTCACCACACCTTCATATCAAAGACAGTGGCCAAACACAATGGAGAGAAAAGGTCCTGGGTGGTTAAACGAGTTGCTGAGGCTTGTCGACCACAAGAGAGCTGTCGGAGACGAAAGCAGGGCTTGTGTGCATGTTTGAGTACGGAAGTGTGCAAACAAAGGAGAAAGACGTTCTCGCTGTGTGTCTGTGTGTGCAGGTTTGTGTGCTTTTCTGTTAAAGGCACAGAAAGAAGCCTTGCCCCAAGTTGCACCCAGAGTTAAGGTTTCGGCTGGTCTGGGGTTAATAGTGACAAATATCTGGTGGTGACATTGGATTCTTTCACATCTTGTCTTTACGATACTTTGCAAATCGGGGCCTCTGGAAGATCACAGTCTTCCCTTTCATTGTAAAACAGCTCAACCCACTTATTAGTGCATGTTTGTCCACAAGTTAGACACAGAGGGGAGGTAAGGTGGAACTTGCTTTCTCAGCATGCCAGAGTTTGAGAGGGTAAAAAAGTCATTTCAACAGAGAAGGGGGAGTGAGGCACTAAAACAGCTCAAGAATTCAGAGGCAATTTAAAAAGCTGTGTGGGAGAGGGAATGAAAAAATGCAGGGTTTAAACAGAGGGAGGATGGAAAGTAAAAGAGGCTGGTATTCTCTCTCTTTGACTTGTTCCTGTTGTTTTTAGGGACTAGCCGGGCCACAACCTCCTGAAGAGATAGGGAAGGGTGGGTGGTGGTAGTGGTGCTGTGTGTGGACAGCGAGGGCAAGCATAAATCAAGCAGAGCCTGAAGGCTTTAGAAGAGGGAGAGACAGAGTGAAGAGAGTGGTAAAGGACAGAGAAGATAGACAAAGAGTGAGAGAGCTGTTGGTGCTGGTAGAGATGCTGGTACTGCTGGGGGCTCGGAGGGAAAGGGAGAGTGTGGGTGGAGGGGAGGAGAAAAGAGTAGAGGAGTACACCGATTGCAAGAGTAGTGGGGTGAGAGGTGGATGGTGGGGTGATGGAGTGTGGGTGGGTGGGTGAGTGAAGGGGAAGTGAGGAGAGGTGAGGGGGAGGTTACATAGGCTGTGGGAGGACGGGTTCTGTAGTGCCGTGGGGGCCAGTGAGCGAGTATGTGAGAGGAAGGCCACAGAAAAGCTCAATTAAAAAAAAAAAAAAAAACAACTTCCTTTTCTTAGCACTTTTAGTATATTCTATTTTTACACTGCAATGCTACAAATCAACAAAAGTTTGTAACAACTGGTAGAAGAAAAAGTATTGTTATCAAAGTGGAATGTTTGACATACCTCACAGTATCAGCAATTTGTAGTAGTTGTCTTCATTCAGGATGATTATATTAAAAAAAGACGTTATGCTACAGGTACAATCTGTGTCTTTTTTAGCTAGCAGTCACACCAGAAAGTGGTGTAAAAACACCCACTGGCACATTTGTAGGCATACTGTAAGTGTCACACATACTGCTAAAATGCCTGCAAGCCAAGGACATCACTCCTCATGTCCAATTACTTTCATTCCGTGTCTGTTTCTTCTGAGTCTATTACTGTTTAGTCTGAGGTACCCAATTCCTTTACTGTTTGTGCTTTGTTTGATTCTTCAATGAACTGTTAAACCCTTGTGATTAACTGTGTTGTGCTTGCAGTGGTGAACTTTATCAGGAGTTGGTTGAGTTGAAACTAGTTCGATTGAAAGTGGTTGTCGTGAATGTTAGGTGAATGGATAAAAGCGTGTGAATACACTCAAGGTCAGTCTTTATGTTGGTTTTCTAAAAAAGTCCATTTGCCATGGAAAAGTATGGATCTGTCTGTAAGACGGCATTTGCAATCTACTTGGAAGACTTAGAAATGTAATTTTAGCCTCTTACAACAGAACCTGTAAATAATTGTCGAGGAGAATATCCTAATAACTAAGCACTGGGGTGTCTACATTGAACAGTCATCATATTTGTGCAGTCATACGCTATTTAGCCTCAGAGTAAGAGGCACGGAGTTTGATTCCTGAGGTGAAGCTGGACATTGGTTAAATTTGAACAGGCGGTGATGCACTCATTTGCAGTGGCTTGGGATCATCCCTCCACTTTATCTAGGACCTTTGTTATCTTTGATTATGCATAATTTCATGCGGCGTCAATAATCTAAACCAGTAGTTCCCACACTGGGAAGCCTTTACTATCACATTGTATCCGACCTGTCGACTGGAGGTGATTTCCCTCCACTAAATAGAAAACGTAGATATCCAAGGATGTGGTTGGAAAAATATCTAGGAAATTTTGATTTAAAAAAAGAGCGCGATGAGTAACACTGACTTAAGCAGTACCATGTACATATACAATGGTCATTAAAGTGTTTGATATGAAATAAAATTAAAACTACAACATTGAACAAAGCGTAAACCTACTTTTTTCATGTAAGAAAAGGATGGAATGTAGAGAAATTTTAGGTAGGTAGAATTAGGTTTGGCCAAGCACTTCTGCATAATGTTTTATTTAGTCACATTCAAACACAGGCTGTCTCAAGGATGTTTGTTTCATTCATCTTTACAAATATGTTTTTATTATCAAACGTAGCTCTAATAAATAGTTCAGTAAAAAAGGATTCATTCACCATGAAAAGGTATCCACCTTGACTGATGTCTCAGTGCTACAAATTGTGGTCAACAAGCAGCTTTAAAGGATGATTCTCTGCTTACTTTTTCACAGATAAAGTTATTTGACAGGTGTAACAAACAAAAATATTACTGATTCCCACAGCTCAACAATTAATAACCCTTACTTGATCTATTTTGTCATGGTCTTAGTGTGACAGTAGTCAGTACAAAACTGATGCACGTTTCTGACGTGGCCTGAACAAGTAAGTGAATGAGTGAAAGAAGGAACAGGAAAAAGAGCGAGTAAGTGCGTGGGGGAGGATCGCAGGACTCAAGGTAATATTTAGAGTTAATGCAGCTTAGAGGGACTGAGAGGAGTGGGAGGGAGACAGAGAGAGAGAGGGAGAGATGGTACATAGGGAGTAAGAGAAGGAGAGCAAAAGAATATAAAAATAATAGGGTCAGCGGGGAGAAAAGGCAGAGAGGAATAAATGAAGATGTATCAGAAACAAAAAAACCAAAGCTGAGGGGTAGAAAGGGAGAGCGAGTGAGAAAGAGAGCGGGAGAGAGAGAGAGCAAGAGGGGAATGTAAAAGCTGGAGAAATGTGAGCATGGAGGGAAAGAGAATGAGAGGAGTAAGTGTCAGAGAGAAAGAGTGGGCTAATGAAAGGTAGGGTGAGGCTACATGAGTTGGCGGGTGGGAGGGAAGTCAACAGAGAGAGTGCTAAAGAAAGCGGGGGAGAGGTCTACATGGGGAAAGATTGCTGGGTGGGGAAAAAAGGCAAACATACACAGCTTTGCACAGAGAGGAAGATGGGGAGGACCTGGTGGGCAAGCCCTGCAGAACTTACTTCCAGTTCCATCCGGGGTTGGATTGGATGGGTAAGGAAGGAGGGAGAGTGGTGCAGAGGAGGGATAATGGAAAGTGGAGGAGGGAACAACACACTCTGGGTGAACATGAAGTTATGAGTGTAACACTACTGACCAAGTGAAGAAGTTGATGGCTAAAGAAAGTGGTGCTGTTAATTTTTACTGTTTCCTTGGGACAGACATTTTGATGGGTTTAACGATCAAGCGATAAAACCAGTATCAGCAGCAACATTCTGAGGATGATTATGAAATTATATAAAAGAGGTCGAATTTATGAAAATGCATTTAAAAAAAATTGCACGAGTAAAAAAACAACACATTTATTTGAATCAGTTTTGTTAACTTTAAAAAGAATTAGAATGAGAGTTAATTTGTTGTGGATAATTAAGAGAAATGGGTAAGGTACATCTCAGAATAGACGGATGGATTATGGATAGATCGATGGATGGATAGTCTTGTTTTTGATGACAGTGGCTTTTAATTAAAGCCAAATGCTTCCTTCTTTGATAACTTTACAATGTAAACAAGTACTGTGCTCACATGTAACAAAGCCATTTCCCAAACACTTGCCTGACAAAAGAACAAAAGCCTAAGAAGGTGTTCACCACAATCCTAAAGGCACAACAGGCAAACAGAAAGCATGCACCAGTACAAAAGGTCCCTCCATAAACATTACGTGTCACTTTGCTCCGTCCACCATGGACCCTTCACATAGTGGGAAGCCGAAAGAGGGGGTGTTATCTGCTTTCTGGAGAGCATTAGCGTGCTGTCAGGCTGCCCAGTGACCACAGCGGCTATAGCCCCTCTTTCCTCTCTCTGCTCATCTCTTCCATCTCATAACATTAAGACTGCGCCTCTCTGTGCTTGTATCCTTGGCAACCTGCCTCCAACAATGGAGAGAGCTCTGGCCTCAGCATGGGAGGAGTGCAGTGCCATGGAGAGGAAAAGCAAGGGCGAACAAGATAGTGGGAGTTGGAAAACTGGCAGAGAAAGAGAGAGTGAAGGAACGAGACATTGCGTTTGTCACGCACAGACGTGCAGGTCAGAACGAGGTGGCAGAGCTAAGGGTTAGCTGAGGCGAAGAAGCGAGACAGATGAGGCATAGAAGTGGATGCCAGACCTGTGCTAGCTGTTAGCTTTGCGCTCGTGGATCAGTGCAGAGCTGTGTCCCTCTTTAACTCATGTCTGCTGCTGGACAGATCTTCAAATGAAGCAGGACAGATATGGACCTTGATGATATGTCAGTGCAAAGTCACTAAAGATTCTATCAATTTAGAAGTCGGCCTTCTTTGCCGATGCTCTACTCCTTGATCAAGGGTGTGCTCCCTCAGCCAATCAGTGTCTGATTATGGGACCTCATCATATAAACAAAGGTTTTATTTTATACAGTTTTTATTTGACTTTTCCCATGTAATTTGAAACTTATTGAATCCATAAGTGAGGGAAATGTAACATAGTAATGGGACCAAAAAAAAACACACAGAAAAAAGAGATTTGCGTTGATAAAACTGTTGGTTTTCAGTGACTCTGGAAGAGTTTGTGAGGTTAAAACAGCAAAAAAGAAAAACAATGACAAAAACTAGAGAGCCTGGAATGGTTGTGTTGAAGACCACACATCCTTTCTTCCCTCACTGCAGCCGAGCCGAGCCATTGAGAGTAATTGCTTATGATCAAATCAGCAGAAGCTGTGCAAATTAAAGAGTGCCCCCCCGCTCCCCACATTAACTCACCTCTACCGTATCTCCCGCCCACCCTTCCCCAAGCCAGACAGAGTCGACTTTGCATGTGACGTGCCACAGCACATCTCCCCGTGCTCCGAAGAGGGACTTATAACCCTGATAGGCCTTGAACTGGAGCAAGGGGGTCAGTGAAACAGACCTAAGCTGAGCATGCACGCACATTCCCACACACAGAGAGAGACAGTGCCCTGAGCAGAACTGCTGATATATCCCGCTTCTCAAAAATCACTCTCTCTCTGCTTCTCTGAGTCTCTCATTAGAAAGCCATTAGTGAGAAGGGCAACGTGAGACCACACGACCCTAGCCTGACCCCTGTAACACACCCAGGAGAGTGGAGGGGGTGGGGGGAGTAAGGGGCATAATTTGTAAACAGGAAATCAGGTGGTGGTGAGTGGGGATCAATAGGAGTAGTAAAAACACAAAGGAAATCTTTAAGCCGGTATTACGACAGAAAAAATTCTATAGCGATGTATTATGATTTTATAATACCATGATTTTATCATGATTAAGCAAAGGACAGAATTTAAATATAACATGTATATATTGTTGCCTCCGCCAAACACAAAGCACAAAGTGGTGCAAAGCTGAGTTATAAGGTTATGTTTTACCCTCCGTTTATCTGTCTGCGTTCATCTGTCTGTTAGCAAAAAAACTTGAAAAGTTATTGACGGATTTGGATGAAATTTTCAGGAAAATTGATAAATGGGACAAGGAACAGGTGATAACATTTTGGTGATGTTCTGGCTACCAAAAGAAAATATATACACATCCCAGTCATTTTCCCATTCTCACTGTGAGATGAAGTTCCCAGTCGTACCCAATGATCACACTGATATATTAGAACATTAGAGCATGTTTGATGTCAACATTGTCTGTTCTAAATAAGCCTGTGGACGTTAACATGCCGAAAACCAATCGTACAAAGAGAGAACAAAAACGTCAGGCAATGCGCCGTGCACGTTATGCTGAGTCAGCTTTTGGTGATGTTCTGGATTACCAAAAATCAGAAAATCCCACTCTTTGAAATCACAGTATGGGTGGGTGTGAGCTGTGCCTGAGCTGGCTCCTTTTTGCGTGGTGGCTTATGGGTAATGTAGTACTGGTAGGGAAGAGCATTGTGTGTATGTCTCGCCCGGTACTCGTGCTGTACTCTAATTACGTGTTTGTGACAAATCTTAAAAGGAATAAATGTGGCACAATTTAAATAAAATAGTGCACTGTGGTTAAATAAATCACTTGGTGGATGTCTGCGCACTCTCCAAGTGCTTTTCTAGTTATATGATGTATTACAAGCTTTACAGCTATTTTTTGTACCATTAACCCAAAATGGTGCTTTCACACTTCACAAACAAAGCGAGCTGGGTCAAGGTGACCCAGGAGTCCTCAGAGTGGGGTCAAGGCAAGGATGGCATTCAGGCAATAATATACTAATAGCCTTCCCCTAGTCCTCTTCATCAAGTGTGTAAGTTGCAATGTCATAAATTAAGTAAATTATTCACAGAAACACAGAAAACCCAAATGAAATAACTGATTGTGACTCACTTCGCAAGTATATATTATGTGAGGTTTCTCTCTGCTGGTCAGGTTCGGAGCCATTCTTCTATTATCTTGGTGTAGGAACAAAAGTGTGCATGCAACTGTGGTATTAGAGGTGTGTATTTACTCACATCACGGACACAAGAGTTTTAAAAGCTGTTTTAACTTGGGCCGCTGTCACACTAGAGTAGAGCCCAACCAAAGTAGGATTTTTCATTTTTTTAGGATTTTTAGGACCGATGCTGATAACAAAATTGCTGGTTTTAAAAATCCAATATCTGATATACCGGGCCATATATGAAATAAAAACATTGATATACAAGGGATGTATACTGGACATGAAAACATAATCTTGTAAAATGTGGTTCAAGACAAAAAAGCAAAACAGTATATAAAAGCACACAATAAATAGCAATATAAAAAATTTGATTAATCAGTACACGCTAAAATCGCTCCGATAAATCGTTGCAGCCAGGCTCTACGCTAGAGCGAAGAGTTGTACCCACTATATTGACGTATTCTTGTTGCAGGGTTAAGTTCTTTCAACATTAACCCCCGACCAGCAGCAGGGTCAGAATACAGCAGGTAAGTAGGTTATGTGTAAAAGCAACATTAGGATTTTGCCTAAAATTTATAATATCTGCCATTTTGAAAACAGATGCTGGTGTTAAAAATGTGACAGAACATATTAGAGTTCTGAGTTCTCACTTTACCTTAGTATTTTCAGCATCAAAAGTCAACATTTTTAAATTGTGCCCAACGTAGGCTACAGGGACTATACAAACTCACAGTTCTTCAAATCCAACTCTAATACTTGACGACTTGATGAAAATGAAATCTTTGTTATTAAAATATAAGGCCAAAAATAACCAACTTTCTCTAAACATTCAACAAAAGTCTACTAATTGTGAGGGGAGATACAACCTTAATCACCTTAATCTGAAGGTACAGTATGCTCGTACTACACTAAAGAGTCAAGTCAATGTATCACATGAAAAGGTGTCAACCTATGGAATAGTTTAGATGAAAACATGAAAAGTGCTGCTAGTCTACAGAAATTTAAAATACATTATAAGAGAAGTTCTGAAGAATAATGCAAATAACATCAGACCATATTTCTTTTTTAACTGTAGGTAAACCTGTAATATTTGAAATAATATAAATGCTTTATCGTGAACACAAAATGTGTGTAGATTGTGATAATTCTGTATGATGTCAAAATATACTTAAAGACCTTTCTCTTCTTTTCTCTTGTTGATGTTGCTATTTGTATGTTTGTAATGATAACTGAATATGGGGCCTATAAGCTTTCTTGATCACTCCTATTGAGCTTTCATTACCATGTAATGATGCATCTTGTGTTTTGTAAAAATTATGAATGTAAATTGCTTGAATTAGTAAACTAAACATAATGCGACTGCCATTGTCATAATAAAGTGTTTTACAACACACTGCTATGTATATCACTGGACATGTGTGAGCAGTGTTCTTTGAGGATGAAAACAGGGAAGATAGGAGGAAGTCTGCATGAGTCAAAATGGCAGAGGGAAAGGTAGAGAGGCGTGTGATAAGCACGCAGTGACTTAAGGAGAAGGGGATAATTTGGGAGTGGAGGGGAAGACGGCTAGGCTGCTTCCTTAGTCGGACACAGGAATGTAGAGCGGGCGGATCCCAGTGTGTGTGTGCTGTTTGTGTATTTATTTCAATGTGTGTGTGTGTGTGCATTTGTGCCAGACAGGAATCCCTAACCCCCACAGAGTCCGGCTCCACTTATCAAGGCCTAAACAGAGGGGTATGGAGGGGTAGAGGGGCGGGGCAAAGGGAGTAGTGTTGATTCAAGGTTTTTTGTGCTATCAAATACACCCAACACAACTGTGCTTCCACTTTTATACAACCAAGGTACACACAGAAACACACTGCAAGTCTTGAACTTAGAAGTCTATGAGGACAGATGCTGGCATCAAAATGATATACATGCAAGCACACCATTTATATAAATATATATATCTACCTATTTCCTGTGAAAACAGGCAGGCATACACAGACACCAAATTTTTATTAACTTTTTTAAAGCCACCATTTTCTAAAAATAAAAGAACATGTACGCTGTGAATTCACATGCCATGTCTTAGGAGTGATCTATAAAAGTGCTGATACCCCTAATATAGAGGTCTCACCTGAAACAAGCCCCTGACTCACTTCAGATTCAGGGGAATGAAGGTGGGGGCTGAAATAAGATAAGGGAGAGCAGAGAGAAGATTAAATGGATAAGATTAAGCTTTTCTTTACATGCTGTTCCTCAAGCATGAGGGTAGCGGCAAGGAAAAGGTCGCAAAAAGACAGGTGGAGGAAGATTGAAACAATGAGGAAGGTGGGCAGGCAGGTGATGTGGGGCAAAGGGATTGTGTGTGTGTGTGTGAGGGGGTGAGGTAGACTGCGGGAACAAAGACAAGCTGGGCGTCCTTTTATAAAATAGTGCTTGCGTGACAAGAAGCAGAGGATATGGAAGGCTGATGTCCATTCCAGGCTTGTCCTAAGCTAATATGAGAAATATTTGTTCAAAAGTCACAGAAAACTCTCCCACATTGGACGTTTATTGAAAAACTGCCAGCACAGAAACATTCAACAAGAACACATTTTAAATATACTAGTTTTAAACTTTTTACCAAATCACAAGTGTGAATTAAGTGAATAGAAACAAGTAAAAAAAATAGTTGCATAATTAATTTTAAACCAAGCTGGTAATGTTTCAGAAAAGTACTTAGCAATAGATACAAATAAATATAATGTGTTAGGCCCAGGTCTTTCTAAGGTAAGCTTGCATGTTCTCACCAAGTTCAGACTATATGTGTATGTTCATTCTTTAATTAATATCCTAAAAGGATAGACACATGCTTAACAGAATACCAGCCTGTTGCAGGAAAACATAGACACACATTCACAGACTTAGTCACTTCTATAAACAACAAGAAGATTTCAATTGGCCTAAAATTCAAGTTTTTAGACTGTTCAAAGAAAATTAATTGGCACGAGAAAACAAAAAAGCACAGGAAGAAAACAAGAAAACTCCTTACAGAAAAGTCCCAGGTCTTTAGGGAATCGAGCACAGCCCCCGTGGCCTTCATGATGTGAAGCAAAGTAAATAACTAGTACATCACCGTCCATCTTCATAAAGTTTGTGTATAACGCATTAAAATTATAGACAGTGGAGTAGAGCAGAGAACAGTTTGGAAAAACAAGCAATGCTTGTAGAGTTTAGTGCTGTTTTGGTGTGCACTCACTCACTCAGTTATGAAGGTATGAATGAATGTGAATGACCATTGTATAGTAGTTGCTATGCTTCTGTTATAGATGCTATATATATATAGCTTACCTCCACCAGTATGCTACTGTGTATATGAATGATGATCTTTGTCCAAAGTGTAATCCCAGATCTCATAATTTTTCTTCTTATTGGCAACTGCAATTTGCAGTTTCTAGAAAAATGATGATGAGGAAGATTGTGTGACAAACTAATGTACTCTGTGTCAAATACCAAACACACATGCTGGCACACGGACAGAAAAGTGGCTGTAGCTGCAGTGGATGAGATGATTAAAAGCAGAAGTGACAGCGCATTGACAGGATGGTAAAGATGGTCCAAACAGACAGAGGAAAGGATGGCTAGAGGAGAGAGGAAGGGGACAAAGAGTTATGAAGGACAGACAGTGGCTTCCAATACTGTCTTAAAGGTCTATATGCAGGGACCAAATTTAAAAAGAAACAAGCATACAAACGCACAACCCAAGCCATAATTACCCCCTGTAGTGTTTTTGGCCTCTTCTGCCTTGTTTCTCATGCTGTTGGCCGAGCCTTCTGACTCTTTAACACTTTTGTTTGGAAGGAGGGGGCGTAGGGGGTTTTCACAAAGGAAGGAGTGAAGGATAAATGAATACGAAACGTCTAAAGGAAGAAGTTGTGGAGCCGGGTGTGACGGCGGAAAGGGGGAATGAGGGAGTAGAATGCCCTCCAGCATGAACACTCCCACGATTGTGTGTAAATATGAGCGTGTGTGTATGCATGTGTGTTTGTGAGCGCAATGTGTCACAGTCAAACTGACACACCCACAGGCTGTAGACCTCTATATCCTGTTCGGGTTGTCCGTTTGTCCAAACATCATGCAATCCCCCCCCCTTTCTTTTCCTTGTCGTTCCCTTTTTTTAACTGGTCTGACAGGAGTAGAGGCTGCTAAGGGAGTGGGTACTGTAAAACAAAGGCACCTTTCTGAAATATACAGAATAGGAAAGAGGAACTACAAGTTGACTGAAAATGAGAGTAAAGCAGACACTGATCCAACCATGAGCTCAACAAGAACAGCTTTAAATTCAAACTCTTCTCTAATGTCTCTGTTTCTACTTTGTCCTGTCACACTCTGTTTCTTCAACGCACATGAACACGTTATTGCTCTTGATATCTCGGCTGCTGTAACTCAGCTAATTCTCTGTGAATGCTAAGTTCATTGGGCAACATAAGGCATAGCAAGCACTGTTAATGGGCTTACATCAGATCACTGTATCAGTGCGAAGAAAGAATCCTCATCACACCACGTTTTATGACTTAAAAAAAAGAAACTTGTGAAAGAAGTTCGGATGAACTACGGCCGGACCCGAGGAACGTCTTCGCGCTGAATTGCACGTACCAAGTTCCCGAGAATTCAGTCAAATGACTTGGTTCCACGGAGTAAAAAAAGGTCTCCGAGAGGCTCTTGACATCCGCTCATAGAATATCCATGTGAAATTACAGCCCGATTCAACAGGCATTAACGGACTAATGGGCCCCATGTGTCAATAATTGGGTGCCACCAACTGTCACAATATTTAACTCACAAATAAGTGAGAAAACAACTTCTATGGAAGTTGCAGAAAAAGGGGAATTGTGCGAGGCATAATCGTAATCTACGTTGAATTACCTTTGAAACAATATATCACACGACTATGTTTTCATAAATTTGGAAATTATCGGAAATGGGGGTGGGCCCAGTATTCATAGCAAACTGCATTCCGATCTAACGGGAACTAACGGAGGAGTGATCATTTGAAAAATAGGGCCCCTGGGGGCCCTCTGGCGCCCCCGTGACAATGGGGCCCATTTACATATTGGTATGTACCAACAATTTGATACCACTAACCGTCATAATATTTCACCCGCAAATAAATGAGAAATCGACTTTCATTTTTCTTTTCTTTTGGGCCCCCCCCCCGGGCCCCAAATCAAAAATCGAGCTCATAACGTTGATGCGTACACATCCATAAATTCTATCTTCACGAATAACAGAGTAGTAGCAATTTTAACTAGTGTACACAACAAGAACAGAGTGAGTCCGCTAGCCTGGCCTAAAAAAATACTCCATAGCAGAAGGGTGGAGGAGGCATCATTCAAGTCCCAGACCTAACTTACAAAACAATAGAAAGACAAAAAGATATTAATCTTTTGAAATTCCCTCCTAAAATTTCCATTGTATATTTCCTCAGTTGAAGAAAAAAAATGTAATCCATTAAACCTGTTTAACAGTGAACAAATAAAAACAAATAATTTATAATTTATGTTTGTTAGAATCCCTCTTCTGAGGCCAAAACATTGCTTTTCACAAAATGTGGTCTCCTTGAAAGTTTATGGTTTTTATTCTAATATAAACACAATTACCTCAGTCTACAGAAATAGTTTAAAGCGTCAAAACAGGAGAAAGGTCCAGCTGATGTACCATTTACAAATATTTTCAAAAAATATTTTAAATTATAATTATTTTGTGTGTACATTACCAGTCATGATTCAAAGTTTTCATTGACCTGGAACTTTCAGTTGTGCTGTGTTCTTCTTAATTAGAAAAATAATTGCTTTAATCTTTAAAAGCATGCATTTAATTCAAGGTATTTACAAAAAAGGCTTAAAATGTAATCATAAATATTTGTACTTAAATATGACAAAGTAAGCACAAATGTTTTTACAAATTATTCTCATTTATTCAAGCATCATCTTCTTTTAAGCTAAACATTAGTTAATAGTTTGGAGTTAAGGGTTATTTCTCAGGTCTGTATGTTTTTGTGTTTGCATTGTTAGATGAAGCACCTCTGTAGTACAGCTAGGTATAGATATTAAAGCTACCAGCAGACTGAGAATCAAATGAGCTGATACGATGGCCAGAGCAGTGGGGGGAAACTACTGTGAAAGTTCAACCACAAAAACCTTGCGGCCAACCCGCCCCTGAGTTGTGCCAACAGGACATCCTCCCGTGATGCATTGTTGGTACTGTAATTCTTCACCATGATGCCAAGAAATGTGTTTTGTGCATGTGTATGAGCCTGGAAAATATAAGGTTTATGCTGTACATACATTTTACACTGGAAGATGTCAATAAGTATGTTTGAGTGGGTATGAGTTAGTGAGGCCAGGAGGTGTGTGGGCCGTGGTGCGCTAAAGCACACACATTGGCCCAACCCAGGTGCACTCAAGGTGGGATGGCTAATCTTTAACTCCCCACTCTAAACACACATACACACACACACACACACACACACACACTCCTCCTACTATTCCTCTTCCCCACCCAGCAATCCTTCACCGGCCTGTTCCAAGGGCAGGCGGTAGGGAGGTGGGGGTGCTGACGTTTTGGAAAAAAGCCACGGTCAGAAGTGGGAAGGGGGTTATTTCCTGTCCAAAATGGTTCTTTTAAAGCCAGAAAATTATAAATAGAGCAGGTGTCAGTACAGAGAGAGGGGAAAGGGCTGAGAGAGAAAAGAAAGACAGTAAGTGTGAAAATTTGTGGGAAAATTTGCTGTGTTTGGGATGTGAACGGTACCATGGAAGAAGTTGCTTTAAGCTGATATTACCCACAACGTCCAAGAGAATATAAGGTCATAAGACAAGGATGGCTAGTGGGTGGTGGGAACTAACTCATTACCAAATATATATATATATATATATAAAATGAACTCATCTTATTTTAGTGTAAGGAACAAACAGGATGTTCAAAATACTGAGAGAAAACACAGTGAAGAAAAGACTATGCAATTATCTACTATGAACAAAAGAAGTGGTTTATAGAAGTAGATAAATAATGGAAGAGGAAAGTAGAGGGAACACAGGGTGGTAGGACAAGTGGGCCACAAAATGTCAAATGAGTGACTGGAAAGGACAAAGAACCAGAGTAAATGGAGGGGCCGGGGGGTTGAGGGTGGTCTAGTGTGAGACAGATGTGATCCCAGAGGGACTGTGGTTAAAAAAGAAGACCACAGGTCACAAAGTGGAACACAATCTAGCTACCAGTCCCTCATATTTAAATAATGGAAGCAAACATACCTCCCAATATGTTACACCCTAATATCTAGCATTCTGTTTGTGAAATGATGTTTCAAAAACACATTTGCTGGGGTCACCCCAATTCAGTGCAGACAGAATGGGAATTGAAGGACAAGGTAGGGCCTCCAATTTGAGGGTCTACAGCAGTGTCGCTCTTGCAATGTAATCTCGCTTGATTTTAGTGAAGCATCCAGATTTAGCAAAAAAAATGAAAGCCATGTACCCCCTACTCCTGCACGCAAAATTAATTATACATACTGTATATATATATATATATATATATATATATATATATATTGTAAAAATATTAATCTGTAAGCACACAAGAAAACATCTTATTCAGAATTATCACTCGGTTTATTTAATTAATTAGTCTACCGGCATTTTCAGTGAGACACAATCTCTTTCTTGGTAAAAGAAATCTACCAAATGTTTGTTGAATGAATATATAGCAATAATACAACATACTGCATTAATCACCCTGAAACTGTGAAATACATCTCGCTACAACTCTGATGAGAAGGGTGAGGTTGAGAGAATAAACAGAACTCTGCAATGTTTGGCTGAATTTGACAGAGTCTGAGTCTTAAATTGTTCTCCATACAAAGTCTTGTTCTTTTGTTTTCCTGTTTGTCAAAGCTGAATATTCACTTTCACACAAGTACGTGGTGCAAAGGGCATCAAGCATGTTTGGCAAGCGCAATTTAGCTCTTGCCATATTTGAGCTTTTTTGACGAGATTTTCTAGTCATCACTAAACGATAGTCTTAAAGAGGCCAATGTGTAATTTGTGGCAATGCATGGAGGCTCCTGACTGCTGCTCTATTTATATTATAGTTTCCAATTTTGTCATTTTGTTTTTTAACAATTTTTTCATGTACCCCCAATGAAAACCCAAAAAGAGTTAAAATATCAATGCAATTGTATATAACTATATATTAACTGAAATTCTTCCTGAACCCAGGATGCAGGGCCTCTCCTGTGGTGAGACACTTACTGCCTCATTGACATAACAAAAGCAGCTGAGGACAGGCGTTAGCTCAAATCCTTTGGGTCGAATGACCCCTCTCTGGGTTCTATAGGTAAAAAGTTAATTTGACCCCTCTGTGGGACTTCTAGTGTCAATCTTGATAAAAATGCTATTTGGGCTTCGTACACATGCCCAAAGTTTTTTTTCATTGATTCCCTCAATCGTTAGTAAGAGGGTGATTTGCTCCCTTCTTACTGCAGGGTGAGCTTAAACACCTCGTTCCAATTTGATGACATGTTCCCACTTTGATGACGAATTTGACCCAGCACTGAGCTGGAGAAGCATGTGTCTGTTTACATGCCGGGATTGATATGTAAACAGACACGCCCACAAAGGTGAGCATTTCAGCGTCTTTCGTGCAGTGCTATGTATGTATTTTCTACAGTCTATGTATGTACCAATGAACGCCCCGCCCCCACCCTCTGTCTCGTGTTTATAAAGCAGGATGAGCTCAGCTACGGAGTGGGTGGGAGGAGGGCGGGCCGTCCTCTGGCCCTACGTCACTGTGCGGGGAGGAGGAAGTCAGTGTCTCGTCTATAGACACGCCCACTCATGAATATGCGTAAGTAGGCCACAAATCAGCCTGTTTGTGTAAAGTTGCTCAGAAAGTGACTTTTCAGAGGCTAAAACTCTGGAAAACAGGCGAGTTTGGGCAAATAAACCTAAAATACTATGTTTTTGGGGTTCTTAGAACAAATGGAGATGGTGAAAAATGGCATGACATGGGACCTTTAACCACCTTCAGCATGTTTGTTGTGATTTTGAGAAGTTTAATAGCTAGTTAAGTCATCTGAATAGGAAAAGATGATGAAACGGAAATGCGACGTAAAACTGTAAAGTGATGTGGAAATGGGTAAACCCTGAAATGGAACTTAGGACATTTTGAAACGGAAAACCCGAGGCCCTACAGAGGATGCAGGTGAGTAGCGGAGAGCTGTGGCATTCCTTCCTCTGACCCGTTATGCTACTAAAACCATCTCCTCCCTCGTTCCAGTCTCTGGTTTATTTGTCCACAGTTACTCTATAGCCGTAATAAAACCAACTGATGTTTAATCAGCTGTATCTTCTGAGTTCTCCGATTGTGCACTATGATCTTTTATGTGTTTAAAATAGTATCATGAGTGAATGTATAAATATGTGTGAGAGAACTGGTAGATAATTATAACAGGTTAGACAACACAAGGTTTTTTTCTATTTATTTATTGCAGAGACTTTATTTAAGGCCCTGTGGCTAAGGTACGTCTTATTGCTTCCCCAGAGTCACATTGGGCTTTTCTCTACAAACCAAATCTTGAAAAGCTATTCTCAGAGTTCTAAAACACTTTTATATCCACACCGACACAGGTCAGCCGGCATGGTTGATTAATTGACAATGTGTGAGAATGTTATAAAAACTGACAGTGAATTAACAAATGCTACTTGCATCAGGGTTATTTCTCCCTTCCTGCTCCTTTGCCACTGTCAAAACACCGCCGTTTGTCTTATGAAAAGCGGCTAAAAACTATGTCCACACAGGGTGAAATTTTAGTTATCAAAGTGGAAAGAATTAATAAGGAAAAATGAGAGTAGATTAAAAAACGGTGAGATGAGCAGCCGGAAGAACAGTGTTAGGATGTGCGATGGGCGAGGGGGGTATAAATCTGTTCTTAGTGTTTTAAATATTAAAGCTATTTCGAGTTTAATGAAGTTCAAATACTATGGGGAGAGTCTTAACTGGAATACAGAAAGGAAGGGGGCGATAGGGGGATCAGATTCATTATTTCAAGTGTTCACCTTTAGACTGCTGAGACTTGGGAAAAGAAACATAGGGAGCAGAGAAGAAAAAAAAATATTTTTTGAAGTGAAGACTAGATGCTGGGTTGCAAGCACCTGTATATGAGCTTGCTAGGTAGATCCAGGACATGCCAGAGAAATAGCTAATCTGAATGTATGAGAGGATTTGATTTCTTTAGAAAAGTTCCAGTGAAAGAAAAGATGAGAGTTTTGTGAGGTATGAATGTAGAGAAATACGTTGGATTATTATTAAAAAAAATAAAAAAAAGAAAGTCCAGCTGTAACCAATGTGCAGCAATGCCTGGAGAGAAAAGGAAAGAACAGTACCATAGTGATTAACTGATTGCTTACACAGAATCAGATATTGTGCAATGCGTGTTTGAGTGCTTTGTGTTTGTTTGTTTGTGTGTGGGCAGACAGTAAAGAGGTATTAGACTATTGCCCAAAACTCCATAACTGCTGCTAAAAGGTCACTCTGTGTGCATTCGAAAGTGCCTGTATTAGAAAAAAGCAATATAAAAAAGTTTTTCCTCTGCTGTCATTATGTGGAATAAACATCATGGTGTTGTGTTGGTGTTGCCCTACTTGTCAATCAGAACCACATCCGACAACAAAAATGTAATACCTGCTTTACGACAACACATTTTTGAGTTTTTGATGTTAGAAATATGATGACACAACCACAGACAAAAATAATAATAATAATAATTGAACAATGAACATTTTACTAAGGCTTTATTGGATAACAAAAGTAAATAACACCAATTATTTTGATATCATTTATGAAAATCAATTTCATTTTTTATTTTAATTAAAAAAATAATTTGTTTACTTATTTATACTTTTTTCCCTTCTTTTTTGAAAGAACACATTTTCTAGTGTTTTTTTTATATATATATAGTTGAATGAATAGAATCTATGAATAAATAAAATAAATGAATTAATGAATAGATGTAGAATAAATGACTGTCAGCTTGAAGAGATGCATACAAATATAAACAATTTGAACGTTTAATTTTTGTTGGTAAAATTATTTGTGGGATAGAATTAGGGCTGAACTATTTTGGAAAATAATCTAATTGAGATTTTTTTCCCCTCAATATTGCGAGTGCGATTTAATATGCGATTATTTTTTCAAGGGCCTCTTGTCATGTATTTTTCAATGAACACAAGCAATAAATCAATCTGTTTCATAATAAACAATTTCAGATTTATTTAAACTTTAAATAAATATAAAATATAAATCTTAAAGCACAGATTACAAGAATAAAGCAAACAAATCTATGGCTTTACTTCTTCAACATATCTAACTAACTTCACGTTTCATGAAACATGTAAACGTGTGGACTGCACTTCTTAAACACTCTCTGGACTTAACAGAACAAGACAAGAAAAATGCAGCCTTTGCGATTACAAAATCGTGTTTTATGATATCGCGATAATATCACAAATGCAATTAATTGTTCAGCCTTAGATAGAATACTGTTATTCTCCATAGTTCAGATAAGGGCTGAGCAACATGGACCAAAAATCAGATCTAAATATTTTTTCGTAAAGTTTCACTATAAATATGATTGTGGGTCAAAGTCACTGATGCAAAATGCCACACAGGCACTTTTATGAACAACTGTAGCTGCACCATAACAACATTTTCAACCACTTCTGGCTTTTTCTCTCATAAGGGACAGCACATGTGAGTGACTTCTGCAGTGTGGCCATTCCACAGCAGAAATTCCCTCCTCTCTGTTCCTCACTGACCTGCATCTAATGGTTAAAATACAAACCGTCTCCAAATAACTGAGCCATTACGATTTTTCTGTCAAAGCAGTTCCCAGGGTGGGGCGTTTGTGCACAGAGAGGCGATTCAGAGCGGAGTTTGTGTGAGAGACAGAGGTAGCAAAAGCAGCATTATTATTTAAATGTTAAAAAAAAAGCTTTAAAATAAAAATCTAAACACAATGTCTATTTTTTATTGTGTAAAATAGAAATCTAGAAATATCTTAAACTTTTATAGATCGCTCATGCCTAGGTCAGATATTGTGTGTTAGATTTTGACTAATTTGACTCTGAGACAAACAAGAACATAAATACATAAATAAATTATCAAGTTATTGAGTTATCATAAGATGAACTGGAAAAGTCTAGCATGAGTATTTTTTAAATAAAGAAATCATTTCAATGATCAAACTATTCCGGCTTTGATTTAAAAGTGCTGTTTTATCCATGTCTGGGAGACATAGCCTGGCCAGTCTAAAAATAAATTTGGTAATTATTTAAAGGGGCAGGACATAAGCAGGAGGGAAAAGTAAAGACTATTTTAAACTTCCTTTGTCAATAGCTGTCACCTCAAATATAGTGCTCCGCAGAAAATATACGCATGATCCATCCAATGAAATGCAAGTCGTTCTTGTGTCTCTTCGTTACTTCACACGTAAGATTTCAAACGCTCGTGTCAGCAGACAAGGTGAGTCTAAGTTAGAGATGAAGCGTTAGAGAAAGAGAAAAGGATATCATGTGCTTAGTGGCCTCAATACTGACTTCAAATGAATGCAGATGTTTGCACGGGAAGGGGATCTAAAGAAAAATAAATCCTAATTCCTGCAGCTGTTTATGTCAACATGGACACATGGCATTTTTAGACACATGCTTTGAACTAGGCGTGCAGAAATACACTGAGCCTTTACAAAGCTGTATATTATCCTTATATTACAGAATAATCCTGTGAAATCCTTGGTCAAGCAGCCTCTGTGTTGTATGTTGTATGAGGCTTCATTTTTTTAATACAGCAAAGCATGGATACAAATTACAGATGAATGGGAGAGAGAGAGGGAGGGAGAGTGGGCACTTCTCATCAATAAAGAATGAAGCAATTAAGCTAATCTCAGACTGAAGGTGCCCTTTCTTTTTAATACCTATCATATTATCCTTCTAACAACTGAACTTCATAAAACAACAGCCTCACAACAAACTAACGGGTGCTGAAGTTAATGCCACAAAATACGCTGGCCCGCCTAAAAACAAATGATCAGTTAATCAATTACTAAATGGTTTCACAGTAGACGTCTTCACATGGCACACTGCAGGAGAAGCAAAGATGTGATGATTAGCACCAAAAAAACATCTATTTGAATGTGTGTGTATACTATATTGAGGCCAAGTAACACTAAATTATAGGTGGCTTTTTTATTTCACAATGAAATAATATATTATTTATCCTTCTATTTGTTTAATTGTATTTTCATCTGTAAAATGTAAAATTAGGTATTATTATAATTACAGACTTTATAGCTGATAGCAGTGTTTCTGAAATTGATGGCACAACAGCAGGTCCTTGAGAGAGTGGGAAATTAACAAATGAAAGCATTAGAAATATAAGGTTTTATGTTTAATTTTAGTAAAAATAATAATAATAATTATGATGGAAATTATCTTCATTTGAACATGAACCGAAAATTCAAGAGTCAGACACCAGGTGGAAGATGACTGGAAATAATAATAAAAAAAACCTATAGAAACAAATCTATTCAGGAAACACTAGATACTGTTTCTTTCCACTAATTCACAAAATGAGTTGTTTTAAAAAAAATGTGTAATATCACTCATCATTATGCACTATAGTTGTTTTTTTCATGATATTCTGAGCAAAAAATGTTTGTATTTGGACAAAGGGGGTCGTTGGATACAGAAATAAGACAAAGGGGTACTTCAGTCAAAAAAGGTTGAGAACCACTGGCCTATAGAATAAGTTATGAAGAAATATACAGTCACATACACAGTCCAAACTTTCCAATTTAAAGGGGACATATCATGCTAAATCCACTTTTTTAGCCCTTAAATGCATTTTTTTGTATATTTAGAGTGCTTAGAAGTACAGAAAAGTTCAAATTAGTCTCTTCAGGTGCTCCGTTGATATCTTTATATTCTGTTTTGGTAATATTTTTCAATCTGTTTCGATTTTTCTATTCTCTATTAAGTTTTTTGAACAATAACGTCACAGTATTTGCAGCGGAACTGCCAAATTAGGACATCGACTCCAGGCCCAACACTTTGAGCAATCCGCCATTTTTATTTCTCGCTTTTATTTTGTAGTCCAAGCTCAAGGATGCTGAAGTTACGAGAGGATAAGTCAAAATGTTCGGTTGTTGGATGTAGTAACCCACACGCTTCATTACACCGTCTCCCAGCATTAGAACCTTTTCGAAGTGCCTGGTTGAGTTTTATTTTTTACGGAAATATACTCACATCTGTGGGCAAGGTAATTTTTGTGTGCACGAAGCACTTCGAGGATGACTGCTTCATCAACCTCCGCCAGTATAAAGAAGGATTTGTCTGATTGAGGGGTCAATTCCTGGTATCTTTGGAGACGACAAACAGAGCACTTCGGTAAGCTGTAAATAACGCTAAAAAGTGTGATGATAAGACGTCCCTGTCATTCTTTTGTTAGCATTAGCAGTTGCACCGTCTTCACATGTTAGCGCTGTGTGCTCGTTTTAGATCCTTGATGATATGGCCTACGTGATTTAATTTAAGTCTAAAGTTTTCATTAGTCATTTCTTTTTGCCGCTTTTGTCTCCGAAAAGACTGTATTAAAATGCATTTCGTGACGTTAGCTTGGTGCTAGCGTTAGCTCGGTGCTTGTGTTAGCTCACTTGTTAGGGTTCTGCAGGTTCTTCATCTTCATTTTCATCTCGCTCCGCCGGGTCCGACGCGAACATGTAAGGCTAGATGGACAAGTCTTCCGTTGTTGACATTTTGTAAATAACGTGTGAATAAACATTTTCTGCGCCGCTACATAATCGTATCTCTTCTATCAAACTACAAAAATGGCCGAACAGGGTGGAGTTGAACCGAGTGTCACCTCTGCAACCTGGAGAGGGGGCGGAGTTTGAAGTGTCTCATTTGCATTTAAAGAGACCACACCAAAACGAGTTGCTCTGAGAAGCACATCAGAAAAGTGGTAGAAAAGGGGCCTGTGGAGCTATAATAATGAGGAATTCAGACCCAAGCATTGCAGTTCTGCTTTACATAGACCACAACTGTATGATTTATATGTAAAAAGGAAGGATTTAAAAGCATGATATGTCCCCTTTAACTATAACAATAAAATAAGTCACACTTCAATATGTTTAAATGACTATGAGTATCATAAACTAAAGCATGCTTCTAGTCTACAACCCTTTCTGTGTTGTCGGTCCAGCCATACGCTTCAACATCTAATTAAACTCTTTGACTACAGGTGATAAAATCCTGGATTTAAAGAGATTTAGGACTTAGTCCACTAACCCCACAGAGCCTTTGGACATCGAGTGTATTTGGCTGCAGTAAAAGGAGGTTTGGTCACTATATGAGAGGCGTAAAAGGCCAGTCCTGTGTCAGAAATACCACTATACTCCCTGTACCAGTTCTCAGAGAAGTAATGACCTCACTAAACCTGTTCAACAATGCCCCAAACCTTCACTTTACGAACCTGATCCCTCCCCCTGCAAATGCACTCAACAAAAGGAAGTAAAACACATCTTTTGAACTGAAACTCTTCTAACTCTGTTAAGGAAAGCCAATTTCATGTTCTTTGAAATCAGGTATTAAACCCTGATAATAAAAAAAAGCTTTGATGTTTCCACTTTTTCGAGCACCAGATGAAAGTATACAACTTAAGACTTCCTTTAACTTTAAAAAACCCTACAATTAGCGAAATGCTAGCCATAGGTGTTTTTGTTAATATATGTGTAAGTTCCTGAAAATCAAGCTCAAGGGACTGCATTAATGTTTGACTGTAGGTCATTAAATCTGGGGCTCAGGACTCTTAGTTAATCAGGCAAACCCTCATAAACCCAAACGGATGTTCAGTCCAATCCGCATATGCTTCAATCTGCAACACTCTCTTCCCTTTTCCTCCTCTCGCCCTTTCCACAAGGTCCTTCCCTAAACCCCAGAGAGAGGGGGAGGAGCCTCGGATGGTGAGGACGAGCTGGTAATCCGTGCGGTGACCCAGGTCAATTCAATTATCCTGTTTTCTTTCGCTGTGCGACGCGTGTGCCCATTTCACAGCCAACTCCCTTAATGCGCCCAGGATTAGCTTCTCTTACTTTTAATGATCTACCTATCGACGCCTTGGGCCCCACAACAGACACACTGACACAAACACACACAGATACACACAGGTTGAGTTTTTTTCATATAGTTAAAGTGCAAAGTAACTCACTAAACAGTTTTGCAAGGCTGCGGATCAAGAGAGGCGTTCAAGGAATAAATATGCATGCATAAGAGTGTTTGTGAATGCATTTGATTGTTTATGTGGGAGTATGGCTTACATAAACTGCAGTAAGTAGAGGATTGTATTATCATCTGCATTTACCCAGGCTTCACCTCACACCTTCAAGATTTGAGATAATCATCTTAGTCCAACACGTTAGTATGTAAGCTCACTAATCTCAACCCCAGAGGAGGAAAAGAGGTCATTTTATACTCAATGTCTGTGTGGATAGCTGACATACACCCAACAAACCATGCAGATTCCTGAGTAATTAACATTGCTATACTGTATTGTAAGTTGTTACAGGCAGTCTTTTAAATTAGTGCACAAAAGCAAAAGAAAAACACATTAATTGCATTCATAAGAAAACAGCTTGGTGAAAGTCAGATTTTTCGTGCTTAAGTGGCGAGATGACATCCGTAAGCTCAAAAGTTCATGTTGTTTTACAAGTCACTCACAAATTACATAACTGAGTAACAAACTGTAAAAGGTTAACATTAGATCACTGTGACAACTTGGGGAAGCTGAAAACTCTTCCATCCAAAATGCCACTTTTAGGGTACAGTAGTCCCTCGCTATACCGCGGTTCACCTTTCGCGGAATCAGTGTTTTCGCAGATTGTTTTTACAGTGCAATTTTGCATGCATTTTTTTTACCGCGTATGAACGAGCATTGTGTTTTGCGTCCTGATTGCCTAATGCTGCATTCGCCCACCAGCGAGACATCCAACTCGGTGAGTTTCACTGCCTGCTGAAGCGCGGAGCTGTGCTCCTTTTTCTCCTCTCATAAACATAAACCACCAGTGAAAATAGACGGTGTGATTAGCGGCTAATGCTATCCTAGCTCAGTGCTACAGAGATAACTTTTACCTGCTACTACCACCTCCTCGCTGATTCTCCTTCACGCCGAGTTTGGTCCCGGTTATAAAGGTCGTGTCTAGAGATGTAACGATTAATCTTAAGGCAGTTAAAAATCGATTCATAGGTATCACGGTTGATATCGATTTTCTGAAAATTGAATCGCAGTACTTTTTTTAACCAGCAGAGGGCTCCACAAGTGTAGGCGGCGGGCGGAGTCTGCTAATACTTTCTTTCTGGCTGCCTTCAACTCTTAAATAGGTTAATAAATGACTCCTTACCCCTTTAGCGCCAAAAGAATATCTGTAATATTACTTGAATATCTGTAAAAGTCACGTTTTTCTATTAGCTCTGTCTGCTAGCATAGCTTCTCTTCTTCACTGCAAGATATCTGCATGCCAACCGACCACTGTGTTACCAGCTGGTCCAAACAAATATGACATAAATCAGTGCAATAACGTTTTTTTTTTTTTTTTTTTTTTTAAAGTCCAATTGTTAAGGCACAAAATACATTTTCAGTTGCACTTTTAAAAGAAAAAGAACTATTATGCGGTTTTGCATTGTTTATTATAGAACCAGAATTTAAATTAATAGGCTTCATTTTCATTTGTATTATTCCTTTATTTATTTCATTCAAGATTTATTTTTAGTTAAATTCCATTTTTTTGAATAGTTTATCAAGGAATTCTTTTGACAATGAAAAATAAAAGGAAAATAGTACAGTATTTTCTAGTTTTTTTCCCAAAAAAAAAATTTGTTTACAGTCCCATTTTGTAATCGAGAGAATCGTATCGTGAACCCAGTATCGTGAATCGAATCGTATCGGGAGTTGAGTAAATCGTTACATCCCTAGTCGTGTCATACAGCTCCAGGTGGTCACACACAGCTTCTACTACATGGTTAAATGGGTGAACAGACCAGTGTCCATGTTGACAGCCTGACGTCATCGTCAACAAAGACTGATTGTGTTCGGCATCGATGTCTGATTGCTAGCAGTGTGACTCTGACGTGCTGTATGTTTGAAAACGGGTTTATGTTTTAAAATCTACGAAGATTTGAACTTTGAGAATGTTTAAGAAATGTTAATGCCTGTCTGAGAAAAGTTTATAAAGTGTGTGGTGAGGGGTTTTACAGCCTTAAAAGATGTATAATAATAGTAAAAAATAAAGCTGACAACTTTGCAGATTTCGCCTATTGCGGGTTATTTTTAGAAAGTAATTCCCGCGATAAACGAGGGACTACTGTATTCCAATGGCAGACCGTGCATTTGGTAAACACTGCTTCATTATGATGACAGCAATAAAAATCATCAACACAATGCAGTATGAAGAGTTGCAGTGTCACAGGAAGGAAACTGATGTAGTCACAAGAAACAACAATAAGGCAGCAAATTAATCAAACATGGCTGCCAAACTCCTCTGAAAAACGTACTATATCGACTATTTACTAAACTATACTAAAGTAGTTGTTTTAGTTTAAAGTTCTAGGATTTTACATGTCACCAGAGCTAAACCTGCACCTGAGAAGTCCACAAATCAGAAATATGTCATTTTGTCATAGCATGAATGGTAACTTTATTAGGGATGTCCTGATTCAACTTTTTACTTCTAATGTGATAACAATATTGCAGCCTTGAGCATTGGCTGATAATAATATCAATCTGATCAGCAGGAATCATACATACTTTTATTGCTTATTTTGTAGTGTGGATTTTTAACAGTAGGCATGAGAAACAATGGAAGACCGTGACTCAGTGGTAGAGAGGGTCCAATAGTCGAAGGTTGGGGGTTCCAAGCCTGCTCTAAGTATTTGTCGTTGTATCCTTGGAGAAGGCACTTTACCCACATTGCCTCGTATGGATGTAGTGTGTGAGTGAGTGTTGGTGATGGTCGGAGGGACCGATGGCACACTATGGCAACCTTGATTCTGTCAGTCAGCCCCAGGGCAGCTGTGGCTACAATAGTAGCTTACCACCACTGTGTGTGGAGTGAAAAAATAATGCACATCAATGTAAAGCATTTTGACTGTCGATGAAAAGCGCTACATAAATTCCAATACTTTATCACAAATCAAAACCAATAAAAGTATATTACATTTTTAAAGACAAAAAAAACAATTCAAGTTGATTTCTGTTTCTTTTTTACTGTTGGTATTTAGTTGTGTCAGCTGCCAGATAGAGGAGCCAGTGTCTGAGTGCATAAATCGGACATTTTAGAAGTAGGCTGATATGATCTATTCAGAAGATTTTGCTGATAACGGACCGATTTCCGTTATCACTATTGCATTGGGACACCACTAGACATTAGCAGTGAAAGGTTAGCAGAGAAAAGTTTACTAGGTTTAGTGAGAGAAGACCCAATTTCAAAGAAGAAACTCCAATCAAAAGCATTTTATAAAAACATGATGACGAAGACTGATGACTTACCTGTGATTTCTTGCCCATTGTAGTTCCATCCAGCTACAGCCAGTATGGAAGGCAGTGGAGATCTACTGTCCCGGTACTTCTCTCTGTCCCGCTCTCGCTCCCAGTTTCTCTCAGACTGCTGGGTAATATGTCTGACTGTGTCCTTGTTCTTTCTATTCTTCCGCCGTCCTGTACCAGACAGAGGCTGCCATGCTCCTTCTGTGCTTCCTCCACCAGTACCCCCAGCACCCTGTTCACCCTGGCCTTGGGTTGAATCTCTGGGTGTGTCCCGTGGATGAGAGGCAGGAGAAACTTGTTCCTCTTTGACAGTCACAGGTCTGTAGTCATGTGGCCAGGCGGGCTGGGAATCATGGCAGGTTTCTTCTTGGCTCTCGTGACTCTTGGGGGGCTCTTGGTCCTCCTTCCCATAGGTGCTGCCCCCCTCGTGGCAGCTGGCGATGGCCGAGTCCCCAGAAGAGTTGGCCGGGCTAGTGCGACGTGTCAGCCAAGGGGATGTGCTGCGACCAGACATGATTGAAGCCAGGGCTTCAGAGGCTAAGCCCACTATCCCTCCTCCTGCTCCTCCTAAACCAGCTCCAACAACACCCCCTACTCCTGTTATACCCACCCCTCCTCCACCCACTCCTCCACCTACACCCAGACCTACTGCAGCAACAGCTCCCATTTCAAAGTCGGCCAGCTCGTCGGCCATCTCGGAGCGGATGCTGATGTCCAGAGCTGCTTTGATGAAGCTGTGGCAGGCCTGTACAATGTCTGTCATCTGTAGGTAACTGGCAGCTGACATGACCTCGATCACATTCTTACTGGTGAGGGCCAGGTGCGCTGAGTACATGAAGTCCAGTATGGCTTTAAAGCCGGTTGCAGTGACAATGTCCAGGTGAGTGACAGTCGTATGATGGTGAGACTCTGCTCCTTTTTTAACCTGATAGGTAAAGAGGAATAATCTTTCTTAAATAACAACATAATAACTGCTAAATTAGAATTTGTTACTTGTGTCATTGCTCTGTTAATCACACATCACAGGGAAATGAAACAAACAACAGCAACTCATGATCTGACCTTACCAGGTCCCCTACCTGGCAGTATAGAGTCTTGAAGTAGCGCGAGGAGCCCAGGAGGACATTTTTATGGGCCTTGAAGATCTTTCCGTCGACAATGACGCAGGCATCACAGAGGATGCCATGCTGTCTTTGCTCATTGAGCTCTCTCAGGAGCTGACGGTAGTGGGACGAGATCTCCATGTCCTCCTTCCTGTTGTTCATCTGTGTAGCTGAACAAAAGCCTCTCCTCCAAACATCTGCAGAGACAGAGAGAACATGCAAGCGGTCAGTATGGGATGGTTACATGGTACAGATGCCTTCTGGATGAATACATCTACAGATGATGCACCAAAAATGACGTAAAAGTGCATTTTTGGTTTTCTAACTTTTCTCACCGAAACAACTTAGCCGAACCAGGATGTTGTGATAATGCAAGTAAACACGGCGGTCAGCGCACTTGTGTTCGCGGAGCGGCCATATTTCAATACACCCGAGCGCCCAATAGTCTTCTAAGAAGAAGTTGAGACGGAGCACGGCGTGAAAACAATGAAACATCTCAAGTTTGATTTATGTTTCTGTGTCAAGTCGATGCTGCAGCTACGTGTAGCACTCTGCGCTGACATGGACTCTTACACCGCAGCCTGATGCGCGCCAAATTATGTATTAGTCTGTTAGCCTACATTTCACCGCCTCTGCACTTTATTGTGACTGTACTTGGTCCGCGTTATAAAGATCATTAGTTGGATGTGGGATGAAAGCAATATTGCGCGAACCAGGAATGATGCACGCTGCAATGAATGAGGAGAATATGCATGGAGACAAAGAAGCGTGAGGAGCGTAGGAGATAGAGAGCAGAGCTGACTGCGAGAGACTGTCAGGAACAGACTTCACTATAATAAAGCAGAGAAGCTGCTTTTCATCAAGAACTTAAATGCGCTTTGTGTTTTTATGAGAGAACATATTTAATTTGGCCATCTTTCAGAAGCCCAGTCAGTTAAAGGCCTGTACATCATTATTTAACATATACATGAGTGGGTTCATATTACACATTTTATTTAGCATTTTATTATATATTGTGCATTGTTGGAGTGTCAGTACTAAATTAATATTAATATACAGTATTTTTGATTGATTTATTATTTGAAGCATTAATATTAATTTATGCAATTGCAATGTGAGGTTAATGTGAGGTTGAGGTTAGTACACATTCATAGCCATAAATGCAACGGTACTAATAAATGGCATAATTGTTTCTTTTGGTGTTTCGGTTTTCGGCCTTGGTTTTCTCATTTTGGTACATACCTAACATCTATCTACAATAAAGAAATAAAAAGCATATTTTTTTTAATTATGTTTTGATAAACACACTTTTCAAATCCCATACACACTCAGGGGGAAACAGATGAGCAAATACATGGGTTTAAAAACAACCTTTCAGCTAAGAGACAGGGTCATGAACTGCTGTTCAATGGAATGGTCCGTTTTACATCCTGGTATGCAGAAAACCATGGATGGATAATCCACGGTTCAAGCTCAAAGGTTGCTTGCATATCTTCAGTTCAACTAGAAGTAGCAAGAGATGCTTCACTAGGATGACAAACCTTGCTCAGATATGTCCCGTCTGGGATTTCTTATTGTGCAAAAATGTCACCAAAGTGAAGTCAAGCTGTAGACATTTTATTGTTTATATTCTGTTCTTTCACTCAGAAGAAAATGTTAATGAATCAAAAACACTGTTGAAAATAGATTTTTTATTCTTTGTCTAGTAGCATTAAATCTATTATTGTTAGATATTTCTGAACACAGATGAGGCATTTACTGAGTAATTGTTTTCCAGAGATCTTTAAGTTATTTTTATCTGACATATTTTAAGACGCTGTTATTATTACAATTATTATTATATCAATATTATTGTTATTGTTAAATGTACTGTATATATCATTATATGATAAAAACAAAATTACCCTAATTCAAGCCAGAAACATGAAGGCAAAGGTAAATAAAAGAATAAAAATCTTATGAAGTAGCAGTTTCACTAAATCTTCATGGTATTTACTTGTAAACACCCAAACATGATTTACCAGCATTAAGGTTCCCTCAGTGCCCAGTGCATCCACATCAAAGTGTTTAAAAGTATAATTCCTGCCTGGGGACTAACAAAATATTACACGGAGGAGGAAGCATCTGACTTTTTACCTTACTAACAAACAGATTTGTAAACAGCCTTTAAAAACGACTTGTGTGTGTGTGTGTGTGTTTGTGTGTGAGTGTGTGTGTGTGCGTGTGTGTGCGTGTGTGTGTGTGTGTGTTGTGTCTGCAGTGCAGACATTTATTTTTTTATGTTTTTTTATTGGATATGCTGTCAAAGAAGTAAAACAAGCGAGAGCAGTATAGAATTTTTTTCTCCAAGTTTCGAGTGAGTACTCCTGTTTAAATTAGTGTATATAGAGTTAGCAGAGATAGCGTGAATTTAACTAAACCACATCTGTGAAGATGAGCCAGGGTGAGGATATGCCAGAAATGACTGCAGCATTAAAAACAATTACATCAATAGAAACCACATCTCAACTGCAGCAGTTTGATGTCTAAAAACAGCCAGGTAACAAATAGTCAGAAATCAGTGTTCAAACCTTATCTGACAGTGTGTGTGTGTGTGTGTGTGTGTGTGTGTGTGTGTGTGTGCGTGCGTGTGCGTCAATGTCAGCTAAAAACTGTACCTCTTTATAGAACGGCAAACAGAATTACACACATCATTTTCCACTAACCACTTTACAAATGAATGAATCAATAAACACACGTGCACTCCTTTGAGCTCATCTAGTTTTAAGTGTGACTATTCAGTCAGCTGTCTAGTTAAGACAAACACTCACTGCTGAACCTTCACCCCAGTGTTTTAGATCTTGCAGAGTAAGGCCTGGGTTATAAATACAAAGTTTTATTCTGAGAGTTGCAGAGAGAAGAACAATACACTGTGGAGAAGCTCAGCTGTCTGCAAAAGAAAGATTAAACTTGAAGTTTTCATTATCTTGATTGAAAAAAACAACAACTACTTTCATTTAATTACCTGCTTTATATTACTCCGTAAATATAAGGTTATGCTTCCAACTTTTGAGAGAGCAAAAACTGTTTCCAGATGTCAGTTAGTTAAGACATCATTACCCATGTGTGTGGGTGTGTATACATTAGTTGGCCTAAGCAGTGTTTCCATTGAAGATTTTTGCAAAATAAAAGCGATATTTCTAAAAGTCGACAAAGTATAATTGCGCTTTGAATGCGTTTCCATTGAAGGTTGTTTTGGGCAGGAGCCCTCGTAACTCCTGTAAAATCTCACCCCGCGAGACTTCGCTACAGGAAGATGGACGCTTTGTATTCCTTTGTTGTTTTACATCTAATGTGGCAGTAATAATCTTAAAGTATAATGTTTAGAAATGTCTGGGACTCCTCTTCTGTCTACACGTACAACGTCATGTTTTCTCAGAAAGAAGTGGTCATGTGACCAGGTACATCACATTCTGTGACGTGTATTTGCGAAAAAAGTGTTTCTATAGTGCTTTTGTGACACATTTCCATTTAGAAACGTCTGAACAACCTCCTCGTGAAAGCGTAAAAACATTTTAGTGATATTTTAGTGTTTTTTTCAAAAATCAGCGTTTCCATTACCAATTTTTATTGCACTATTGCGCATTTCGAAGGGTAATGGAAACCCAGCTATTCAAAACGATGCTAAAGACCAACAGCCAGAGAAAGACGAGAACGTTAACAGAATTTGCAAAAAAACTAAGGGGCAGATTCACTAAGATCTGAAATAAAGGGTGGTAAACCAGTAAACCTAAATCCTTTGGTGACGCAGTTTCTTCACCTGCTGCGAGGAATTCACTAACATTGCAGCAATGATTAGTGCACATGCAGAAGTGGTGCAGACCACCCTATTTAAATGAGCGTTTTGTTCGTTCAATGTGGAGAGGTGAGGCGCACAGAAGCAAACAATGACAAGTGAGGAAGTTAAATTGGAGGCAGATGGACTTCTTTGTCTGCTGTACAAACATTTAATAATGTAGAAAACTAAATGAACAAATAAAGATGTAAAAAAAAAAAACACAACTTTAAAACCTAATGGTGTTTTTCCCCCTAATTTGATGTGGCTGCTTTTTCTCTCCCTCACACACAGCTTATTCACATTTAATTTTCTCATTCAGTGGCTGTTAATATTGACAATTGTCTTATTAGAATTATTTTCTTATACTAGAAAGGTTAACTTAGGCCTTTTTCTTCATCTCCGCTGTGTTTTGTGTCAACATTTACTGCAGCTATCTCTGTGTGTGTGTGTTTGCACCTGCTTTCCCTGGAGATTGTACTCCTTATTAGTGCGTGGAGTGACATTTGCACACATTTTAATACCACTAAACCTTTAGTCAATCCGCCCCTAAGAGTAACCACATTAGCGCGAGAAAACACAAATACACACTTGCAAAGGACTTGGGAAGATGAACGCACGTACACTCGGTCAGTAGATTAGCCGCGGCATTAGCAGCCGTCGCTCTTGCTCTTGTCTTGATGAGGACTAAATCGTGCGGACGCGGAGTGTTATCAAACGCAGCAGTGATTTGTTTTGGGAACGCCACAGATGTCAGCTCTCATGGACCATTCTGAGAGATGACAGCTGGGGTTGGCCAAGGTGACAGCAGCATTTGCTTGGGGGCCGGCACACTTCAGGTCATGTTTAGCAAAGCTCTGCTCAACCTGATGGCTTGTAAGATCAGATAAATCCAGCGAGTCTTTCGCGTCCACTCGGTCAAACACACCTCCCATGAACAGCGATGGACAGGCCCATGGAGAGACAGGGACACATGTCGAAGCCTCAATTGTCAAAGAAAAAAAAGAAGAAAAAAGACTGATCGATGCATACCTTTCTTAAAAACTTTTCAAAAAGTTAAACAAAGTGGAGCACAGATATAAATGCTGAATGACTATGTCCCTCAGAGCTTCAAAAGAGAAGTTTGGACACACATGTTTTCATTCTGTAGCTCACACATTTTCGAAAAATCTATTGGCGGCTTAACCTTGAGATATTCTTTGCTCTCTGCATTGCTCTGGGAGAAGTATTGAAAGCCTTCACCTTTCACCTTTGGAGACAAACCGAGCGGCTTTTAAGACACAGAAGATTCACTCCTCCTCGCCTCTTTTTTCTTTCAGGGCCAATGGCACATTCAATTGTAAAGCTCGGCCTATATGATAAGCCTCACAAGAAACACAAAAAGACTCATTTATTCACTGAGACATTTTTCTTCCTTTCCCTTTCCTCTTTTTTAGGTATTGTAAATGATGAAAAAGGGTCACTTTACAGCACAGTGGTCTGCAGCTCCTATTGTAAAACAAGAAACTCTTGGTTACAAAGAGGAAGCAGAAAAAGTGATCACTGCTCAGGTGTCATATTTAGAGCTGTGTTTTCATCACTGACTCCAAGTTGAATGAAGAGCTTATGAAACACTAAACTAGACTAGAGAGGCCTTGATTATTATTATTTTTAACTTTTTGAACTGTATATTTTAACCTGGGATCCAGCACAGAACAAAAACTGTACAATTATGAAGTGAGGTGTATAGAAACAATACACCACGGCTTCAGTAAACATTTCTTTTAGTAATCAATATTTTAATTGAGAAAATGATTAGGTTAAATCTCACCCAGATTTTTATATTGCAAAAAAACAAATACACACATATATATATATATACAAGAATCTAATTAAAGTAATTTCACAAATAGGCATTAATTTGATTAAAAAAGGCCTAATGAGCACAATCACAGTCTAACTAAACAGTGCCTTTTGATGCCAAAGTGAGGTAAAACAACATTCACCCCATCCCAATAATAATAATAATAAACAATTACATTTTAACATTAACCTAAAAATTAAAACACAACAACTTAAATTTCTAATTTATTAGACATGGTAATGTGCAATGTTATGTTTTTATGCTAATATCTGTGTCTCGACCACAAAACAATTCAAGAACAAATACTTATTTTAAAGATTTAGTAAAATAATACTTTTTAGTGTGTTTATTGCAATCTATTTGTGCTTTATCAAAATTTGCAATTAAGTTTTGTTTTAACCTTTTATACACTTTACATAATAATGCTTTGAATATCATTAGCCACATGACAAAAGAGACAACGAGTGCCTTGCTTAAAATGGTTTTGTTCATGCATGCACGATCAAACAGGCAAATCAGGTGAGCCTTCTACATGTAAATTGACTAAAGAGGGCTACCGTGTGGGTTGAATTACTGTCTAACAGCAAGAAAGAAGTAGTTTAAAGCTCTGCAAATGTATGATTGTGTCTAGCCCCATGGGTGGGCAAAATTGTCCAGGATGGATGAATAGATGACGATCATACTAAATCACTAAAATACGGGTTAATTGAGATAAACCACTAAACCTAAAAATGACAGAAATTAGGAGATCGGTGCATAATTTTGCACTGGACAAAACATCTTGTTTTGACAAAAGCTATAGAGATGTGGTTTTGAGTACAACTTGGCTTTAGGAGACTAAAGAGTCTTAGATCACATGTGACTAAAGATAATATACAGCATTATATGATTAGGTTTCCTATTGAGCAACACAATCAGGCTTTGTGTTAATGTGGAGTAAGTAAGAAAGGATTGCCCCCAAAGACATGTTTAATGGTGCCTGAGATTTAACAAAAACAACAATCAGTGGAGGGTAAAACAACAGCAGGGAATAGGACAGAACAGAAGAATGGGGGAGCGTCTAATCAGATGTATTGCTAACAGACACGAGGACATACTGAGTTAGCAGTTAGGTACAGGAGAGGAACTTTTATGGAGTGCGCTTTGACCTCTAAGCTCTTCGCTTTGCCTAATTGGCTTGTTTAATTTCAGCATGTCCAATTCCCTCCAGTCAAAGATCTCTTTTACGGTAGACCAATCCTCTGCTTCTCCTCGTTGATACAAAAACTACCCACCAATCAGAAAAAGAACTATCTGAAGTTTGCCTTTGCCTTTCTTGTCTTTACAAGACCATCAGCAGGACCGAAAAATTCTCCCTCTGCCACGAAAGCGCAGCCTTGATTTAAAGCACTTTTTCTAGTATACACTTAAGATGGGAAAATAAGGTAAATGAACTTGTCAAACAATCAGCTTTAGAGACTTTTGTGTACTCCTCCAAAGCATTAGCAGCGCTACCAAGGCTACAGAAATTACAGTCTGCTTTCACGATGTAACACAGCAGAACAAAAAAAAAAGCTTTTCATTCCACTCTGAAATTTTACTGAGAGGAAAAAAAAGGGAGAGAAAGATATAAGGCAACAGCGGGCTGACGTTGTTTGAGCGCGTATTTGTGGTCAGAGGTGATTGTCCAAGTAGAATATGCCACCAGGGCTCCTTTAGTCCAGTGGTTTGCAAACTATTTCTGAGTCCAAGTAGACCTTTTGTCCAACTACAATATTTTGCTTAGAAAACTAATTAAAAACAACTATAGAGCATACTGATGGTATTGAAAGCCTGATAACACACATTTTAAAGAATGTATATTGTATGTGCAGTGGTTCCCAACCTTTTTTGGATCGTGACCCCAAAGATATTTTTTTCTAAAATTAGTTTTTGATCATGTTTGAGCTCAGATATTTTTATTGCATTTTAGTTGAACTAGATTTATATTTCACAAAGTCAAAAGTAAAAAAAAAATCCACTGTTGTTTAAGATTGTGTTGTTTTAAATAAAAAAATTAAAATAAATTAAAACAATCTAAAAATCTATTCTAAGAAATTTCAGGCTACCCTATTTAAACTCCAGGCATCCCCACATGGGGTCCCGACCCCAAGGTTGAAAAGCACTTAGTGGGTCCTGAATAGATTTATTTCTATAGTGTTTATCATTTCCACTCACCTCACGCCTGGGGTGGGACCAAGACTGACCCTTTATTTGTTTATTTTCCACTCTCTCTCTCTTTCTCTCAAGTATCCCCTGTAGTGCCATCGTGTACCCCCATTTGAAAAGCACCGCTATAGTCCCCGTCCACATACTGAGGACAAATTAAAAGTGACTCCTCTTTCACCCCTCCTTTCTTTACACACAATCAACAGCCTTGTTTCCCTAAAAAACACACACACATGCAACCAGCCGTCATAAATACACACAGGACTAAAAACACACCCACCACTGCTTTTTGTCACGTGCTTATCAAAGCCGTCATGCCATCACACCCGTTTTGTCCTGGTCACATCACTGCAAAGTCACTTTGGGCCAAGGCGGACAGCTAAGGAGATGAGACGTGTGATGGAGTGAGAGAGAGAATGGGGCTTTCTCCTTATTATTGTGCCCTGTCCCTCAGAGCTGCTGCTCTTCCTCCTTGACCACACATAACTGAGGAGAAAAATAGTTCTAGGTCCTAAACAAAAGTAGAGCAGATCTTAGTTTGAACAGGAGTTTAACGTGTTTTTACACATCACACTAGAACAGTGGTTCTCAATCTTTTTTGGAGGAAGTGCCCCCTTTCTCTTATTTCTGAATCCAAGTACCCCCTTAGTCTGACATCATTTTACTCAGAATACTATGAAAAAACAAGTATAGAGCATAATGATGGAATGAATAAGTGATAACGCACATTTTAAAGAACCTAAGTTTGTAAAAAAAAAAAAAAGTGGAATGAAACATTATTTATTGCCTCCTGAATAGATTCATTTCTATAGTTTTTTTTTATCATTTCCGATCATCACATTTTTAACTAAAACTCCATATTTTTAATGGTTTCATTTGTTAATTTTCTACTTTCCTTTACTCAAGTGCCCCTTTTAGTGTCATTGCGTAACATTAGGGGTACACGTACCCCCATTTGAGAAACATTGCACCAGAATATGAGTCTGAAAATTATTTGAAAACAAATTCACCACACCTGCCAGAACATTTATACACCTTTCCTTTGGTGTCCTCAGAGTCACTCTTTAATTTCTTGTCAACGGGTAGATGTTTAAACTGGCTGCAGGTTCGTGTGTGTGCGTGAGTGCGCGTCATATCAATTCTGGTTTTCAATTGTGGTTACATTTATTTTGAAATAAGAGGTTTCAACATTAAGTGGACAGTGTGCAGACTGCAAAACTACTACCCACAGCTAATCAATCCTCATTCACATTGTGGCACTCAGCTCCTCAAATATAGCAATATTTGATCAAATTAACTGGGAATGTTAAACAGAGTGAGCACACATAGTTAACACAACCACTTAACACAGTGCTCAAACAAATGAATTAGCACAAATAGGAAACAAACCCAGAAAAATAAACACATAAGTAAAACTGAGCTGAAATTTGTCAAACGTGTCCTCATCACACACCTCATCCATCCTATTATTTACCTATTTATCTTAATCAAAGGCATGAGGCACTGAAACTAATCCAGTTAACCAGGACACAAGGATGGAGAGTCCTTGGAAAGGTCACCCACCCATTGCAGACTTAGCGATCATTATCGTTTTTGGATGGTAGGTAGAAAAATGACGCGCGCACACGTACAAACACACTAGAAAGTTTGTCTCTTAGATGTCATCAAAACCCACTTTTGTCAACAAAAGGTAAGAAATTGTGCTTCCAATCATTAACTTCTGTGGTTTATTTCACTCAGACATGAAGGCATTTATATTGATGTTTGTCAGATTTTTAAGCGCTGACTGAATGGCAGCGAATGGTTCATGGCTGATGGATTTTTTTTTCCTCTAAGAAATGAAAGTAAAGTGTTTGAAGGGTTTGCTATGTTTGTGTAATGTATTTTTGGTCTGAATACAGAATGCCCAGTGTTGAGCTGTTTGATACAACGCACATGGAATGAGAGATGAATTACCGGTACCTGAGGAAAAAAGGGGGCTGGTAGCAACTGCACTTTGTGCTGTCAGACATCGAATCCTCTGATCCAGATAAGCTGCCCATTTGGTAATGGTCAGTTGGGCAGATTCACAAATGCCCTACCCACCATACACCAGCTTGTTGTGTCCATGGAAAATGCATTAAATAAATTATTTATCAAGCAAAGCTTTTAAAACAAAGTAAGATAATATTAATCTAGATAAAAGTAGCTGGATGAATGTTACCATAGATGGAATTCAAATGAATGTTCTGCAAGACAATTACCTCAAACTGTAACAGCAATCACGTCTTTTAAAAGTCCAATCTTCAGCTCACTTCTCTAAAACAAATCACAAGGTCTTTTGTGGTTGGCGAATGTGTAGTTACAATGGATTCACACCGAACAAGGTTATATCTCACACACTTTTGAAAGCAATGTAGAAGGATCAGGGTGAAAAGTTAAGGAGCCGTAAGGAGAGAGTAGACCTGAATGAGAGCGAAGGAGAACAGAGAAAAACAAAGAGGAAAGATCGAGTGCAGTCACAGACAGAGCAAGGACAGAACGATAGCGATGGAAGATTTAAAAAAAGAAAAAGAAAAAAAGAGGGGTAGACAGGAAGAGAGTGGAGAGTGACTCAGTCAGCCAATATTTTTTAAACAGCTTTGCTTCCACTCAACTGGGCATCAAGGCCATTATCCCGGGGTTAATCCCCAATCCGACGGAGCTGGCAGCCCTCCGGGACAAGCCTGCATGGCACTCCATCAACAAGGCAAATATAGACGAAAATAACACACACACACCTACACCCAAGCACACATACTCGAACCCCTACACAGGCAACACAAAGTTGCAAATAGAAAAACCAAACCAAACAGGAGTTTAATCGAAATGAGAAACCTTAGCTACATTAAACCAAAGCTCTTGTTCAGATTTGTCACTTTTTTCATCTCTGACGTTATCTCACTGTATCTTATCGCTCATGTTCAAACATCACACACTATGTGCATCTTCGTTCCCTCCACCTCTCTATTCTTGCCACATTTTCTACCTCACTTTTCCTTTCTTTGTCTGCTCTGTGTTCCCGTGGACCGCAGCCAAGGTGGAGGAAGAGATTGACTGAAAGAGGGATAGCCATGTCATGTGGAGAGAGACCAAAGAGGATCCAGGAGTCTTAACAGGTCTTAACACTATTCCCTTCATCCTTTGCTCTTCCCTCCTCTATCCCACCCTGTTTGCACCGTTGCACAAACAATAACTGGACCTACTTCATCTATACCAGAAGACTTCATTCTTGATGAACATTTGATGTTCCCACCCAAAGACCAGCTTTCCTAAACCACTTGGCCATTTGTGTCTCCTATTTGTTGACTTCTAGAGCTCAAGCCTCTTTTCCGCCACCATGTCCAATCACCTTCAGCCGCACAGGTGTTAAGCCTAGAGTGATCTTATGTAAATCCAGTCATAGTAGAGGATCATCTCAGAGTGAGATGTGCCTGAAAGACGCTGCTGTTCCTGTCATTTAGTCTTAATGCTATTGGCAGAGTATCAACTTCCCCTTAAGTTCCTCCAGTGACCTAAAAACACCAATGGACACGTTAACCCCAACCAACTCTCTGACCAACCCAGTTTAGCGTCTCTCTTGTGTGAGGATGTGAATGTCGACTTTCTGGGCTATCTTCTCTCCAGCCCCCCCCCAGCCTGCAGTGTCTCCCATGGTAACTCCCTGACTGACGACCCGGGGCTTAGCCTAAATTCTCTCTCTAATAAAAGCTGTGAAATGCAAATAATGAAACATCTCATTACCACTGTCGGAGAACCCAAAATGAAAAGAGGGGGAGAAGCGGTGGGAGGCTGCGGTGAAATGAGGGGAGGAGAGAATAGAAATGAGGAGGGAGGATGTGGAGGGGGAGTTAGGTTGGAAGCAGATAGCGGGATAAAGAGTCTTTTGTTTGGTGCATGTTTCTATTTATGTAGCCAGGACTGACCACCTATGCTAAGATCAAAATGTTAGCGTGTTATTATCATTATTATTGATTATTATTGTTTTAGATAAGAGTTATATAACTTTCTCATACCACAAAGTAAGAACTGCACTGCACAAATTGTAATGTAGTGAGTATTTTCTTTGTCATGCAGACAAATCAGTGAGTTTTCTCCATTTGTCTACGCACCAATATATTTAATTATGTTCGAACTGTTAAAAAAGATACGTGAACCACAACCTTTATATTCTGATCAGAAAATAATCTTAAGGTTGAAACAATGATGCTTGTTTTAAAACACCATCAACAAAAGTCTATCCAACGTAAACCTGAGGCACCCACTTCCTGATTATAGGCTCAATTTCCTGTGCGATAAACAGATAAAAACAGAAAGAATAAACTTTGGGGCTTTGTTGTGTTAACCAGTTGGCTAAATTATCTTCGCAAAGCAGTGTCCTACACACACAGCCCACAAACGCCCATTTTTGTCCCTGACAACAAGAGCTAATAATATTGTGAAAACTGCCTCTTCTGCTGCCATACAGGAAGTTGTATCCATATTCATATTTGCCCCAGCAACCTGAATAAAAGTGGTATTTGGGATTTGGTTCATTGAAGAAAGATGGGCGTTATATTGGAGATATATTTATACAACATGTACATCATCTTGAGTGGCTGTATTATGCAGATTCTTCTCAGTTCAACAGTTTAGAGACTTTACATCAATGACACCATGACAGGACTTACACGAGAGAGATTAATAATAGTGTAATGTTTGGTTAGTTTGTGACTTAGAGAAAATATTTCACATCATTGTTCTTTTTTGGTCACAAATGGATCAACTTTGTTATCAAACTGATGTCATTTGTGATCATGAAATGCTATTACAATTATAATTTCATTTATTAGACGCTTTTATCCAAAGCGACATACAACACGAGCAGTTAGGGTTAAGGAACTGGATCAACATCCCACAGTGATGGCTCAGGCTGGATTTGAACTGGTGACCCTCCAATTATAAGCCTGCTTCTTTAACCGTTACACCACCATCGCACCACTAAATGTTGAATAATTATTTATAGGTGTCGTGATCTGGCATTAACAGCAGGTGAAGTTTAAAGAGATAATGACAAGAGTGAGGGCGCAAACATTAAAATGCTGCAAAAACTTGGCTACCGTCTATTCTGGAAAGCCTTTGCACAGGACGATGGAAGGAGGTCAGTCACAACAACATTAAGCGAGGTTATTCACTGATGTCAGATGATGACATGACTAGAAGACAGCATTTATGTTTATCCCAAAGATGTCTGACCACACGGAATTTGGGGCTTTTTGCAGGAGGTGAGATTTATCCAAACATGTCATAACATACACTACCGGTCAAAAGTTTTAGAACACCACACCAGTTTTTTACTGAAAATTATTCAGTTTCTTGTCTCATTGCACTCTGAAACGAAAGCATAGAACAAATAAGCAATGTGAGTCGGAAAAAGAAATCATGGAATCCATGAACAATACTGTTCACCTGATGCTCATGAGGGTCCGGCACCACAGTGTGTTCCAACACTGCTTTTATGCAGACAGAGAGGGTTGGAAGTAACCAAGAAAAGTTGGAACACCTGTAGGAATTAGTAGCACCAGCTTTCAAGGTTGATTCAATCTGCATTACTGCAGAACACCTTTAAATTGTTAACCCACTTCGTGTTCCCTGAAAAAGGCCTATTCATATAATTCTAAAAATGTTTGGGTAACCAAACCTTTTTTTTTTTTTTAAATCTCTGACTGTTCAGTACTTACCTCTGTACCATTTCAAGCTATTCATTGGACTTGCATGACTTGAATTGCAATAAATAACTGGAAAAATTAGGGTGTTCTAAAACTTTTGACCGGTAGTGTATATTGTTGCATAGCTTAATAAATATTTCTTAAACAAAATAAAGGTGCTGTCACAGAACGGTTGTAATTTAACATCAAACATTTTTTGTCAACATTTATTATTTTCAGATGAAAAATAGCCATTAGACTAACTCAGGTACATTTACTGTAATGTTGATGAATGTACATTGTCCCTGTCAAAAAAACCAAAAAAAAAAAAGGTAAATATGACAAAGACAAAGAACTGGCATTGTGACGCTTATCTACTATAGAATTTACTTTATTTACTCTTACTAGTGCAGTGCCCGTAGGAAGTATGTATTGCTATAGAAAAGTGGGAGGTTAAGTAGCTTTTTCATGAATGGCCCAATGAGTTTGTGTTTGAAGGTGGGACATCAGTGACATTTAAATTTGTTGTGAAATGTGTAGAGTGATAACTATTGTGTTTGCATATATTTAAATAAATAATTCCAGAAAAAGCAACACATCAGCATGAAGTTATGCCGGGAGAAACACTATAAGATACTCACTTTTACATGGGAGCTTTATTTCAGAATAAAAGTTAAATCCTCTATAAACTGACCTTGTAAACACTTGTAATACAAATTTAATTCTAAAACACACACACACACACTCACACACACCAGAGCTTTACTACTGATGCGCGGATGATCATAAAGTTCATGTTTTCACTCAACGTCCTGTATAGTGGAGATAGAACAGCTGTTGAAATAACCGCTGGCTTTGATTGACCAAAGTACGAACTTCTATCTCCTTTCTTCACTGCTCTCTGTCTTCTGCTCCGTGGAGGCGAAGCAAAGCAAACATGTTATTGTCGAGCTTCTGCAGTTGGTGGGGCATGGGGGTGGGCTCTCCAGTGATTGGCTCTGGTGCGCGCACTTTATAGAAAGATGGCAACACAGTGACTAAAGACTTGCTTAGGACTCGCATTAAACTGAGAGTTGTTAACCATATCTTTGTCTGTGTGTGTGTGCGTGCATGCGCTAGTCGTCCAGCCACTCTTGTCCGTCTTACCACAAAAACTGTCACAGCAAAAAAACAACCTGTCACGACTCAACTAGACACGACTCTACATGACTGTACCGCTAAAAAAAAAAAAAAAAAAGTGTATTGTTTTGGAGCTGTTAGCTGTCAATGCAGCCACAAAGCTCATTGAGAAAAATAGGTACAATGAAAGGGGTGTAAACAGGGTCACTCTTAAAGCGATTATACAGTATGATAACCACCCTACATGTCCAAAATGTATGATGACTGACAGCCAGCTAATTGTTGTTTGTGAGAGTGTGTGGTGAATGACTGAATGATGGTGATTCACTGCTGGTGCTTGGACGCTATCTGGTGCCGAGGCGGGTGTCCGGAGTGTGTGTGTGTGTGTGTGTGTGTGTGTGTGTGTGCGAGGGTAACTTGGTGTAACTGTCTCTGTCAGACGGCAAACAGAGGCATCTTTTCTCAAATCCACACTGAGCCGCAGCTTACAATGAGCTCATGCAAAGAGAGGAGCCTCGGCTTAAGTGAGGACTCACAAGTTCAACAGGCACACCCAGCATCCCCCCCTGAGCAAATATCAAGAGAGACTTCACTCCCAGCTAATCTAACTCACAAACACTAAGTAGAAGACACCAAACAAGAAGTAAATGTTATTTTACAATATTAACTTAGCCTTTAACTGCAACACTGACTAACATTTCCACAACCTTGTGTACAACCACTGAGCAGCACCGTGATTTACATATAGATAGGGGAGCGTTTATAAAAACATATTTGTACATAATAGCCAGAGGCTGTGTTGTCACTCATCAGGCTGATCAAAAAGCAACTACTATACAACATTGATGAATCTTGGAGCGCTTTTGCGAATCTGTCCTTCAACGCAGGGGAAAAAAAAGGAGGTGAGATAAAGGGAGAGAAATGAAGGGTAGAGGAGCTGAGCATCTAAATATAGAGAGACTTGCATTTTGGAGTCAGAGAAGAGACAGTGAAGGGTACAAAAAAGGGACTTGGGAGATGAAGAGGGATGAAGAACAAATAAGAAAGCAGTAGTTGGATGTGTAAAGTAGCCTCACAGGAAGAAGACAATGCAAAACAAAGTGTCAGTGCAGTGCTAGATTGATGATTACACATCCTCAGTGGGCTTTTCTTTCATTTGTATCCTTGCTCGGTAGAGATCTACACATTAAGAACTCTCAATTTGAATCGGGCTTAAAAGTTCAATGCAACGAAGCAAAAATCACTGCAGGTGTGTTAATATACAACAGTTTCAACCAACAGCCAAATTTTAATGATAATCTGTAGAAATGTAAATCTTGCTTTAAGGCTTTGTCCTTCGTTTCTTATTGTTCGGTTAATCCCCAATTATTGAGATTTAAATCAACTATACGTTTGCAAAATATTCATTTATAATATATTCTAAAAAGTTGATTATATAAATAAAATTGGCAAAACTTCTGACATACAGTCTTTGTTCCTTTTTTATTTGCAATAGTTTTGTGTTCTTTAATGTTAATCTGCCCATCTTTAATATCTGCTGCTTATCCTGATGAGGATTGTGTATCTGGAGCCTGTCCAAGGTTGCTCAGGGCATAAGGTCCTGCACAGATCTGACAGATCTGTCCATCACAAATAAAACATGTTCCGTTTCAGTATGGTGACTTCAGCAGAGCAGACGGAAGATTTCATTTAATTGCTGAAATCTGGCAGTTGAAATCCCACCCTATTTGAGTCATCGCTGTTGCCTGTTCAAATTAATAATGAATGTTTTCAGTTGGTCAAAGCCTTTAGACTACCCCAGAACAGATGTAGCTTACCTCCACCAGCATGACTTATAATTTCAAATAATAATGGTTTCTGTAAAACAGTTTGGGTGTCTAGAAGTCCATGTTATTGGGCTGATAAATTATGTAGTTAAGGAGATCAAGTAGCCTCTGCCAAGAAATGCGTGGGCTGGTATTGAATCAAACCAATTAAATCAAAACTTTTTCTTTATTTTGTGGAAAAGCAGTTATTTTATTAAATGATCATTTAAATGTTTATATTCGGCATTAAACTAAAGGGTTAAAGCCACATTCCTTTAGCCAAACATGTTCGAGTTTGAAACTTTACATTTGCATCGGGAGCAATTGTAGCTTAAGGCACTAGTGTCCACTTTGATTGACAATAAACAAGGCTTGGTTGGGCAAATGTCTCGCCTAAACCTTCAGTTGTGTCCTTAAACCTCCACTTCTGTAATCCTCCTCCTCCTTATCAGTCTGCCTCTTCACTCAGAAATTGTTTACTTGGATGTGCTTTGACGTCTGACTGTCACCTGTTGACTAACATAAACGGCTTCCATAGCTCGGAGGCTTTTTGGACAGAGTTGTTGGTTTTTTTTTTTCCTTTCCCCTTGACAGCCAGGGAAAAAACTGCAAATTTAGGCAAACAAATGTCCAAACCAGATGTATGAGACACAGAATGAGAAGGAGAGACAAAAGGACCACTGTGTACACTCGCCTCATGCTGCTAACCATGGCTGAGCACAACTCCCACCTCGGGATACCTAATTTTGAAGAAGTCACACATTCCCACATTGTGAGGCAGTGCCAGTATCAGGTGTCCGTCCAACCCACCAACGGCCAATCAACTGCCACCCTCATTGGTGACACACCAGTGCACACACCAAAACAACCACGGAGGGGGAGGTGAGATAGAAGACAGGACTGAGGGAGGAGGGTTGTGGGGGATGAAAAAAAAAGTGAGAGAGAGAGAGAAAAGTGAGAGGATGGGAAAGAGGCAGTGAGGAGACAAAAGGCAAAGGATGGCAATGGGTGGGAAGTGAGGGAGAAAAAAAAAGAAGACAGGACAAGGGGGGGACATGTGTCCATGGACAGGTTACAGAGCACCAACAATGGCACTGTTGCCATGTGTGTTGGGGAAAAAGTTTTCCCTTCCCACTGAAAAAGGGATGTGAACCTTCCCACTTCTGTTTGCTGGTGGACTGGCCTCACCCCCCTGAGTTCCAAAAGAGAACTAAACTGATTTTTTTTTTTTTTTTAAAGCAACAACAAAAAACCCAACTCATAAAACGTCCAAGAACTTTACATTAGTTTAATGATACACAGCTGGAAAAGGTTATATAAATTTCACATCAAATAAATAGGCAACTTGTTGGACAGCTCAGTAAGACAGACTCAGACTTCATCAGGCCAAAAAATGTTTGTATTTTTGGAAAAAGGCTTGACCCGTCATCTGTTGTTAGCTGACGCTTTAACAGAATGTATAAATATGAGTCGGGGTCAGGGGGACGGATGAAAATGAGAAAGGGAGTCGAAGAAGGGTAAAAATGAGAAATGGAGTAGGGGAGGCCACAGGAGGCACCTGGCCCACTTACAGCAGAGGAAGGGGTGGTGGTTGTGGAGGAGGGTGGAAGATTAAGAAGAGGGAGGGAAAAAGAAAAGGTGGAGAGGGACGAGAAGAAAGAAGAGGGTGGAGGAGGAAGAGGAGGTCCAAAGACGCAGCGAGGATGGAGCCGAGGGCGCGGAGTAGGACGAGGACTGAGGGTGGGGGGTGGAGTGAAGGAACGTGGAAAAGGTGATGAGAAAATAAAAGGATGTTAAATGAGAAGGCAGGGAAAAACCGATGAAATAATGGGAAGGGGGAGAAGGGCACAGAGGAGGTGAGAGAAAAAGAAAAGAGAGGTGGGGGCTGGAGAAGAAAAGGTGGCCTTGTGATACTGAGAAAGGAGGCAGTGTATGCGTGAGTGGTACGACTGTGTGTCTGTGTCTTTGTAAATGTGGGTGTCTAAATTTATGACACCTAGCACAGAGAATGAATAACCGACCACAACAGGCCAACGTAGGTTCAATCTCCTCTCCCAACACACTGGAGCAGGCTGCCTTTACCACTAATACCACCCACAGCCCGCGCTCCACCTCACATCAATGAATATTTCATGTCCTGATGGCACTTTTAAAGCAAAAACTAATTAGCAAATCCAAGTTGATCTGGCATTAGTCATATCAGGCCAATTAAAAGCCCAGTCCTACTCTACATGTTAATGGCAGCGAAGTGGAATAATTGTATGTTGAGCAGGGGAGAGAATGTTAAACAGGCCTTGTTAGCAGCACTTTAGCACTCTAGCCTGAGTCCACGGCTGGATTACAAAACTCCACAAAGCGCTGTAATGTTCATTAGAAACACACACAAATTGTTAAAAGCATTAACCAAAAGCCCATCCACTGATTTGAGTGCCATCACCACATCCAAGGGGTCAGGTCTGCAGCTTGGAGCTAAAGAAGAAAAAAGTTGCTCCTGGAAAAAAAAAAAGATTGTTTTTTTTTTGCTTCAGTAGCAACATTAAACAAGGATCCAAATATTGGCAGAGGCTCACAAGTCAGGCGTTATGGTGCATCAGTGGGAGAGAAGCATTCTCCGTTCCACACACACAGTATTCCTGCGGTCAGCACCCGTCAACAGAAGGTCGAACAAACAGTATTTGTGTGGTGCTTCGGCAAGAAGCGAGGTTCAGGTTTGTATCAGAGTTTTTCCAGCTGTCCTGCAGTGAGAGTTTTTTCTCTCTTCTTCTCTACACTGGAGTTTAGATTGAGACAGACAGAAGTGACACACCTAGACTAAACTGTACTACACAAAAAAAAGCCGCAGAATAACAAGAGCTCTTTTGGAGTGGATGTCTGTTTCATCAACCTCCCCATTCCCTCTCCCTATTCCCTATTTTCCTTCCCATGTCTCCTTCTCTCACCTGAGCTTTGATATGGAAATCTCTCACCAGCCACAGCCTGAGGCTAGTTGACTGTTTCTAAAGATGTATTTGCTTAAAGCTGCCCAAATTCTCATCAAATGCTCACACTGTGTGCATTTAAGACAAACTCTTGTAAAAAGGAAAATAACAACTAAAAAACTTGAGTACTTGAATCAGGCTTTCAGCAATCAGCAAACCCAAGGTTTGAACAAAAAGGTCTTTGGGACTCAAAACGTTTAAGTTTCTAGCAGCTTATATACATTTAACTGAAAGGACTTTGACCTTTCTGTAAAGTGGAGAGCCGGGTATCTCGACTACTCAGTTCACGTGTGGCATCTTATCACAACCAAAGACACGGTAACAATTCTGAAAAACCCTCATTGCTGATAAAAATGTCAAAGCCCAGAAAATTCTAATAAATCTCATATACTGTAAGTGAGTGAATGAGTATATGATATTCAAGACGGGGCTATAGTGAGAATCCTCAAATAGGGCTCAGATTTTCTGTGATTGTGAAAAACAAACAGAAAAACAGAATTCTCGTTTTGAAACTCCATCTGACCCTTTTTTTCCTCTCTCACTTTATTTAAAATCGGGCCTAACCTGACACGGAAATGCCTCACATGAATGTATCAGGGCAATATCATTCATTTAAACGCAAATTATCACCGGAAAATGTGCGATGAAATGTCTTGAAAGTGTTATAAATTGACTGGATATCATGTTGTTCTGTGACTGAAAACACATGCTGAGCTTCATCTGAAGTGTCATTTTTATTGTGTTGTGATAATCCAACGGTTCAGATTATTATGACTGCATTTAAATTTGAAAAGGCACTGGTACAAAGATGTTTAGCTGTTGATGCATTAGTTCTTTTTACCTGGTGACACGTAATGGTAGATGCATTACACCTCACACAGCTATGCAGGTAACGTGCAAAACATGAGGGTCATTTTACTGTTGGCGGTAGTTAAAGTAAATTATGTTTTTTCTCTGGCTGTCAAGGGCCCATATCACACATGTACATGGTATTTTTCCCATAAAAGGCAGAATGAGGGTCTAGCATTGAGGTTACCGTCTCGCAATGTAATCTCACGTGATTTCAGCATAACTCTCATTTTCAAGAATAATCTGAAGCATGAAAAAATTTAAATTAATAACAGTAGTTGATTGTTTACCCTATTAACCATGTTTGGTATGATTTTGAGATGATAAATAGCCACTAAAGTCTTCTAAATATGGAAAGACATTGAAACAGAAACAAAAAGGAACAACGTAAAATTACGTGGAAACGGGTAAACCCTGAAACAAATTAGAGCACCTACTCACACATTTATCTTTGATAAACACAATTTTGGTGGTGCTGGTGTTGTTGAGGTGGGGGTCATGTTGGCAGTTAAATTCATGGTTACCACAACACTGAGGCAGACTTGGTAACAATTACAGTTTTGGATGGACCCTCCATACATTTTTTTCTTAACTGTAGGAGAAAACTGAAAAACCCAGTGTAAAAACAAACTGCATTAAAGGGATCCTCCACTGTTTTTACAAATGTGGCCTAAAACCTTTGAAATGTCCTTATTAGAAGATCTATGCCTAACAAAATGCATTATTTTGCACCATATTTGTTTCATTAGCTTTTGAAAATGAGACTGTGCGCTGCAATGTTGAAATGATGTCACTGATGACGCCAGTCGGCCCTTTGAGCCCATTGAGTTCTATAGGAGGTGAGGCATTCAGGGTCATTTAGCAGCGTTTTCAGTCAAAATGACAACTTGTGCTGCTTTGGGTTGCTGTAAAAATCAGTAAAAGTAAAAAAAAATTTAAAAAAAAAGGTCGATGTAAACCTCGTTTACCAAAAATTTGATCCCTTTAAGAGAAAGGGTGAAATAATTTTCCTTTGTTTCTTTCTTTCTAATTTACAGGCATCACCCGACATGTAAAACAATCATTATTTCACTCACTGTAGTTTTGGACAGAAAGTACTGACCATTCTGCATGAAGATAGAATTTTAAGACATTCTTAGGAGTGGGCTGACATGGCTCTTGGAAATTATGTAGTTTTGAACTGAAATGTACTTGTACTGCTTAAAAGTATTGAGTGATGGGAATGGAAAAAAAAAAGGCTTTTTGCATGGTATTTCTGAGTAATAGAAAAACCCAATTGAATAAATGCAAAAAAGAAAAAAACACTCATTTTCAGGGTGACTTAAAACGAATTACTTTAAAAATTGTTTTATTTTAAGAAAAGAAACAGATTTTAAACAGCAGAGACAAAGCTGCGAACTCCCTTCTAATGCTGAATTAGTAATTAAAGGCAAAAGAGATGTGTGGGTGTGCGACACTCAGAAAATCATGAAATATTAACACCATGTAAAGAAAAGACAAGTTGCTCCGTGGAGTGTATTAGAATATATGTGGGGTGTTGGTGGCCTAAACTCACCTGTCTTCCTTGCTGGGGGGTTAGATGGGTATGTTCGATAGGGGGATAGGGAAGCCAGCTGTTACACACTAACACACACATCCCCCACAGCATCCATGTAACCCCATGGGGATTAGCTACACCTGTATTCAGCAGTGCACAATGAGCTATAGGAGCAGTTAAGCTAAAAGGCCTAGGGAGCTATTAGGAGATGGGGGATGGAGCTGATGTAGATCAGAGGGGTTAATGTGTGCCAAGCTGTCTCGAAACGAAAGAGATGTGAGAATGATAATGTTCAAGATGTAACAGGTAGAGAAAAACTCCAGAGATGCCCTGTCGTGCGAGTTATGTACCGTACATACAAGTGTGAATGGTTTATTTGGCGGAGTGTTTGCCAAACAGGTGATCTCATTAACAAGTGAGCTCAAAGGAGCGAAAGGAAACTGGCAGAGACGCAGACCAGTTGATGAACGGAAAACACGGTTGGAAACAAGAAACAAATGTGTCCTCATTAAATATTTGCTCTTCTAGTGTTTCTGAAAGGTGCAAATCAAATGGTGGCACAGGGCCCCATATGGATCCATGAGGAGCTTAGCTCATGATCTACCAAGAAAGCTGAGAAAAACATTCCATTTCATGCACGTTCATAATATCTGACGGGCATTAAAGCTTCATGGAGTGGTAGTTGCATACATGATGCTGCTCGTTGGAAAAGTGTGTGAAAACACATCTTTATCAGCTCTGCAGTGTTTCCCTGACAATGCTATTAAGAAGGGGGTGGGGCTAAGTTCAGACCACAACAGAAACTATTTAAAGCTGATATCCGTAGTTTCTGAGTAATCTTTTTTTATGTATGATTCTTTTGCAATGCGAAAACATACCTAACCAGTCTTTTACTATGGTCTACTGCCGGTGGTCATTCATATACGTCAATGTATACTGTATAAGTGCCGCCTTTGTCATATAGACCCCTATACAAATAGAAACGAGCGCCGTGATCACCCAGTCAATAGGCTTCGACTTCCTGTTTTTGAGACTGTCAATCAAAGTGAATGCGGAACTGTACACGGAAACAAGGCCGCACATCACAACAGCAAACAGGTAAATATGATTTTGGCTCTTACCTGACCCATAGATCTATATCAATGCGACCTGATACAACCTTGTTATGTCTGTGATGCGCGTGCAGAAAAGTAGAGGCGTGGCTTCTGGTAGATTGGCAGAGGCAGGGGGAGGAAGTTCAGCTGCTTAGGGCGGGATATCGAGACGTTTCTCAGAAATTATAAATATCAGCTTTAAGATTAAATTTAATACTGAATACCTGCAGCCATTACGTTTATAAGGAATTGTTTCAATTTTAACTTCAGCTGTTGAAAGAGAATTTTGGTTTTCTGGTGGTTTTGGAGGGTAAATGTTGGGGTGGGTTGGAGTAGAGTGGCTTTCTTTGGGGGACTTGACTGGTGTTCCTGGATCTCGGTGGAGTGGTTTCCGGCTCCTTGGGTCTCCTCGGTGGCCAGTCTGGAGCATTAGGATAGTTTACGTAGTGACATAACTTATAAATGTTTGCTTCCAACAAATAGCTCTGTAACACTTGTTAATACACACTCACTCCATCTCTTCACTAATATCTTCATTGTTTCTGAGCACTGTGACGTTTTTGCCTCTAATATTCTCTCTATATGTCACTACACTGGCTAAGCAGATTTCACGCCTCTACACCAGGGGTTCTCAACCTTGGGGTCAGGAGTATTTTCAATACAATTTCAGCCAATTTTGGCTTATTTTTTCTCCTTTTAATGTATTGCTACATTACTCCCATTTCTGCCACTTCTCCATCAAATATAAATGCCTTTTCTACACATTGTTTTCCACTTTCAAGACATTTCCTGCACTTATAAACCCTTTCCACCACTTTTCCCACCTAATGTCACATACGTTGACCAATTATTGTCACTTTTCACCTTTTTTCAACACATTTCATGCTTATTTTTGCTAATTTAACCATATTCACCATTAGTCATGCCCATTATTTGCCAGTTAAACGAATAATTCCAATATTGACACTTTGAACCCTTTTTACCACTTTTTCTCTCTGTTTTCGGCCACTCTAATTTGCAACTTCAAAACAATTTCTGTGGTTTTTAAAATCCCATTTCACCACTTTTCCACCATTTTTGGTCACATTTAACCCATTTTACTTCTGATTAAAACAATGATTTACATCATTAAAATGACTATATACTACGCCTCAAATAATACTAAACTTCCTGGATAACAGTGGATATTACTCAGATAAATAAATAAATAAATGATTCATAGAACAATGGACCATCATTTTTCTGACTTCATGGATGGGCCCGAAAAATCACTCCCCTTTATTCCCCTTAGATGGCCCTGTCTACACATGACTGATCTTCAATGTTCATGTCCGTGTTCAACCACCTTCAGGTACAGTGGGGGTCTCCGGTCTCTGGGACCTTTATTTTGGGGGTCGTGGGTTGAAATGGTTGAGTACCCCTGCTCTACACAATAGTAACATCACTTTATACCAATGCACGCTCCTTCTTTGCCTGTCCTCCCCAACCGCACTCAGGAACACTGCCACTGCCCTCTCTGTTTATATCTTTCCTCCTTACCCTTCAATACGGAGGGCTGGGGATTGTCAAAGATTTGCTAAATGTTTTGCGAATTTTTTTTTTTTTTGTAAGAATAAAACAAGCACAGTTGTCACAAAAAGATTGCACTACATGACACTTGTAGACATGGAAATAAATAAAAGAGCATTTTCTAAAGCGTTCAGGCCAATTTGTCCCCAAGGTTGCAAACCTATGGGAAACACTAGCTCTGAGATATATAAAAAAAATGTTGGATTAACCTGAGTGGATATTTTTTGTTTGTTTAAACAGCTGGGGACTTTGTTTTCATCTTAAGAAGGTAATATTGCCTCGGCTGTGTACTTTGAGATACAATTTTATATGCAATTAAAAACACGTGAGATGTGCCTGCAGAGATGAGCAAAATTAACTTGTATAATTTTAATGTTTTTTAAGTTGGAATAGATTTAACGTGTGAGAGTGCGTTTATCTTTTAATGTATCTTTATTGTGCCAGTGTATAATGTAACCAACAAATTCACTTCATCTCAGAGGGGAAATAACTCTTTCCACGACTGCTTAGCCTTAGCACTTTTAGTTGCATTGCACTTTAAGAATTGAATCATATCAAATTTTCTCTTCATCATAAAGTATCCATAAAGCTAAAATATGCTTGTTTTGCATTACATTTTTTTCTTTGTTTTGAATTGAGCTCCATAGTACAGTTGTTCTCAAACTTTTCTTGCTCATGTCTGACTACAACATTTTGCTCAGGATACTATGAAAAAACAACTACAGTATACAGCACAATGATGGAATGACTGAGTGATAACACACTAAAGAATCTCATTTTGTAACTAATTAAGTTCCTCCTGAGGTTTACTTCTTGTAGTTTTTATCATTTACGGTAATCTCCCACCTGATGTGGGACAAAGACTGACACTTGTATTTTTACTTCATGTTCTAATCAAGATAATTTCTATCATCATTTTGTGTGTTTTTTGTGTCAGTTTGTTGTTGTTTGTCTGTTCTTTATATTATTCAGTATATTTTTCACTTATTTTGTGTGTTGTTGGTATTATTTAAATTATTCTCTCATAGTGTGTGTTTTTGGTGTCGTTTTGTTGTTTCTTATGTTGTTTCTCTGTTATTTTGTCGTGATCTTGTGTGAATTTTTCTCTCATTTACTGTGTCTTTGTTGTAATTTTGTGCGATGCTGGTAATAGTATTTTTCTCACTTAATGTGTGTGTTTTTGGTGTCATTTTGTTGTTGTTTGTCTGTTCTTTTTATTATTCAGTATATTTTTCTCTTATTTTGTGTGTTTTTGTTGTCGTTTTATGAGTTGCTGGTAATATTTAGTATTATAATTTTTAATTAAAAGTAAACATTTTAAAACCCCATATATCTAATGCTTTCAATTGTTAATTTTCCCCTCTTTCTCTAGTATCCCCTGTAGTGCCATCACCCATCCCCCATTTGACAAACACTGCTATAGCAGAAGGAAAAGAAACAGCTTAAGTGGTTAGGTTTAAAATGAACTGAAACTTTTCTTAAATAACCACGCTTTACAGTGAGTGTGATTTCCACAACGCACACACATTGTTGTGAGGGTGCAGTGTGGTACGTTCCCAGGGTTTATGTAGCTGGAGCCGACTCACCTGCTACTACAGAGTCCAGCCCACATCCTGAATGGAGCACTGGGCACCACCTAGACAGGAGCAGGTTTACACTAACACGTGCACACACACACACACACGCACACGCACACGCACACGCACACACACACACACACAACTAAAGATACCCAACTGCCACCCAAACCAAGCCCCATGTGAGTCTTCCTACTACCACACAGTATAACAAATATCATCAAAATTACTTAAAGAAAAAACAAAGTATTTGGGGTCGCAAGCATTTGTGATATCAAAATGGGGTCATGATCACTCAACTCCCAATATGGTTTGATTCACGACACTGGGTTCATGATACCATTCTCTCATTATTTATTTTACAAAATGAGATTGTAGACAAATGATGACTGAAAAATATATATTTTTTAAATTCTTCAAAAATAAAATAAAAATACTGTCCTATTTTCTTTTAACTTTCCTTGTCAAAAGACTCCCTTTATAAACTATGCAAAACATTGAAATTTAATTAAAAAAAAAAAAATCCTGAATGAAATAAATAAATAAATGATTAAGATGCCTATTCATTTAAATTCTGGCTCGACGGTAAACTATGCAAAACTGCATAATTGTTCCTTTTCTTTTTAAAAGAAAATGTATTTTGTGTCTTAACAATTGGACTTAAAAACAAATCCTGTTTCAAAGAAATAATATAAATAAACAAACTATGCTTTTCATTCTCACTCTCTTGTGTCTCCCTTTCCTCTCTGAGCCCTTATTACCTTGGATTTCACATGTTCTTTATTTCTCACTTATTTCATTTTGTCTTGGGGAAGCCAAAATGCTTCCACGCTTCTGATTTAAAACACAGTGGTGCATCCTGAATTTCGAATTTTAAATAGATAGTGCCCTTTGCTGTAAAAAATAAATAAATAAACTATATATATATATATATATATATATATATATATATATATTTATTTATTTATTTATGTTTTAAGTAGTGTGATTCAATTTCAGAGTATGTGAACCGTGACACCTTTGAATCAATTTTTAACTGCCTCAAGATTAATCGTTACATCCCTACTACCATCCAATCAAATGTAGGGCTTCCCTTTTTTTGTGATCCTGTAAAACAGTTATTTTGCACTCTAAAAACGGGAAGAAGCTGTTTTTTAAAATTCTCTATTTAAAATCAGGTCCCGACATGACAAGGAAATGCCTCACATGCATGTTTTGGGACAGTATATAAAATTAATAACAGTAGTTGACTATTAACCCGATTGGAAAGTTGAATTGCCACTAAAGTCATCTAAAGAGGGAAAGATGATGAAACAAAAATCGAAAAGTGTAAAGTGACCGCAGACGTGACGCAGAAATGGATGGACCCTGAAAGGGAATTAGGAAAATACGCACATTTTGATTTGACTAAAAAAAAGTCGACTGAAATAACTTATTTTGTTAAATCTGCTTCCAAAACTAATTCAAGTGCAAACGGAGCATACTCTCAACACTCCTCAACCCGTGTTTGCCAATCCCACCAGCACAGACAGCTAAGGGGTTTTTTTTCCCATCTTTTGGACGACGGTGCCTACACACCTCCTCCACTCATCCTTGTAGCTGTTTTATATTTTCCCCAAAGAAAGACACAGATGGAGGCGCAGTCGTGCACACGTTTACACTGATGTCCACTGTTCTTGAAATGATAATACTACATAACTCTACCTCAGTGAAGAAAGCTCAGTGAGACAGCAGGGGATGAACCTGCCAACACAAAGCGTTGTGGAAATGTTTTCTCCTCCAGGAGCTGTGGGTGGCATCGCTGCCTCACAGCTAAACTGTCACTGGTTTGAGTCCTGGTAGTCGTGACCTGTCCGCTTTTTTGCACGGTTTGCATTTTCACCCTTAGCCCTACAATCCTCACACTTGTAAATTAGAAATTGACAGTAACATTACAGTAACTGATTATTTTGGATGGATGGATGGATTAGAGCTGTGCAATATATATCAAGATTCAAGATATATCAAGTTTTCTATTTTGGGGATATAAAATATTACAATATTGCCTTTTTTTATAGCTAATTTTCTTTTAAAATACTAGTTTTAGGAGTCGCTGCTTTCACTTCTTCTCAGAACAGCATGAAAAGCACAGTTAGATAGATTTCTGAGTGCATCCAAACCCAGACCTTCCCGTAAACAAGCCACACTACAGAACTCACTCACACATGCTGTCCCTTAGACGAAAAAAAGCAAAAAGTGGCACATATTGTGCAGCTGTTTGTTAGTAAATGTGTCATCAACAAATTTAAACCATAATTGTCTTTCTGGTCAGACTTCATTTGAGGTAAAAAAATGAGGTATAAGTTTTGGTCCATATCGCCAGCCCGAGGATGGATGGATGGATGGATGGATGGATGGATGGATGGATGTCTACATTGTGATGACTGAAAGTGTGCCAAATTAGTTACGGATTAGGGGCAATTTACTTAATCTTTCTCAAGATCAAAGATCAGATGCGCACAGGTGAACACACGCACGCGCGAGCGCGCACGCACACACACATAATCTGCTGTAATTGAATTACGAAATAAAATACTTTAGAGGGATTAGCATAAAAGAGCCAACTCTTAACTCCATAGTAGGAAAGACAAAACAACCAGACAAATCCGGAGAGGACTAAAACAATTTGGAAAAATGGCTTTATGGCCTCCTAATCCCAGAGATCCAGTTAGTCAATCTCACGCACACGCACACACACACACACACATGCACACACACACGCGCACACACTCTTACAATAGTTTCTAAGACATCAGGTGTTGGATGCTTCAATGCCGCATTGCATGAAAAACCTTCCTAGCTTTCCCAAGCTGAGTTTGTTGATTTCCTTGCCCAAAACTTGTCTGTGGTGAGAGGGTGAGTTGAAATGTCCTGAGTGGTCAATGCTCACAGTGTACCTTGTCTTTTACAAGGCATAAGTAACATGTTTGTGTGATGTGATGGTCTGAGCACTCGCCCCTAATACCCTCAGTGACTTTTTCTTGCCTTTTTGTTTCATGTCACCAACACCATGAGGTCACAGGGCTTTGAATATTTTATATTCCCTAAACAACATTGAAATACATTTCATATTTTAAGAACAAAAAGGACATAAACAGATGTTCACTGTTCCATTTGTGTCATTATAACACTGGGCCCCTAAAGCTCCAGTTGTCTCTGCACAGCCCTGCATCTCACCCAGTGTTGGTGGTTGAAATCCATCATCAATGATCAGAGTATGAACACGAGAACTCAGAGAGTGAGAACCTCCACCAAGCTGCAAATATCCTCTTTGCCAGATATTGGCAGTTATCTGGATCAATGATCCTGATCATGATATCATGATCATTCACACTTTAAAGGCCTGGAAGAACTTTCCATCCCTATCAATATCAACACAGTAGGTCCAAATGTATGGGCACCCCCATTTTTCCAGAAAATCATGATGAAATGCACAATATGGATCCAAACCGGATTAATTTTGTTGAGGTAATTGAGGAAACAATTCGACATAACAGAGTCAAATTTCATAAAGATCTGTCAAATTACAAACCGAGATTTGAATTTTTGAAATTTTGCCAATAATGAGAGAGAGATTTTTCACTTTTTGAAACTCATCCAGAATCAGTATATTGATCAGAATCTTCCATGGCGTAAGATCTATCTTGGGTTAAAATTTTGTCAAAATCTGTTCAGAACCTGCTAACAGACGAGCAAAAAAAAACGCTGATGACAATTTTACCTCTTTGGCAGTGGTAATAACCAGAGATGCGCGATATTAGGCATAAAATGTAATATTGGTCTACATTGGTACTGTTTTTTTTCCACCAAAATTTAAAAACAAATGTGTCACTTTTCAAGACATCAGATTCAAAATTTAATAGGGAACTTTTTCCCATTACTTAAAATGAATACGTTTTCTTATTTCGCTCAGATGCAGTTTATTTATATGTGGAATACATACTGTTATTTCAATCCATTTCCAGCTAGTGCCCATCTCCAGCTTTCTTATACGTTAGACAGGGGTACACCCTGGACAGGGCGCCAGTCCATCACACTCGCAGGGCAACACAGACAGACAAACAACCACTCACACTCATATTCACTCCTACCGAAAATTTAGAGACTCCAATCAGCCGAACAGTCGTTTTAATTGTGGGAGGAAGCCGGAGTACATGGAAAAAACCCACGCAGCACGGGGAAAACATGCAAACTCCACACAGAAAGGACCCAAGAGGCATAAGATCTAATCCTGCTAATAGACAAACAAACAAAGGCTGATAATATTACCTCCTCCTTGGCGGTGGTAATAAACAGGGATGGGCAATATTAGGTCAACATTGGTACCAATATGTAGCAACATATTAAAAATCAATATGGCAAATTTTCCTCTAACTGGAAATAAATATATAATAAACAATAAAGGTGAATAAGTTTTCTTAATTTGCACAGATGTTTGTTTATATGTGGAATACATTGAATGGGACATCACATTAGCTTTAACCTGTAATTTCCATATATATATATATATATATATATATATATATATATATATATATATATAATATTGGAGAAAACCTGGAGGGTGAAGGCATCAGTGGTGCCCGTGGTCATTGGGGCACTCGGGGCAGTGACCCCCAAACTGGAGGAGTGGCTCCAGCAGATCCCAGGAAATACATCAGACATCTCGGTCCAGAAAAGTGCAGTTCTAGGAACAGCAAAGATACTGCACAGAACCCTCAAGCTCCCAGGCCTCTGGTAGAGGACCCGAGCTTGGAGGAAAAAAGAGACCGCCCGCGGAGAGTGAGGAAGAGTTTATATATATATATATATATATATGCTTATATCAGAATTTTGTGTTGGACTGTATAAATATCAGCAAAAAACTAATACTGTTAGTAATAAACAGTGACTCCAAATTTAGGTTGATGGCTTTGACAATGCATATGACAATGAATTTGTAATTCAAAATGACTTGAATTGATGACTCGCCTTTATAAGTCTGCAATATAGATGCAAAAGGCTGCAGAAGAAATGCACATTAAATACCAATAATCTACAAGTCTGAATCTGCCTGAGACAGACTGAAAAAGTTTGGAAATCCCAGTGAAACAGTCCAGAGACAGAGTGACAGACACAGGTAATACAGTACATGTCTAAAGGGTTTATTCCCCCTCTCACACTCTGAAAGCGTCAGTAGAAAATGGAGGAAGGAGGAACTGACCTGTTAAAGAGGACAGACACGGACACAGCAGACAGACAGACATCTAAAAGACTACAAACCCCACCAGGGACCACCATTTGTAAACAAACCCGCTTCCCTGTCTTGTCTGCGGGGCTGGGTGTTGACGCAGCAGGAATAAGTAGTTGTAGAAATCCCCCTTTAGGAGGAGGTTAACCCAGGGGACACAGCGCTATCCTCTTCCTCACTCCTTCATCCCTCATGGTCAGTCTGACTCTAAAAAGCTGTCATGTTAGTTTCCAAACTTTAAAAAAAACAAAAAAAAAAAACGTCAAACATAGCTGAACTGCACACAATCACACACAGGTGTGTGTGTATCATGTCCAATTACCGCGGGTCATTTTTTTTTTTAAAGCGCTTTGTACTGACGACAATGAATGAATTAAACGTGTTTTTGTTTGTTACTTTGTTTGTTTGAGCTTCTTAAAAACCAATAAACATGAATAACCAGTGTCCGTCTCCTGTCACAGCAGACAGCTGGCTGTCATGTCTGAGAACAGGTAGGCGTACTTTCACACTATAGGGTCCAACATGTCGCTATGATGAAACATGATGTCCGTGGACCGCGTTAAAGGTAAACGATAAAGGACAGACAGGCCTGTAATGAACACTGGCTGGGTTATTGTTTTTAAATTGCCGGTGGTCAACTCAACTGGTGCCACTGTGTCATGTCTCCAACTATGAGCCGAGCACGTCTGAGAGGAAACTAATTGTTGACAGGAGAATGTGAGACAGGGAAGGAAGTCAGACATACCTGTTACCCCATGGGGTCTGAGCTGGACTCGGTGTCGCGTCCTCGGAGTCCCGGGCTGTGGTGACAGGCTGTGGACAGAGAAAGGAGGAGATGTCCGAGGCGTCAGGTGCCGTCCTTCCTCCTCTCTGCGTGTTATTCCCCGTTTACTCACAGCTCCTCTTCCTCTCCCTCCTCTGCTTTTCCGTGTCTTGGTGGTAGCCTCCTCCTCCTCCTCCTCCTCCTCCTCCTCAGAGCATGTCTATATCTCTCTGTCTCCTTCTCCCCTTCATGTCTCTCTCTCTCTCTCTCTCTCTCTCTATCTGAGAGTCAGGAAATGAGACCTAAACCATTTGTCCGTTCAAACAACTTAACTAATAGTAGTAAAAATTATTATTTATTTAATATGATTATTAATGGGGATTATAATGCTGGTATTCCTGGGGTTGTCATGAGAAGAGTTTCTGTTGCCATAGGGGCTCAGCAGTGGAATGACCAAGGGATAACTTACTGTAACTTACCCCCTCTTGTGGTAATAACCGGAAGTCACCCGTCACAGTTGGATTTTTTTTTTTTTTGTGTGTGTGTGTGTGTGTGTGAAGAGGATGAGGTGTATCATCAGTGTAAAACTTTGCGCTTTACATAAGTTACAGAAGATGGCGTACGATCCAGTAAAAGACACCGTAAGGGTTTATCCATTAAACATAATGTGTATTGTGAAGTAAGGAGGACCCAAAACAGACCCTTGGGGCACACCGCAGGAGGAGATATTAGCATTTATTTATTTTTTAATAAGACTTATCTGACACAAAAGAGATTAATCAGTCTAGTGTCACCCTGCTCATGTGTAACAACGACCCGAAATGTAATGAGACCCGAATTGTTATTAAAAAATACAAAAATAAAATCAGAAATGTGATAACTGGTCAATAATCTAACAAGGTGCTAAACCCAAAACGTAAAAACTTTATGACTTATATATATATATATATATATATTAATGGTGTGATGAAATATTGATACTATAATATATTACAATATTTCATCTTGCTGTACGTTATCAATGCACTGGAGCCAAATTTTTTTTTGTATTTGAAAAAAGAAAAAACATTTACATATTGCAACATACAAGACATGATGAAAACAATATATATATATATATACACATGATACACAGAGATAATGCAATACATAAATGTACACTGTTGTGCGTGTGTGTGAGGAAGAGCCACTGTGTGGTATACACTTTGTTTTATTTGGCTGTCATTCATGTGTAATTGATTGACAATGTTTTGTAATTCCTGTGAAATGGATTCAGTGCAGTCAGTAAATTGTGAATTTCTTCAGTGACACAGATGTAACGTGGATGAATTTTCTTTCAATATGTTGATTATCACAGAATCGTGATATTATTGTTACCATGGACAAAATATCGTGATAGTATCGTATTGCGAGGTACCTGGTGATACCCAGCTCTAATATATATATATATATATATATATATATATATATATATGTGTGTGTGTGTGTGTGTGTGTGTTTTTTTTTTTTTAGTGTAAGATACTACTCTTTACAATGACGCACTAAGCCCTTTAATCCATAAATTATTGACTCACTCTATGATGTAATAAAATTATTACACTGTCAGAGAAAACACTTTTACTTTTTGGGCCAAATGTTTTTACGTTTTGTGAACAGCATCTTCTTACATTATGGACCAGTTATTATATTTTGGGTTTGATTGCATTTTGGGCTCTGACATTTTGAAGATATATATGTGTTTAATGATTTGCTAAGTATTGTCTGATTATTTCATTAGTTGATTAATTTAATAATCATTGGATCGTGGTTCACAAAGAAAGCCTTCCTCAAGAACAAATGCGGCATCAAAATTGGCAAATCAAGAAATGAGCGTACAATTACAAACAGCTGTCTACAAATAAAAATATTGAATTCCTTCAGGCTTATGAAACTCAATCTACATTTCAATTATTTCAAAATCAATCTGCAAATATAACAAGTCAGGTGTATCAAACATAAGCCCACCTGGAGTGTAAACCTGCAAAGAGCCCAATTTAAGTTTAAAAATTATTTATTACATATTTGTTATTCAAGTTTTTTGTTATGCAAATTATAAAGTATTTGTAATACTTCTATTTCGGCATAAATTGAACAAAGCATGTCAGCTGGACTGTATGAAGCCAATCACTGTAATCTTATTTTTAACTTGCAGATCATGCTTGATTACTTTTTAAATAGATACATCCAACTTCAAGTGTTCTCAACGATGGGTAAGAATCGTTGGTTGCAGAGCCCTTTTCAGTGAGTTTCAACATATGTCATATGTCATAAAATGCCTATAATAATAATAATAAAAAAAGAAAAGATATTCATGAGGATAAGTTTATACAGTGAGGTGCAATCTATACTTAGTTCTTCATAAGTTGGGTGACACTGCAACCTTTACAAACCAGCTTTGGTTGAAGCTAATATAGATTAAGGATACGTGGATGGATGGCTCCTTGCAGATGTGTAGCAGATATTTTGTTTATTGTGGAAGATGTGGAGAAGAAACGGCATAAACTCACACTGATTCCTCTATCACAACCTTCTCTGGAGGAGGTGTCATGTGGTTTTATCTCCTCAGTCTGACAATTTTATCTACAACAACTCACAAATCATTGATGTAGTTTTCTTGAATGTCCATGGTGTGGTTTAGTTGCTATTCAGAAGGAAAAAAAGACACAAGTGCAAGTAGAGATGTCTAATGTTCTTCTATAACTGCTTATCTCTTGTGGTTTGAAACACCCTACCAGTAGATTACACTAGCAATAAAAAACGAAATATTACCTGAAATGCTTTTGCAACTTCTCTTGCTTTAGTTTAAATCCCAATATCTGCCTGCATGAGAATACACACCAGTGTCAGGAATTTTTTTTTTTTTTTTTTTTTAAGTTTTCAAGCTCTAAATTAAAAATGTGATTGTCAGATCCGAGGGATACGTTACTAATATTCATGTCAGCATTTAGAATAGCAACAATCTTAGTAATACCACAGGAAAGAACACAGGGTTTGTGTCATTTTGTGTGTTTTTGTTGTCAGTTTGTGTTTTTGGAGTCATTTTTCTGCAATTACCTCTGCCAAGGAGGTAATATTTTCACCGGAATTTTCTTGTTTGTCTGTTAGCAGAATTATGTAATAAATTCTTAACAAATTTTGACAAAACCATAATCAAATATATACCTTAAGCTATGGAAGATCCCATTCAAGGGTTCAAGCCCTGGGGTGGACACTTGAGTCCTTTCTCTGTGGAGTATGCATGTTCTCCCCCCGGTGCTTGTGTGGGTTTACTCTGCGTACTCCAGCTCCATCCCACAATCCAACAACATGGCTGTTAAGTTGAATAGAGTCTCTAAACTGCCTGTAGGAGTGAATGGTAGTGTGAGTTGTTGTCTGTCTGGGTGTATGTTGGCATGCAATCGACTGGTGCCCAGTCCAGGATGCACCCCCACCTAGCACACGATGACATCTAGTAGGCACCAGCAGACTCCCGAGACCCTGAAAAGGAGCAAGCCGGTTGGAAAACGGATAGATGGATGTCTCTGGTCATAACTGACCACTCTTTATGAAATTTGACTCAGTTATGTTGGGTTGTTTCCTCAATTACCCCATTGAGTTTCATCCTGATCAGATCCGGATTTTGCATTTCATCACAATTTTTCAAAACATGGGGCTGCCCATACATTTGCACCTATATTGTATCGTTATTAATGGGGATGGAATTTTCCTCCAGGCCTTTAAAGTGTGAATGATCATGATACTATGATCAAGATTACTGATCCAAAGAGGATATTTGGGGCTTGACGGAGGTTTGAGTTCTCTGAGTGCTTTTGTTTTGTATGTTTTTGAAGTAATTTTGTGTATTTTTGTTGTTGTTGTTGTTGTTGTTGTTGTTGTTGTTGTTGTTGTTTGGCCCAAAGTTTCTTTCCTAGATTTGGTGAAATGCAGAGAAAGAAATTTACTCCAGTTATTTGCTGCACTGCATTTGAAAATATATGCACCGTATATGTGACAATATTGCAATGTTCTTAGGAAGGAGGAACTGTGGAGGGGGTTGTTTCTTAGGAAATGAGAATATATGAGTTGTTGCCAAGAATCGCTATAGCTTTGAGGAAGTGGGAAATAACTTATGGGGAAGAAAGCACAACAGAAATTGTAGTGTGTGTGTGAGTGTGTGAGCGTACCATGACACAGCAGGGAAGGGGGAACATGGCTCTATCAGTCTGGATAGTTGGCTTCCGAGGGCTGGATAACGGAGGATGTCAGGCCATGTGGATTAAGGCTGTAGGTCTGTAATGCCCAGGCACAAATCTCTCTCACACACACTCTCCCTCTCTCACAGTGCAGTCTGCAAACACAATCCCTGTCTGAATCAAGCTGCTTTACTCAAAGCTGTGTTCTCTCATGCCAACTTGGCCCTAATATTCGCTTGACACGGCGTGCACGACCCTGAAGGCCTCTTTAGCCCCTCTGCTCCCCATACTTCCCTACTCTGAAAGGGTTTAGGCATCATTAGGCCACTTAACCATGTATCCACTCCCAGGAACACTCATCATGGAAACCCACTCGTTGGAGAGAGATGGGCTGAGGGCAAGACAGTATTTTTTTGTCTTACAGAGGTTTTTGGCCGCTGTGTGTCTGTTCTCTGAACTGCAGCTTATTGAAAGTTACAGTCCCTCCTGTGGTGTGCTCTGCTTTTTTCCAGCCGAGTTCAGTTGTACTTTTTTAAATTGAAAGTGACTGTGCTGTTTTTACTGTTTGCCATCGTGGGCAGAGCAAATGTGAGAGCCTACACACGTTTCTTTGAAGTCATCAGTATGACCAGGTTTCTTTATTTCAACTTGAACTGCAACAGAAATTGCGAAACCGTACGAAAAAAACACACTTTTGGGATCTTTTTGAAGCCAGACATTGGTTTTCTCTCTCCCAGCCCCCTGCTGGGGACACTCATCGGTATAATTGGTCACATTGAATTAAGCTACGAAAAAAAAAAAAACAAATGTCATAAAAATAGCAAAAGGCTCTTTCAAAGCACCATCCACTTCCTTCACTATCAATTTACCAAGGGGAACAGCTGTGTGCTGCCTGTGCCATCCCAGACCTGCGTGTAAAGGCGGCAGAGCCTGCGGCTGAAAGAACCCTATCTCTACCAGGTGCAGGCAGGGGATGGGGGAAGGCTGTACAAAGGAATATTTGGCACAAGGTGTGAGACGACAATATGTGTGAAGGTGCAGCGTAGCGATACTCAAATCAGCATTGGGACATGACAAGGCTTTTATAAGGAGTCCAACCTCTGGAAAAAATGGGCAAATTAAGAGTACAAGATCCTGGTCCAACATTGTAGGACAGAAAAAAAATGGTCGAGCTTGAGGGGGAAAAAAGAAGAAAAGTTATCATTAATGACCAAAAAAACTCAAATAAAGTGTAAATGAACAAATCACAATGAAGAATGACACTTGGAGGTTATGTGTTTTAAAGTAAATGTACAATTATCTGGAGAATACAGAGAATGTGTTTGTGCAATCTGCCCACACATTTTGTTCCTGTGTGAAGGAGTGTGGAGCTGCTCACACCATCGCCTTGTTCTCGTGTCACCCATAGGACTTCCTGTCCTCCTCACAGCCACAGGCCTTTGCATCTATTGTATGTAGATGATGAAAATACGTCTCTGGACAAGGTAGCAGATAAGTCCCTTTACGTCTCAAGGCATGGCTTCCTATGATAATAATTACTCACGGCTGTCGGCACTGTGTCGACTGGTATGTTTGGACAAAATATAATCGTATTTTAACTTGTTCAGGGAAGGAACACAACTCCTGCCAAGTGGAAAAGTATCTCTAGCGCTCAAAGCTCATTTCTCTATCAAAAAATCCATTTTAACCACTTTTCTGTATCGAGATCTAGTCTTCCCTGTTTATCATATCCTTGGCTAAGCATGCCCTCTCTCCTTCTACATCTTGCATTGTTCGTTTTACTCTGTCTGCATATCTACCCTGTTGATCCTTCCTCAACTATTCTACCCCCTCAAAATCTCATTTACTCCATTGGAAGTAGTCGGAAAAGGAAGAAAAAAAGCCAGAGAAGAGTACAAAACGACCTTCTCTTCCCCGAAGCAAGAACATCTTCTTATTGTGGAGGTCACCGTCTCAGTTCAGCCCCATGCTCTGAACACTACTCTGCTTGTTTTAATGATGCACACAGCGGAGGGCGAGGGAGGGAAAGAGTGATCGCGATAGGGAAACTAACAGAAAGAGAGAGAGAGAGAGGAAGGGAGAAGGGGAGAGTAGATGGAGATGGGAGGATTGGGCTATTTTTTCTTCTGACTCTACTTATCCCCCCCACCTCCCCTCCTCATGCCTTCCCTCCCCCTCTTCTGTGCGCAGAGTGCACCTCTCTTTCCACATCCATCTTGAAAGGTTCTTCTAAGCTGTCTAACCTCTCAGCAATATAATATATTATTGCTTGCCTCAACCCACACTGAAACCTGGGTTGCTATGCTACAATAATATGACCTCTCATCTCTTTTCCTCCACTACATTTCCTTTCTTATTTCTTTCTCTTGTTTCAACAGAAACAGTGGATGGGGTTAACAGCATCTCGTTCACCGTCGCCCCATTAGGACTCTTCGTCTCCTTAATGACCATATTGAGCTGAATGCTGCTGTTTGATTTGACCCGCTGACCATGAAGGGTCACAACTTCATTCCACACCCCAACAAATTAACTTTGACCCTTATGGGAGAGTTCAGAACCTATTGGTGTATGAAATCTATCTATCTATCTATCTATCTATCTATCTATCTATCTGTTTATCTATCTATCTATCTATCTATCTATCTATCTATCTATCTATCTATCTATCTATCTATCTATCTATCTATCTATCTATCTGTTTATCTGTCCATCTATCCATCTATCCATCTATCCATCTATCTATCTATGTACAGCACATATCTATCTATCTAGTAATTTACACATTTCTTACACTACAAGTGGTCCAGAGAGATGTGTGTAAAGATTGATATGAACATATCCTGGAATTCTGATCCTCAATTCTAACCCAAAGCCAAAATTGTCTTTTACATCATCCATCTCCAATCCTATCCTCCTCCTCGTTCTTTCCCTCTGCCATCCTCTTTTCTGTCTTATCTCTGCTGGCCGTGTCTCCTGGGGGTCGTTTGTTTTTGTCATAATCACCTTGGAGATTGGGGACCGGTGCCCATGGCAGAGCTGAGTGGAGGAGAGGAGGAAAAATGATGACAGAGAAGGAGAGAAAGAAGTGGGTGAGGTGGCGTTAAGAAGAGGAGTGGAGGCCGATGTTGCGGGGGGGGATGACGGCTTGTCTGGCTCAGCCCCGGCTAATGTGAGGGGACAGCCTTAGCTTTGCCTTAACCATACTTGCACCGTCGATGCCAGGCAGAGCGGGAAGCAGAGAATAGACGGATGAAACGCTTTCCTTTTCAGTGCTTCTTTCTCCCGCCCGCACTGACTGCATTTGGAGGCGCGTGGGGCCCCAATGTCACACCCTGTAGGTGTTTAAGCTGCTTACTTACACCAACAAGGAAAGGATGAGGCAATAGGAGACAGAAAGGCAGAACGGGAGAACACTGTGCAGAAAGGAAGGGAGCAGGAAAATGGGGAAGAGTTAGATCCTGCTGGGGGCGGAGGTCACGCTTGTAGGAGGTTGCAATGTGCAAATATTTCACTTTAACAGTTTACTGAAAGGGCTGAAATGTGAGGGAGACTTTACCTACAGACTGAGTTTTCATCTCTGAAAGGGTGACTATAGGATAGTTTGTTTAGAAATACGAAGAGATGAAAACATCAGACAGTAACATGACAAGTTTTTTCGTTTTCAGCCTGATGACCTTTCAAACACTTCAATGAGCAAAGGTTGACTTGAAATGTGTAGGATGCATTTGAAAGAATTATAAAGCACACAGATATAGATTTTTGACAAAGCATTCTTGTTGATCAAAAGTTTTTCAGCCACACTATCAGTTCTGGAAATTTCTACATCCACGCTTTAGGCTAAAGTCTACCAACATACTGTAGTAGGCACTCCACTCCATGCTTGTATGTGGCGCTGTAACATTATACCGAATGCTGAAAAGAGAACAAAGACTTACTGCTGTTTGTAGATAAAGAGTAACAACATCCCCAAAATGTGTGTCTGAAGTAGTGTTGTTGATTGATTCTTTTAGTCAAAGTAATTCTCAGTTTGGTATATTCTGTTGTAAAAATGTTAGTGACTGCCCTCTATGGGTTGAAACTCTGCTATTGCAATTGAGTTTTGCTATTGGCTGAGAGTGGTGGTTTGTGACGTTATGGTGGCTTCTTACATCATGAACCACCACTTTTGGCTCCGCCCCTTCTATTAAAACTGGCACCTCTGGTCTCAGCAATCTGTGGTGAATAGGTTGGATTGAGAGACTTGTGAATAGAGAGTTATAGTGTGTATTGTGTAGGTAGGTAGCATAGCAGAGATTATTCTTCAGAGATTTTATAGTAATGACTGGGCGTGTCTTAACTGCTCCAGGAGCTCCGCCCGTCATTGCGATTTTTTTTTTTTTAAATTTCAGCCTAAACACTTGTCAGACAAAATCTGGGAGTTTTATTCACGTTACGTAGTTACATCTGTTCAAGTTTTTGGAAGGTACAAAATGAGTAGACAAATATATGAAATGGAAGATTGAATAAGTGCAGACTGATAATATTAGATCTGCTAATAAAGTGAAACAATGCATTTTTCTTCCTGTCACAATATTTCCTTCACAAAGTTTAAATCGGACAGTGTAAATAGTCTCTGTCAGCTGGGAAATGTCATCTCCTTGTGTGTCACTGAAGTGTGAGAGGTGTTAGCTACAAGTTCAGTAGTTCCCATTGAAGTAGGGTTACAAAAAGTCTTTTGTTGGTGAGATGTAGCACTAGGACTTTATAAAGACACAGGGAGGAAGGTCAAAGGACAACCGAGGGACAGCGAAAGGCACAAAAAAAAGAAACATGCATTTCTGTCTCCTCAGCAGCCTTCTTGTTGATGCATGCTGGCTGGCCTCCTCAGGTCGCGGCACCTCCCCTCACCTCCAGCTCCTCCTGCCCCTCTTCGCCTGACCAATTCCTCTAATTTGGTTTCTGGAGCTTATCTTCATCTCCCTTCTCTCCACATGTGGGGGTAAAACAGCACTCCCTCTCTGCTGTGTTTGTATGGGTGTTTGACTGCGTGGCTATGTGTAGTGTGTGTTCAAACGCTCATGCATGTCCGTGTGTGTACACACTTGATCGTATGTAAATCCCCTAAGGCACTGAATGATTTTAGCTGTGCAATTTAAAAAATATGTTGTGTTTTTTTTTTTTTTTTTTTTTAATGCGTCTTTTGGGAAAACCAGACCTACATCAGACTCAGTTAACAGGCTATAACACAGATAACTGTGCAGGGAAATGAACAAAAGATATGTGCACCAAACACAACTTATATTATAGACTTTTATTTTTATATTAAAAAAAAAAATCTTTCCTCTTGTCTGTAAAGTATGCTGTGTATCTACGAGTTATACGGAGTGATACAGAGAATTTGAGCCCAACAGCATGGCTTACAGTAAATGGAAACATTTAGGAAGTAGTAGATAGACAGACACAAACACGGGGATCAAAGAGAATCGAGCATTACTGTACACTGGGGAACCAAAGGAATAGAGAGAGAAAAGGATGTGAGTGAAGGTGAATACAAACCCCAATCAATATGCCATCTGAGAGCAGCTCACCAAAGAAGCAGGGAAACTGGAAGTGGATGAAAGATGGAATTGGGGAATTTTGAGGCTGGATGGGGAACATAGGCGTGATAATGAGAGAACAAGAGTGGGGTCACACTGACAGGAAAAGACATGAATGAGAGAGTTACAAGATCCTGACCTGAGCCGACCCCTTCAGCCCGCAGGAGCTGGAAGCAGAAGAGGGCCTCGAGGTCTAATGGGAGGTTTGGGTAAGGAGGAGGTGATATCGATGTAGCCAAAAGATGGGGGAAGGGAGATGATTTGTGGTTGAGGACGAGGAGGTAGAGGAATGACGGTCAGTTGGCCATCTACTGACTGTAAGAACACCCTTTTATTTTCTCCTCACAGCCAAACATAAAAACATAGCATTTCAGCACCTGTTTGTAATAATAATAATATTGATAATACATCAATTTTTTATAGTCCTTTTATGGACACTCAAAGTCGCTTTACAGAATCAAGGGATTATTCTTTCACTCCACACTTAGCGGTGGTAAGCTGCTATTGTAGCCACAGCTGCCCTGGGACAGACTGACGGAAAAGAGGCTGCCATAGTGCACCATCGGCCTCACCACCACCACCACTCACTCACACACTACATTCATACTAGGCAATGTGGGTGAAGTGCCTTGCCCAAGGACACACTGACAGATACCATGTTTGTGTTGAGTCTCAGCTGGGATAACAGAACAGCATATCTAGGCAGAACACGTCAAACCATGTTCCATTTAAATCCATCAATCCATTTGATTGAGTTGAAGCTTAGTTAAGATGTGATTCTTTATGATTTAGTCATTTAAATTATTAGTTTCAAACATGGGTTTCAATGTGGAAGTCAAGAGAATATTTGGCCACTAGATGGTGTGGAGGTACGCAGCACAGCATCACAAAAAAAATGTGATACATTTTTGCGTAATGTTAGCAGGATTGCGTCAAAAGTACTTTACAGATTTTGCCAACATTTCAACCAAAGATAGATCTTATACACCATGGAAGATTCCATAAACTTTTGAAGGGAATCCAGATTAATATACTGACTGTAAATCATTTTCAAAAATTGAAAAGTCCCAATCTCTCATCATTGGCGCAATTTCAAAAATTCATATCTCAGTTCACAATGACTGATCTCTATGAAATTTGACTCAGGTATGTTGGGTTGGTTCCCTAATTAATTCACCAAATTACATTCGGATCAGATCCATATAACTTGAGTGAGTGTGAGTGATCATGGTACCATGATCAGGATCATTTAATCCAGAAACCGGTCAATATCTGCAAAGAGAATTTTTGGTGTTGCTGGAGGTTTGCATTTGCTTAATGTGCTTGTTTTACGTCACATTGTGTGTTCAAATTGAGGTTGTAAATAATCAGAAAGTCTATCTCTTTAGTGTTTCAATGTTCCCAGTCTGAATGAGTGTTCCCATGGTAGCCTGTGCCCGTATTCACAAAGCATTCTAAAGTAGCTCTTAGTGATGTCACTCTTAGAAAAATCTTAGAATTTCTCGAATTTAAAGATTTTTCTTAGAGTTTTTCCTTGTTCAGAGTTAAATGTATGTGTTATAAATGTAACAATAAACAGGGCAGGAAATCCTAACGAAGGAGTACAAGAATGTTGGACTCTCTGGATTTGTCATAGCCACATTTTTTTAGCAACAGCCAACAGAGAAGAGATAAAACTGCACCAGTAAAACATGAACATAATCAAAGTTGCTGCAGTTACAGTATGAGAGGAAACAATACAGTGAATGTGATTTTGTTTTTACACATTAAGACGTTTTGGTGATGTAGTTACTTGAAATATAATCTGAAGTGTTTTATTTTGAAAAGTAACCCAATATTTTATTGCGGAATATGTGCTTAATTTCCTGTTTAGCTTCATTTGCTCTGCGCTGATTGATGCGTCGTGCTCCGGTGTCCACCAGAAATAGAAGCCCTGCGTACATCTGGCAGAGGGCACCGGACTGCCACATCTGGGAAGGAGCAGACACGCAGCGCAGCGGACCGTGTGGAAATTAACACGTAGACTAAAGTGGAAACCTATCAGCTGTGGTGGCGCGGCGGTGACGTAATGCAGCGAAACCACATCCAGTGCAAATTGGGGGTGAGAGAGCTCCTAGGTGAAAAACTGTTAGGGGCAATAAAATCATTCTAATTCTGACTTTTCTCATATAGCGTAATGTAATAGCTGCCTTCTATTGCTGCGCGATTTGTTTGCTCTCATGTTTGCGTGCAGTACTCTCCGTCCTCGCTTTGATTGCCGCTCGTACCAGCGCTTCTCACACTCGTATCTTGTGCGCACACAGGAGAGGGAACGACACACTAGATTTTCAGGGCAATGAGCTCTGCCTTGTGATGTGATCACAGGATCCAGTTTCCCACTTGATAATCTTGTATTTCACTTTTTTAAAAGAGCTCCAGCAATCACAGTTATCACTGACAGCTGTGTCTGCTCCACCGTTAATATCAAATACATAAAGCGGTAAAATTACCAACTTGAACAGTTAACAACAATAAATAAATCAATATAATAATCAGCATGTGAATGAGGTTCAATCATTTTTAAGCCGTGTACAAATTAATTACATTTTGCTGAAATAAATTAACGAGTACAGTGCCCGTCGGAAGTATGTATTCATATAGTGGGAGCTTAAGTAGAGTTGTCAATTATGGCCAAATGAGTATGTGTTTGCAGGTTGGATGTACAAAGAGGTGTACATACTCTGTAGTGTTTTAAAGGGGTATTTGTGTGGATGCAAAGTAAAATAGTGTGGGATTTCCCTGGTTTAATTCTATGGAATATGCGCCTGATACATTTTTTTTACTCATTTTTATACTTTTTCCGTTTGGTGTATTTTTCTGTAATGTATGTTTTTTGGAGTCCTTATGTGTGTTTTTGTATCTTTCTGTTGTGTTTTTGTGCATTTTTTTTATAATTATTGTTTTTTTTTTTTGCTGTCGTAGTGTGATTCTGGAGTCATTTTGTGTATTTGTGTATATTTTTTGGTGTAGTTTTGTGTGTTTTGAGTCATTTTCATATTTTTGTTGTTGTTTGGTGTATTTTTCTCTAATGTATGTTTTTGGAGTCATTTTGTGTGTTTTTGGAGCCTTTTTACATATTTTTGTGCATCTCTGTCATCTTGTGTACTTTTTGTATAAATATTGTCTCGTTTTTTATTTTATTTTACTCATTTAATATATTTTCATTATGACCTCATAATGACTCCAAAAGTACACAATATCATGACAAACTGACTAAACAACAAAACCCCAGACAAACACAAAAAAAAGACATTTGTGGCCCCTGCTGTGATTTAAACCCCTGAATGTAATGGGTATTGGTTCTTAATGAGTATGAGTTTATTAGTGCAGTATTGGCCCAATACCCAATACTAGTATCAGTGTGTCCCTAATGGAAACCAAATTAAAAAAAACTTCATTTCAAAGTGTCATACTGGTACTTTCATCCATTTTACTGTCATGCTGTACCTAATGTCTGTATAGCAGCTCTGCTACAGTTGTTTCAAGGGTAAAGAGAGAAACGACTGAGTCAATAGAAGCTTTGAAACGCACAGGGTCATACTGGAGCCCACGCTCACGTCTACATTCACACACTAACTGTGCTCCAGTTGGGTGAAATCGATAGATACAGCAGGATGCTCAATGTTACTCCAGGAATATTTGGCGTGATGACCATGAGCAACATTCCTCCTTCTGTGTCTCCCTGTGCACCTCCATCCTGTCTCCCTCCTTCACTCCACTCATTCCCTGCTCCCTCCTTCTTGCTTTCACACACACACACACACACACACACACACACTACATACACACTCACACACTCTCCCTTTCTTCAGCCTCATCACAGTCCAGATGGCCTAGCTGCCCCCACACTCACTCCCCCACATACACTCACTCTACACGTTCCACCCCACTCCTCACACACACACACACACACACACACACACACACACACACACCCCCACCAAAAAGACATCCCTACAATCACGCACACACCCTCTTCAACACTTCTCCACTGTCCCTCCGCAGACCACAGGCTTATGTACGCCCACTCTCTCTTACACACACACACACACACACACACACACTGACACAAAATCTTCAGTTTTCGTCACAATAACTGGTGGCAGTTTCATAGCAATGCTGTGATATCAAGGATACATTGACATCATATCCTACTTGTTTAAGTATTGAATCCTTTTTTTGATTTGACACATTAATAAATAAATCTGTTTGTGCGTTTTTTACTTTATTAATGATGCTCGTGGACTAGCATCAGCACCCCGACACCTTCCACTGGTGGCTGTTGCTAAGCACTGATCAGGTCGTTGTATTGTCTTTTTATGTTTATGTATGTTACACACACACACACACACACACCAACGTCCAGTAGTGCAAACGTATCTAAAAAGGGTCAGAAACCAACAGGGAGAGACAAAGAACGTTGGCATGTCAGGTTGGAAGGAGATTTCAGGCGGTGTGAGGTGAGAAGGAAGAGGACTATTGTTGGAAAATGTGTGTGTGGTCATTGGCCAGGGCGAGTGGAGAGGTATAGTGTGTGTGTGTGTGTGTGTGTGTGAGCAGAGTGTGTTCTCAGGCTTGGTGTGGTGGGGAAAGGGAGTGTAGACCAGGGGAGGTGGAGGGTGGAAGGTGTGGTTAACGGTTACAGGAAGTCGTGAGGCGGGAAAGGGGAAGTGAACCACCCCCACACTGTTCCAAGGCCGCCGCCGCAGCGCTGTGCTCGAGGTTGGAACAAATTGACCTCAGTTCAAAACTCCTACCACACCTACACACACACACACACACACACACACACACACGCACACACACGCGCCTACATGCACACTCTTTACTGCAATGGCTGTTGGGGGTGTGTATCCACTCATATGCTGATGACCATTTCATAAATTCCACTGTGAGTTTGTTGTCCAAATGTATTCCCATAAACGCAAAAAAAAAAACAAAACCCGACATGAAAAACCGTAACGCAAAAAAAAATTCACACACACAATGAAAAAAATGTCAGCTATTCAAGACACGTTTTTGTCGTACTGCAACTTTTTTGTGTGAAGGTGGACGTCATTGAAAAGAGAGAGAGCAACATTCCCTCCTGCAAAAGTAAAAACTATAAACCAAAACAGGATTATCGAGAAGTAGATCAATTCAAATCTGTTCAGCAAAACCATGTTTGAGTCTTTTAATGAAGTACTCTGAGCGTGCTGTAGCTCCTGTAGAGCCCCCGTTCATGGCTGGCCAAAGTTTTAAGGGTGGATTTGAAACAAGAGCACTCAGAGAGCACAAACCTCCACAAAGTGACAAATATCCTCTTTGTCAGATATTCATTCATTAAGGAACCAACTGGACATAAGTGAGTCAAATTCAAAAAGATTGGTCAATTACAACCTGATTTTTTACAATTTCATCAATAATGAGAGATAGGGATATTTGGATTTATGAAACTGATCCAGAAACAATATATTGATCCGTTTCCCCTCCAAAATGTATTTCGTTGGAATAAACAAACAAACAAACACAAACGCTGGTGATTTATTATTTTCTTGGTGGATGAATGAAGTTTTTAAGAAAGTATTTGAAATATGTTAACGACAATATGTTTTTTAAAACAGCTGATTTAAAAAAAAAAAACTAAATCTATATATCAGTTTTAGCTGATATGAAACTCGAAAATCGATGGGGTTTATGAAAAATAAAAAAAAAGGTTAAAAAAAAAAGCGAGTGATGACCAGTTTGGGTTTCTCAATGTGACACACACACACACACACACACACACACACACACACACACACACACACACACACACACACACACACACACACACACACACACACACACACACACTCTCAGATGGTAAAAGACACAAGTTTCTGTGAAAATGTTCATTTTATTTTTCAGTCAAATCAATCACACAGAAACAACGAGCATGTGATCAGCTTTTCTTTCCACTCCTGCTTAAAAAGCCACAGGCGACATGACTCCAGCCGTCAGTCTCAGAGGTCTGACTCACTAATACAGCAATGCGTGGACATAATGATGACAACATAGATACACTCTAGCCCACACGTGTAATGTGTCACAATCACAACAGTTTCATTTAATCTGATGTGTAAAAAAAACCGATGGATCAGGAACAATAACCTGAGCAGAATAAAGTGTGATATCATAGAGTGTCAGAGTTCACCGCTGTGACCCCTCTCGCCCTGATTGGACGGAACGTTTCCTTGGTGACCGGGTTTAATATCTCCACCGAGATCTGACCTCTGACCCCCCAGTGAAAGAAAGGTCAACGGGGGTCACACTGTCCTCTGTTCTGTTTCAGGCGTGTCCACTCTTGACCTTTGAAATCACTTTAGTCACAACGTTGGTGTGAATACATCTGCTTTTAATCCCATTGTTCAGAAACAATTACTGTAAAGTGGAACAGAAGCAACAAAGAGCTCCAGTGTCTTTTTATTATTGGCAGGAATCAGATTTGAGCCACAGAAGTGATTAGAGACGATGTTTGTTCATTTAGACGTGATATGACGTCAGAGCTGCATCAGGGGCGCTAGGATTATCTCATATTAAACAAATGCGACATTGTTTATTTCTTAACCCTGGAACACTATCGCCAGGTGATTTTCACCAGAGCAAACATATAATAATAACTTTAATTTGTAAAGCACTTCACATTTAGTCATCTCAAGGTTCTACAGAGACAAGAGCAGAAAAAAATAAAAGTTCAACAAATAAAAGCAATAATAAAAAAACCAACCGTGAATAAAATCAATATGATTCATCAATATGCCTTGTTTAAAAACATTCATATTTATATGATTTTTATGAAGTTGTGTTTATCAGAGTGTCTTGGGTTCCAGGGTAGCTTCAGCATCTTCTCTGATGTTTTTAGAACAACGATTATCAACTGGTGGGTCGGGACCCAAAAGTGGACTGGTTGGGTCGTGGACACCTGGTCAAAAATAAATAAATAAATACCTATTGTTTCTCATGTTGGACTTGTCTTTTATCTTGAAAGAAAATGTTCTTTTGACAGGCATCCTGTGAAATGCATGTTGCACAGGTAAAAATATATAGATTTATGTTTTTAAATGTGTGTTTTTAACAGCTATTTTTGAAAAACAAAATGGTTTGGATGATTTTCTTTTCTTTTTTTAAGTGGGTCGCGATTTAATGACTGTGGAAAAATGTGTGTCCTTGGGCGAGACCAGTTAAGAACCCCTGTTTTTAGAAGGTGTCAGTGTTCATACTCCAACGTCCAGGTGATTTTCACCCGACAATAGTGTTAAATGTCCCATTATTACTACGTACTGACTGCATCTAAAAAAATAAATAAAGTAAAAGCGGCTCTGAAATTTCCACGCTGTTATTATTTAGTAGCTGTGAATAAATATCGCTAAGTGGTGATTTACAAGGAAATTCATATGGCAATGATCATTTTTATCCAATAGGAAAATGACATTTTTTGTTCCTTTCTCAATGGTTAATGTGTGGCCTCAAATGCCCCAGAAAGTTTCCATTTTCATTTTTTCTAAGAATTTTTTGTTCTTACATTTCTAGTTTTCTTAATTCCTGATTTTGGCTTATATTTTTAGAGTTGTTGTTTTTTCTTCATTATGTTAGGCATGGCATAGTTGAAAATAAAAGAACGCAACTCTAATTTGTCAGTCATAATTTGACATATTTTCTATCATAATTCATTTGTATTGGGCATATTATATTGAGTAAAAATCACCTGGCGATAGTGATGGTGTTACTCATTTTAGTGAAAGTGAACAATCTGTGCTCATTGTCGTGCACTTGCATCCATGAAAAACAAAAAGAAAAAGGAAAAGATTCACAGCTGTGGAAACAAACTGTAGGTTTTGATTTCTGAAATGAATTCAACAGATCAGAAAAAAACCAAGATACTCAACATGAGCGTTGAGTATCTGTGATCTGACCCATCGACAGCAGCTCTTCTACTATTTCATTTACACAGAATAACACAGCAGTGCATGATGCTTTCAGCACAATCCCAAGACTACACGATACTTGTATCTCTGGCTACATTACTGCACGTCAAGTATCAACCCATTGCATGTTTGTTTCATGTGCAGCCAATTCTTCTAAACCGGCTCACGAAAGCAAACATGCCAGTCGTTGATTTATTGCACTGTTTTTATGCTTCCTAAAGTGAACATTTAAATGAAAAAAAATTGTTATATCATAAAAAAAAGTACATATTTTATATATGTTTGGATTTATATATTGGATTTATATATATATATATATATCTAAGTACATCTAAGTACAGCTATTAATGTCACAAAAAACTTTCAATTTAGTTTAATTTAATTTAATTTAGAAATAGATACATTTGTATCATTTCTTTACAGACTTTTTTTAAATTTAATTTCCTCGCATAGAAGATTGCGTTCTTTCTCAGTCGTACATACAGTAAGTGAGCTTTTTTCCCCTCAGATCAGACACTTTTTTTTTTCAAATGTTGGTTTTAAAAACTGAATTTCTAAATCAGTTGGCTACATGTGCCAAACATGAGTCAGATACAGTCCATCAGAAAGTCTATAATGTTGACACATTTAGTGTAAGTGTGAAATAATAATTAATAACTAATATTCCCACTCTTAAAGGGCATACATTTACTTTTTTTTTTTTCTTCTTAGAATTTTGAAACAATTCAACAAAACTGAGGAAAACTAAAATATTATGCGGAAACTTTACCAATGTTTTACCAAAGTCGCATTGTGATCTTCCACTGACCCAGAAGATTCTGGAGATTCTGAAATATGAGCTTCTGATAATAAAAATGTCATCAGATTGTGTGTAATGTGTCCACAGCACCATCTACTGGTGATAAGCAGGACTAGGGCTGTCCATCAATGGAGCAGAAAAATAGGACATTTGACATAATTTTTCCCCAATATGTTAAGATTCCATTTATTCAGACAACGTTTTGCAGGAAATGTACTTTTAAATTTACTTTAATCTCCAGATCGCTTTGATGTGTCCTTATGAAAGGACTCATAAGGGCTCAGTCAGGAGATTAAAGTACATTTCTGAGTACATTTCCTGAGAAAAGTTGTCTGAATAAATGAAACCTTAATATATGATTTCAAAAAAGAAGACAAAATGAAGTTGCTGGAAACATTAATTTTCCCTAGTTGACACTTCCATGTACATTTGATACATACAGTATATAAGGCACCGATTATATCCAAGACATAAATGACAGATATTATCAGTTAGGGATGCACCCAATATTTGGTGGTCGAATATATTCGGCCGAATATTGCAAAAAAAGGCCACGTTGGGCCTTCGGTGGAGTGAGTTAAAAGCAAGGCCGAATAGTAGCGTGTGACGCAATGACGCAATCAAACAACCTGCAGTCGGAAAAGTATACATGTACATATATGGTAATAAAGTATAATATATATTCTATATTAAACCGAAGTGTTTGTTTTAGCTGTAAGGTAGTTGGAGAGGGAGGAGCTCACATTCTAGGAGGCGTGTTAGGTGACGTCACCTGCCAACGTGGGCAAAATCCAAGTCGCCCGTTTGGAGCTGACTTTTTACACAATGGAGGGAGGAAACTGACATTTTTCAACTTTGTCCCTCTGAACGAGGCTAAAGGAATGTTTATCACTCTAGCAAAACCATTAGAAAGTCATTTATTTTTTTCATCATACCTCCCCTTTAATGCACTTTAGTTTTTTTTTTTTTTATTAATGCATGTTTTGTTTTATTTGAAGGGCTAATATTAATTAAAAACTTTGTTGTGCTTTATTTGAAAAGCAAAGGCTACTGGAATATTAAAAAAACATTGACTTTCTTAAAAAAAAAAAAAAAAAAAACGTCTAAAAATTTATTGTAGGCTATTTATGCACTATTAAAAAAAATAGTTATAAATAAACACGCGTTTATATTTTATTTGGCTTTGGCCACAATTTTTCATTTTGGTGCATCCCTTAAAAGTTACATAATGATTCTTTTTTTTTCCTGTCGTTTTTTTAATTTCTCCTGCAGACCAAATTGGATGCTGCAAAGGGCCGGATTTGGCCCCTGGGCCTTGATTTTGAACCCTATAACAAAGATCTTCTTATATCACGTCACTGTATTTAATCTGAGAGTTACAGTAAATGTTATCATACAGTTGTGGCCCTTTTTGCTCCAGATGTGATGGAATCCAGATTCCCATCAGGTGTGATGTGCTGAGGCTCCTGTAGCTCTGCTCTGCTGAGGTGAGTCAGCGTTCCATGGGCTGACGAACCTGAGACTGAGCCTCAAACCACCATTCTCAGGTTGGACAGTCCAAGGAAGAACCACTCAGTGGTGGTGGTGGGGGGGGGGGGGGGGGGGGGGGGGGGGGGGGGGGGGGGGGGGGGGGGAATGACAAACATTCAGTAGCACTTTGTTTAAAAGAACTCTAACTGTTGTCCTTGAGAATCCTAAAAAAAATCTACAGAAATGTTGTTTGGATTATGATAAGATAAGTTCAACTAAAATCTGACATGTTAATTGTAGAAAAATGTTACGTATTTTTACGATTACAATGACGTCTTCAATCATCCGCGTTCAATTGCGACTCATTTAGGATTACGTTGACCAGCGTTTTCTCCAATTACAACAAAAATTACAATTACGTTCTCAATTACTAAAGCTCAATTACAATGAATCACAATTACTGAGCTTTTAATAAATAAATAAAAAGTCCATAAAACCTTATAAAACCTAAAACCTTCATGTTAGCTTTCTGTTAGCATCTGTTATGATAACGGGTTGCTTTTGTTCCATGTCCTAAATCAGCTTTAAAATACAAAAAAAAAAAAAATATTATCTATCATCTAATTTGTTTCTCATTTTTTGGTTACCTTGTAATGTTTCCTAATCAATGGAAATACTGGTATTAATATTTTTGGTGCTGAGACACTTTTTCAGTATACTCTTAGATTTAATTTTTTTTTTTTTCAAATGGTAAAATGATCTTCAAGAGATTTAAAGGCTAAATTTGATATGAAACATGTTTTAATAATGGTTTTACTACATAGGCCTATGTTTAAACCATAAAACAGATCCCCAGTTAATTGCATGTTAAGTAAATTATCTGAATTCAATTACGATTAAAACAGCAACATACTTTTTCAATTACGATTTTATTTATAAATATGTTATAATAATGAATTACCAATTACACGATTACGATTATATTTGACTCCAACTCTGGTGTCACATGCTGAAACTGAAATATTTCCAACTTTTTTAAGTTAACGCATGTCATCCTTCATTATAATTCAGTCCATCTAAAGTTCAGAAGTGTATATACAGCTGGTAGCCACTCATATTTATTCAGTATTCAGTAGGTCTGGTCCACAAAGGTTGACGACCCCTGTATTTAATAATACTTCAATAGTGTAAACTTCCCCAGCACTGTAACACAAACTTGCCATTATTTCTGTGGTGGCCTGCAGAGATTAAAATCAATAGATTTTGACACCAGTTCCATTCATACACACTGTTAACAACACTTTTTTTGACCGTCTATATGTACACAGGGGCCTCACGCAACCCTCGGTCTAGTTTTGTGTGGCACCCAAAACTCAGGAAGTTAACAACTACTTAAACACACAATACACGCAAAACAACACATGTACAATACAACTGAAAGGACACACAAAGTGCCACCAAATAAGAGCGAAATACACAAAGCAGCAACAGAAATGCATAAATTAACCCCAGAAATTCTCACATTTACAACAAAAATTCATAAAATGACAGAAAAATACACAAAATGACTCCAAGAACACACAAAACGCCACCAAATAAGAGAGAAATACACAAAACGACAACAAAAATACATAAATTGAGTCCAAAATGTACGCATCCACAACAAAAATACACAAAATGACCACAAGAACACACAAAAAAATAACAAAAACAATAATAACTACAAACTCACAAAATAACACACAAAGACAAAACCCTTTGTTTATTCCTGTATTAATGCTCAGATTGGTCATTATTATGGACGCTGATGTTGATCATGTGGCCCTCGGATCAAACAATCACATTTTTGTGGCCCTCGCTTTGATAAAAGTTGCCCGTATCTGGTGTAAATCATAAATAAATATCATTGCTATGTCAGATCGTTGGTGAGTGAGAATATACACCAGTGTTTTTCAACCTTGGGGTCGCCTGGAATGTCTAGTTATTGATTACAGTACAAGTTAATGATTTTTTAAAATTATTATTATTTTCGAAGAATTTTATATTTTCACTTTCTTAAATATAAATCTGAAATATAATATTACTGTTTATCAAAAAAATATGAAATATATAAAAAAATAATACATATAATTAATAAATGATACATAATATAAATGTTTTTTTTTTTTTTTGTATTACAAAAATGATCAAAAAACCAATTCTGAAAAGAAGAAAAAGTCTTTGGGGTCAGCAGAAATTTGTGATATTAAAATGGGGTCAGGTTGGGAACCACTGCTGTACTATACACAGTGGCTCACATTGACACGTGCTCTCTGATGGAGGTCCACCTGCAGGAAAGCCACTTAACAGACAAACATCTAAATCACACTGACTTTATGCTCCACTCATACTGTATATCTATCCCTTAGGATAAACTATAGCAGATAGAGTGTGCACGTGCACACACACACACACACAACTATGGAAAGACTCATCTAAACCCTCTTACAGCAGGAATCAAATACTTATAATCTGAATTATTCATCTTCTAATGTCTGCATTAAGCTGATGCTCGATGCCAAACTGCATGTTTTCAAGGTTATTCACCACTTTTTTTTCTTTTCTTTTAAAGCAATCATTATGATACTCAATGCATTGCAGAAAATAAGCTGTACTTTACCCATTTTAATGATTTCCAGTGAAAAGCAAAGTTAGGAGCAGAGCAGAGCATCACTGGAGCAGATCCACCTGAGGTTGAAGGAGAAATGCTGCAGGTCTAAGGTGTAAAACGCACTCCTTCACCAAGCTGTGAACCAATGGGGATGAAACTCCCACGCACGCACACACACACACACACCACACACCACTTTCCTGTTTGTTTTGCACTGATGCTAAACTTTCCATGACAGCTCCCTTCAAAGATTACAAATAAGACGTGAAAGCATTTTTAGGTCAATACGGGTATAATCATGCAATAGCAATTGTAATATTGATGAATATATACATTTTAAAAAATCTGTTAAAAGAAAATTTGAAAGTGTGACTCAGAACGAATGCTTAATCGTCTAAGTTAATATATATATATATATATATATATATATATATATCTATGCATACATACTTACATACATAGTTTTGTTTTTCTTTTCTCTCTCAGTGCAATAATAATATACATAAACACATATATTAATGCTAACCATGTGCAATAATAATAGTATTTTAACAACCAACCAGGCCAGGGGTGGTGTGCAGGGGTCAATTACATTTTTGAGTTTCAATTACCAATGTTTGATTACAATTCCATAATGATTACAGTGACCGGCATTTTTTTCCCAAATACAATTATTTTTTAAACTCAGAAAGTCAATTAAAATCACGTTCTCAATTACTAAAGTCCACTTACAATTAATCTCAATTACTAAGCCTTAAATTATTAACCTAATAAAAGTTAGGTTAACTTTTGTGTTAGCATCTCTTATGATAATAAAAACAAATATATATCATCTTATTATCTATTGGTTTCCTAATCAAAGAAAATATAGGTTTTAATATTTTTGGTGTGTGCGTCTGAGCCTTTTTTATGTCAGTATAGCCCTCGAGTTCATTTTTTTTTTTAAATGGTAAAATGTGGGAAAGCTTGATATGAAACATACTTTAATAAAACTGTATGTTTAGAACTGTAACACGGTTCCCCAGCTTTGCGTTCAATCAATATTTGTCAAATTTTCATGGCGATTACAATTACAAAGTTAATTATCTGAACTCAATTACAATTTACTTACGATAACGACAGCAACAGATTTTTCAAATCAAAATCACAATAATAACCATGCCATAATTGTAATTAATGATCAATTACACGATTACAATTATAATTGACCCCAACTCTAGTGGTGTGCAGTTGCAATTAAGACAAAATATTAGCACATTGGCACTTTAGCACTAAATTATCCGCCTTATGCACTTAAGCTGCAATTTTCAGTTTATTTGTAGTCTGTCCTCAGCTAAATGTCGTTTATTATAGTCTTTGTATTTATTGTACTGTCCATGCTGTCTGTTTTTGTTTTTTTTTAAACGTAATTTCTGTTGTAGACAACATCAACCTGCCTTGGACTACAGTTAGAAACTGGTCCGTGGCTACAATCTGGCACATTTACATGTTCATGTCCATTAATGCACATTGTCCCTCGTCATGAATAAATAAAGTGATGCTTTTAATTTTGATTCTTGACGTTTGTGAGAGCGTCTGCAGTTTTCCAATCGTCCTTCTTCTTCATCTGTCCATCACGCTGCTGCTTTCTAATTGTCCATCAGGCCCATGAAATACGTGTCAGTCACACGTTAGTTAACCCGACTGACATTCTGACAGCTGTCCAGGTGATAATTATGGAAGGCGATGGAATATGCAGCGGTTATTTCTGATGGGAAACGGACAGCCACAATATCCTTCCTGTTCATGCTGTGAATGCACTCACGTCTCTCCTGTGTGGGTATGTTAAGAAACATTCACATGATTTTTACACAATCTTCTTTTTATCCTTAAATTCTGACTTGACTAACGCAATAACACAGCTAATCATGTAAAATATCTATTGCACTTTTATTAGGCGCTTAATAAGAAGTGTACACATGTTCAAAGCAGCACACACAGACACTTATGAAGTATTGAGGACTACTTCACACCTGAATCCAGCAGCGAGCGCTACGCTAACGATACGGGTCACAAAATGTCAAAGTGAGACAGAAGCGGTGAACTGAAGCCACATTTAAAATGCACTTATTTTCATATTCTTAAGATGCCCCTATTGTATAAACCTTCTAGATAACACAGTGTTTGCTTTGCAGAAGAATGTTAGATTTAAATGTATTTAAAGAACTCAGTGAGCAATATGTCTGACTCCATAGTTCTAATACAGATGAAGCTGACACTGAACTTTCAGCGCTTCATAAAAAAAACAAGGCATCTCTATATGTTATTTCCATCATGATGATGATCTCAGAAAGAGAAATATCAGGCACTCAGGACAGTTTTTGACCTTCACTTTGTGTTTAAGGTGCAGCAACTCAGCAGGCCTTCTCCCTAACGACAGATTTTGGCTTTTAAATAGGAACCAATGAGTACAAAAGATGTGTAAATGTTAAAAAGAGAGTAAACAACAAAGGGAAATACATTGAATGAGAAGCACATCACTGAGGGCGAAGTTGCTCAACATCAGCTCAACTTCTGATGTTTCCTTTTTGAAGTTTTGTACGTTTGCAGTAAAAAAAAAAAAAAAAGAAAAAGAACAAGGAAATGATGCATGTATAATAACATTCAGTTGTGTCCTTCCACAGTACACAGCTTCAACCAACTTTCAAAGATTGTTGTGTTTGAAGCATTAAATTAACATTTCCATTTACAAGTGTATAAAAATATCTTTGATTGAATGAGTTCACTTTAAGATGAACTAACGTTGGACATTTTAAACAGTTTCTATACATTTTCAATTCCCTCGCTGGGTTTTCTCGTCCTTTCTTTGGCCCGTGCAGACTATAGCGTGCACGTTTATGGTCAAACCCAGGAAACGCGTCAACTCCTTAAAGGTCCTCAAAGAATCCATGGAGGACGAGGTTCTGACTCGCCTTAAACCCAGAGCGTGCTGAGTGTTTCCATCAGCAGCTGGGTTCATCCATCATCTCCTCATCGCTCCAGTCAGGAGGTGCATCCGTTCCAAAATATCGATCTCCAAAGTTTCCTGCAGTAAACACAACAGAAATGGGTTTCATTTTAAAATGCTATATGAATGTTCATCAAGCACAGAAATAGTGCTCGTTCCATCCTAATGTTATGTGATCATTACTCACCGATACCGGGTATGATGTGAAAGAGATCGTTGACCTTTTTGTCGACAGCTGTGGTGATGATTTTGACCTGTGGGAAGGCGTAGGCCACTGAATGGACGCCCATTTCAGCCATGAGCAAAGACACCAGTAGGATCTTTTCCTCCTGGACGTCGTGGTCCTAAAAGTGAGGAACATTCATGGCTCTCAGAATCAGGGTTAGGGTCAAAAATCCACGTTTAATTACAACTCATATATGATTATGTTGACCATTTTTTCCAGTTACATTTAAAATTACAATCATTAAATTCCACTGAAAGTCAATCACAATTATGTTCTCAATTACAAACAAATAATCACAATTACTGAGCCTTTGATAAATATTAACCCTCATCCTCTGGCGTTAGCTTTCTGTTAGCATGTCTTATGATAATGGCTCAGTTCTTAAATCAGCTGTAAAACATTATCTATCATCTCGTTTGTTTCTCATCTCTTGGTTACCTTGTTAGGCTTCCTAATCAATGAAAATATTGGTATTAATATGTTTGGTCTGAGCCTTATTTCTGTCAGTATACCCCTTGCTTTAATTGTTTTTTTTCTAATGGTAAAATGATCCTCAAGAGAACTGACATGTAATGGAAAAACTTGATATGAAACATGTTTAAATAATTGTTAACTACGTATGTGTAAAACATAGAACTGTAACGTGGTTGACCAGTTTTGCATTTAAATGAACTGTAAATGACAGTTTTTATAAGATTACAGTTACAAATGATTACAGATATTTTTTCTATCACAATAACAATTATAATTACATCATAATTGTAATTAATTATCAATTATGCAATTAAAATAATAATTTACCCCAGCCCTGGTCAGAATAGAATGTAAGCTGCCCAGTCTGAGAAGTAGAAAAGCTTCCTACCAGTAAGACTCTGACAGCCATCATGGCTGCAGCTCCTGTGGACACGGTGCAGTCCATCAGTATCACGTGATCTTCACTGATGTCTTTAGGGAGACGCAGGTAGTGAAGCTGGAAAAGTACAAGTGGGATCAAACTATGAAAAGTTCTGCCATCAAAGGCCTTAAAGGAATATCAGTGTCTGATTTATAAAAGATAAGAGAGTCCTAATTTGGTAGAATTACTAAGAAAAGGGATGTATCATTGTCCCAGGTGTACCTCTGGTTCTCCAGTGTCCTGGTTGGTCTGGATGAGAATTTTGCCGATGCGAACATCCTTACAGACGGCTCTCAGAGCCGGCTCCATGGTCTCTCCGGCTCGCAGAATGGACACGCCTGTAATCTACCAAGAACACGGCAGAGGAACAGATAAACGCAGGTTAATTGCATGAGTTTAGGAGCGTTTCTAAAGGGATGATAACAGGTAGTAAATGGAGGTCAGTCACCCTCTTCCCGTGGAAAGCCCGCCCATCATAATCCTCTCCCTGTGGGGTCTGGACCACGTGGATCTGAGATTAGAATAAAGATGATAACAATGTGAGCACAGTTTCCTCCACAAAGCTGTGCTAAAGAATATGAAAGACAACAGTTACAATAAATCTAACCTCCAATCTTCACCTCCTCACTCAGTAAATACCATCACATTCAGCTTCATTTCTTCACACTGAGCAGCGTCTCATTCTCTTCTGTCTGTTTATCTCTAGCTGCAGCTTTACAGCCAAACTTCTAACATGTGACTACAGATCATCACTGCAGTGGAACTATTTATTTCACAGTGTGTCTCTGACCTGTGAGGGGAGGAAGGACAGAGCTCGCTCTATCAGCAGTCGCATCAAGCGCTTGGAGTAAAAGATGAACTCATCACGGCTGGTTTCCTTGTTTCTGAATGAACAGGAGAAGAAGAAGCCATTCATTACTCGTGCTTTAACTAAACATGTGACAATGAAGGATTCTCAGCGTTTACCTGATAATTGTGTGCATGCCCCTGACTTGGGGCGTGCTATCCAGCACGCTGAGGGTTTGGGGGAGGGGTTGGGCCTGATGTGCAGAAGCCAGGGCTGCCCTGTAACCACGGCAACCAATGGTAACGCGGGGGTGGCGTGGGGTGAAAGCGGCAGAAGGAGAGAAGACGGACAGAGCAGTGAATACAAAACACACTCATGTAATTAAAACGTGAGAACACTCACACTCAGGTGTGCACGGACACACTGTAAGAACATTCCAAACACACACACACACACACACGGAGTTGAGTACTTACATGCAGAAAGGAAGTTAGAAAAATGAGGAAAACACAAATCAATTATCAAGGGAAGGTTAGGATGATGCTGATCTCACACACACATGCACACGCACACACACACAGAGTGGAAAATTACAACAGCTCAGAGACCACGATAATGGAAATGAGGTTTAAAAAATGAAAACAAATTAATTTCATTTCAAAATTGTGGAACAAAAAGCCACTGAAATGATTACAAAGTGTTTTCTTAATAATAGGTCTCTACTGGTAATATTTCCCCCAGTTTACAGGTTTTGAAATTGAGTAAGCCTCGACTGAGACAGTACAAGTGAAACACTGTTAGAGCTGCTCAGTGATTGGCTCTAAAACATCACTGAGATCCATATTAGCAGATGATGCAACAGGAGGATAAATCATAGCAGATCTGCTCACATATCCCAGCGGAGTTTCCTCTATGGGGAGGATTTGGACCAAACACAACAATCATGACAGAGGGAGAGACACAGAAAGATGAAAAAAACAAGTAAGAGGAGGAGAAATCATCAGGTGGATGATGAAGGAATGAAGAGATGATCCCACACAGTGTAAAGTGTGACAGCGTCTAATGTCCCTGAATCTATCTTTAGTGCAATCATAAGATGATACTTAGTTTGGATCAGATCTCTTATTATATGGCTGGTGTGTGTCCATGTTGTGGCTGTCACACTTTGGCTGTGTAGAACAGTAGAAGTTGGTATTGCAGCACATCCTGTGTCTAAAGACAGTCACCAAGCTCACTTCCTCCCTCTCAGTGTGTGTCTGACGCTCAATGGAAACACTTTCTCTACTGAGCTATTGGAAACTTTTGTGTGTGTCTGAGGTTTGTGATGGTTAACAATAGCTGCTGTGAGAGCTTCCTCTCTCTGTTGCTGACAGGAGGGGGTCAGCCTTCAGCTACTTGATTTATTGATGTATATTTAGACACAGAAGGCAAGAAGAGTGCAAGCTGTCATTGTTTAAAAGGCACAGAGAGGGAAAACCAACATCTTTGCATCTAATACTGGATCCATCGCATCATTTAAACCAGGGGACTCAAACATTTTAGTTCAGGGGCCAAATATGGACCAGTTTGAGCTTAAGTGGGCCACAGATTTTTTTTGTGGGGAAAAAAGAGCACATTCAACATTAATGTGTCCTGGTTTGCACGTCCACATATAAATGAAATAATAATGATGAAGTGTGGGAGTATATCAGCCCCTGCTGGATCTTCACTGAAATTTCCCTGATTTTGGGAATTTGGGGAAATTTCGTGGAATACTTTGAGGAAAATTTGCCATATTTCTTTTAACAATTTGAGATTAAAAATGACTGCCATCAAACTACAAACTGAGCTCTGCAAATATTGTGGATTTCAACTGATTTTTTTGTGTTTGGAGAGGGTGAAATATCTTCAACTGAATTAGTTGGTAATTTACAAAATGTTTCAAGTTGTTTCTATAATTTTTGACTTTCTCGAGCAGGCCAAAATTGATGCTCTAAAAGGGCCAGATTTGGCCCCCGGGCCTTGAGTTTGACACGTGATTTAAACTGTTGTCACTTTGTTGCATTAATGATCACACAAATTTGACCAAATAGAAAATAGTGCCTCCTGGTAATGGATTGTGATATTTAACCAATCATTAGAATGCAGAAGTGGGTGTGGCTTGACTCTTTGTATCTTCCTTCCTGCAGAAAGCTGGAGCAGATGGAGGAGAAGATAGAATGGGATGGAAGCAACTCTACCTGACGCTGAGCTCGCGCTGTGAGCCATGGGTGAGGATTTAGGGTGTGGGGGGAGTGGGTGGAAGGAAGAGAGTGAGAAAGCAATCCATCAGCAGCATGTGTGTTACTGTGTGTAGTGAAGATGACACCAAGCAAACTGCATGGTAGCACAAAGTGGCTCCATAAGGCCTACGTTTAGCCTTCACCTGTCTGTGTGTATATATATATATATAAAAATAAAAATATAAGAGCTTTACAATAGATTGTGATCTACTAAAATACTTACTATTGTTGGTAACATATCTTTTTGTATATTTGTGTGTATATATAAGTATGTGTATGTGCATATGTATGTTTCTTGCATGTAAACTGTTTATCTGTTATGTTAACTGTTTTGTGAAAGGAAGCAACCACTGATATGACAATTACAGGGGTGGGAATTTATAAGTTTACTTCTTCCCACTCCTTTTTGAGTGTATGTATATATGAATGTTAATTTGAATAGAGTCATGTGTATGTGTAATGTACATTGAACTCAGAATAAACAATCAATCAATCAATACCTGCTACAATACATTAATGACTCAGATTATAATGAATTAATGCAATTTATTAATATTAATGGCTGATAAACAATATTTGATCACTGACACAAGGTGTTAGGGTTAAGGGACTTGCTTAACAGCCCATAGTAATAGCTAAGGTTGGATTTTAAATATTAAAATAAAATAGGCTATATTTCCAAAAGTTTTCCAAAACAGTTAAATTATTCCATGACTTTTCAAGACAGGAAAATCAGTTTTTCAAATTCCATAACTTTTCCAAGAATTTAATGACTGTGGGGACCCTGTGTGTTACAAATACAGAGTAGTAAGGATTAGTGCACATTAAGTAGCAATATGCGCCAGATCAGATATTTTTATACTGATTTTTATTTGAACTAGATTTATATTTGAGAAAGTGAAATTATAGAAATGCAAATGTTTTAGATTGTGTGGTGTTTTAATTTAAAAAAAAAAAATTTTTTTTTTTATTTAAGCTCTTTTAGCTTTCTGCCTCTTCCTGTACTGTCTGTCTTTTTCTGTAATATTATGTATTGTTTATTTAATAGTGCAAAATAGATAAATACAAATAAATACATACAATTAAAAAAAAAATTAATTAGTAATTTATTTTTATTTTAATATTACTAGACGTTTCAGGCGACCCCAAGGTTTACAAACCCTGGCTTACAAGTTTTTTTTGGCCTTTTATGTGATTTATTTCTGTTGGATCAGTAAACCTGGGGCTGGATTACAAAATATATTTTCTCTTTGTGAGTAATTATGGTAATAGGTTGTACTCCATAGCAACAGTTACAGGATATGAAAAAAAAACAGGGTTTCCCTCCAGAGGAAACCTCACGAACCTCTAAAAAATATTAATACTGACAGAAATATCAAAAATATGTGCTTGTAGGTCTCCTGTACGACTGAAGATTGGCTAAATCGCAAACTCAGGAGTTTTCAGAATGACAAAGCACAAATGTATGGAGATATACAAAGATACAGTATAGTGGGCAAAAAGTCAGATGGAATTCAGTTTCTGTTGTTTTTAAGTTCAAACAAGGATGTGACGGCAGCACCTCAAGAAAAAGCAAAGTGAAAAATGTTTTCCAGCTACAACAGATAAAGAGAAACCACCCATCACATGATGCCATCAGATCTTGAAATATTGGAAAATATGTGAGATAGAAAAGTTCCCTAGGGACTTAGTTTGAGACGTTTGAGTGTATTAATAGTCTGTCAGCTGTGCTTTTGACTGGCTCCTAAATAACAGAAAATAAAGTAAGACCAACATTATTGACCTATGATTTATGTCTGAACTTTTTTGGGGGAAAAATAGGCTTTATTAAATAAATTATAAATCTATGAGAACTTATTGATGGATTTTAAACTCCCTGTGCAAACACAAGTTTGCTTGTTTTGAAGTGACTCATAATCAACTTCCTTTTAAATCCTATGTAATACATTTCTTATCCACTAGAGGAAGCTTGTGATCACCTGCAAAACATGGTTTGTTTACAAAGACGTCATAGACAGTAGTTCTGTGTGAGTAACCCATTCATTGTCTAAAAAAGTAAGATTTGTGTGTAAAAAACACTAGTCACAATAAAATAGGTGAAGACTTTTCATTTGTGAGTGCATTGTAAAAGTTGCTTACCTCTTCCAGCTGACTATGAACATGTTGCACGATCAAATCTATGGCTACCATGTTGCAACCACCTAGTGGAAACCAAACAGAAAAGATGCCAAAAAGTTAGTTACACATAACAGCTCTACATGTTTATAATTAAAAAACAAATAAGAATAAAAATAAAATCCCTTAAAGGGGACATATCATGCTAAATCCACTTTTTTAGCCCTTAAATGCATTTTGATGTATATTTAGATTGTTTAGAAGCACAGAAAAGTTCAAATTAATCTTTTCAGGTGCTCCGTTGATATCTTTATATTCTGTTTTGGTCATATTTTTCAATCTGTTTCGATTTTTCGATTCTCTATTACGTTTTTTGAACAATAACGTCAGCGGAACTGCCAAATTAGGACATCGACTCCAGGCCCAACACTTCGAGCAATCCGCCTTTTTTATTTCTCGCTTGTATTTTGTAGTCCAAGCTCCAGGATGCAGAAGTTACGAGAGGATAAGTCAAAATGTTCGGTTGTTGGATGTAGTAACCCACACGCTTCATTATAACGTCTCCCAGCATCAGAACCTTTTCAAAGTGCCTGGTTAAGTTTTATTTTTCACGGAAATGTACCCACATCTGTGGGTAAGGTCATTTTTGTGTGCGCGCAGGACTTCAAGGATGACTGCTTCTGCAACCTCCGCCAGTATAAAGAAGGATTTGCCGAAAGACTTTGTCTGATTGAGGGTTCAATTCCTTCTATCTTTGGAGAAGACAAACAGAGCACTTCGGTAAGCTGTAAATAACGCTAAAAAGTGTGATGATAAGACGTCCCTGTCATTGTTTTGTTAGCATTAGCAGTTGCACCATCTTCATATGTTAGCGCTGTGTGGTCGTTTTAGATCCTTGATGATATGGCCTACGTGATTTAATTTAAGTCTAAAGTTTTCATTAGTCATTTCATTTTGCCGTTTTTGTCTCCGAAAAGACTGTATTAAAATGCATTTCGTGACGTTAGCTTGGGGCTAGCGTTAGCTCGGTGCTTGTATTAGCTCACTTGTTAGGGTTCTGCAGGTTCATCATCTTCATTTTCATCTCGCTCCGCCGGGTCAGACTCTGGCTCGAACATGTAAGGCTGGATGGACAAGTCTTCCGTTGTTGACATTTTGTAAATAACCTCTGAATAAAAAGTTTATGCGCCGCTACATAGCCGTATCTCTTCTATCAAACTACAAAAATGGCCGAGCAGGGTGGAGTTGAACCGAGTGTCACCTGAAGAGGGGGCGGGGTATGGAGTGTCTCATTTGTATTTAAAGAGACCGCACCAAAACGAGTTGCTCTTAGAAGCACATCAGAAAAGGGGTAGAAAAGGGGCCTGTGGAGCCATAATAATGAGGAATTCAGACCCAAGCAGTGCAGTTCTGCTTTACATAGACCACAACTGTATGATTTATATCTAAAAAGGAAGGATTTAAAACCATGATATGTCACCTTTAACATACACAAGTGCTGTCATTTTATAGTAGTTGCTATGTATAGCTGATGCATGCCCACTTGCATGTAAATATATTATGTCATGGTAGTTGTTATGTAATATGGGTTGTATGTATATATGCCAGTATGCAGTGTGTACGCACCGCGTGGGACAACAATATCCGCAAGGCGCATGGTGGGCTCGATGTACTGCTCAAAGGCCGGCTTGACAAACTTGTTGTACTGTTTTATGACTCCCTCAATGTCACGGCCCCGCTCGGTAATGTCTCTCCTTAATCGACGCACCAACCGGATGTCAGAGTCCGTGTCCACAAAGATCTTCATGTCCAGCAACTGGCAGTAAAACACAAAATTAAAGAATTAAAGTTAAGCTTTTTGATTCCCTTTTCCAACTCAGTTAAATAAACTCTCCATGTGGCTTCTGTTCATCAAGATATTGTTAGGTGAAATTAAACATTGTTAGATTAGAGTTGTGTAGAGACCAAATAAACTTTGATCCTGTATTTATTTGTGAGCAAGCAAATAAAGTACATAAATATTTCACTACTGCCTGAACAAAACCCTAAAGGATTCATAATTGCAGAAACTGAACACTTTAGGCATTTTTTTTAACAATGGAGAGTCAATTTATAAAAGAGGACATTTGGGTGAATTTGGGATATTACATCAACTAGACCAGTGTTTCTCAAATGGGGGTACGCAATGGCACTACAGGGGGTAGTGAGAGAGAGAGAGAGAGAGAGAAAGAGAGGGAAATTAACAAATGAAAGCATAAAAAATATGGGGTTCTTTCATGTTTATTTTAGTTAAAAATGGCCATGTTTACATGGGAGCTTTAATTCCCCTTTAAAGCGAAACAAAAGTTAATTCCTCTTTTACCTGACCTTGTAAACAATTAATACCTAATACTTGTTTAATTCCAAATTAGGTGGCTGGTTTATTCCGCAGAGGTAGTATGTTCCCAAAAGAATCCCATTGTAAACACAAATTTAAAAAAATAATAGTACAGTATCTAAGCCAAAAAAAAAAAAAAAAAAAAAAATTTACTGAGGTTTTGTATATTTTTAATTTGTGTGGCATATTCATTTGCACTTTATAATTTGTGTAAGAGTTTAGCTATAGTTTGACATATATTCCGATTACAACAAGTATAGCCTTTATTTTCATGTCCCCGCTAGGAACTACTCCCTAAAATGTTACTTTTTTTTTTTTGTAACTTTATTTCATTTTTCACAGCAATTAACAAGGGGTACACAACAGTACAATTTTACTGTTTAATGCCCCCCCCAATAATGAAAAGGGATTTTCACTCCTGAAAGGGAGAACTTGGGTTCAGAAATAAGGTTCTCAAAAATATTTGAGAACCACTGAAATAGATAAAAAAAAACCCAACTATCAATCATCCCTTTAAGAAAACTGTGAGTGCACCTTTAACCTTGGAATAAAAAAAAAAACTCTTTAACATGCATTAATGTGAAAACAATATATTAATCTTATGGGAACAGGCAAATCATAACAACATAACTTGAAATTAGTTGAACTTTTTAATTAAACAACTGCCAATTAAAGAACACATACACTTTATTTGCAATAAGAAAATCTAATTTAATTTGTACAATTTTTTTAAAAAAACAACAAAGACTGAATCAAGCCTTAAATATTAAACGGTCTACGACCCCCCAACGTACCTGCAGAAGTTCTTTATCTGTGAAGGCCATGATTCCCTCAAAGATGATAACACTGGCTCCGTATACAGTTTTCTATGAACACACAATCAAATAATCTTAAACAAACATTTCCATATGCTGTTGTTTAAACAGCCAACACATTGTGACCCCTAACAGCTGACATAAATAACAGCTATTATTCTTATTAAGTCATCTGTGAAAGTGGTATGTTAGGCATGAATTAAACATTTAAACTAAATAAGTAATGGTAATATCAACAAAGTCCAAAATTAACTGACATTGTTTCTCAAAAAGGTATGTTTATTAACAAACAGCTGCACAATATTAACTTCTTGTGCCACTTTTGGCATTTTCTCTCCAAGACAGCATGTGGCATGTTTTAGGGCTGTCTGGGTTACTGAATGCAGTTCATGTAGTCTGTTATTATGACCAAAAATATTACTTGTTTTTAAAGAAATAACTAAAACAGTCCATTAAAATAAAGTGCACAAAGATTTAAACTGAGAGGTTTACAAAAATCCAGTGTCAATTTGAGAGAACTGCAGAATAAATTTGATTCTTGAACATTTAAATTTGTTCAGAAACAAACTATTGTTCTTTTACATTCAGCTGCTGGTGCAGAGCAGTCTGTCCACATTTCTGAATCACTATTGGCATTATTATTATTATTACTAATACTAATACTAAGGGTAATAAATCCTATTCAACCATTGTAAATGGAATGGTTGTGTCCCACAATTTCCCAATTAAATGAACTAAAATGAAGAAATAAAAATAACACGGTGTGTTATCACTCAATCCTTGTTATTTTGAATTTCTAAAAACCTGTAACAAAATCATTAATGATTTTGCCTGCCCCTGCTGTTCCCTCTCTCTCTCTCTGTGTGTGTGTGTGTGTGTAAAGTTTTCTTGTTATATACTGCACATTTTTCCAATACATTTCTTTACTAAAGCGATAAAACTCACAGCCCTGATTTTATTGCAAAATGAGATTTAAAAAAAAAAAAATATATATATATATATATATATATACATATATATATACGTATATACTGTATTTATTTATAGAGCTCTATTAAATCCGTTTTATTTTTTTCCCAAATTCCATTTTTTCCACTTTAATATTTTTTTTTTTTTTTTTTAGAAATATAATAATAATTTTATAATAATTAAACAAAAATGTATGTCAAAAATAAAGTGATACAATTAAAAGGTAGATATAAGTTGTAGTGACATAGATTATTCTGACCGCTCCTTTTTAATTATTTATATGTCATATAAAGATGTATGAGAACTGCATTAATGTCACCCAATTTCCTCTCAGGGATCAACGGTTTATTGAATCTGAGCAGGTTTAATAAAGTTTTGATCAACTTAGTTTAAATTAACCTAACTTAAATTACCCTATCTTCTGTAGATCTGATGAGATGTTGTTCAAATGTAACATTCTAATAATGTTGCTCTAACAGACTTTTATTTTGTAAACCGGAAGTTCCCACTGAAACGGTTGTACTTGAGGTAGCTTGCTGACTGTGAATGTTTACCTACGAGGCACGAACAAAAGGCTGGAATAGAAAGAACTAAAAGACAACACGGACTGAGTTGTTCATAGTTAACCAGACACAACAGTTCGAACATTGAGTAGAGGAAGATGATTAAAGCTGATCACCTTCTCACAGAGCGCCGCTGCGCTACACGATAAACGGACGGAGCTTCACAGGCACAGCAAAGTTAAACGTGCACTGGTGGCTCTGTATTTAGGAGTCAGTGATGACTTTCGTTGTTTTAGAGAATGTCTGTGGTGGTTTAAGATGAGTTTAATGCAACCAGGACAGGAGGAGGGAGGGCGGTGCACCTAATAAGCGGTTCCTGGAAATATTTCCCATAAAAAAAAACTTTCTTTGCCCCACGGCGACGGCGTTTCATGCTGATTTTGTCCATTTCCACGTTTAACCATTTTCATTGGTCGATTCCATGATTCCGTCCACGATTCCGTTAACGCTGATTTTATAGGGACCTATATATTGTCATAGCCGATATTGTTATTTTCTAGATCACCTAAAAGAGACATTTCATGATAGAGTATGTTGCTGAGGCCTACAGCAAGATGAAGTAGAACCAAACTGTGTAATAGTTTAATGACTCAGTAAGTGCTTCGATAGAACTGAAGCTTGATTCCTTGGATTACATTAAGTAATTCTGACACACTACTTATGAACTGAAGAAATTCAATGCCACATGTATGTATGTGTTTGTGTGTGTGTGTGTGTGTAAAGTGTGTGTGTGTGTGTGTGTGTAAAGTGTGTGTATGCAATAATCTTTACCCACTCCTTCTGCCTCCCGTGAGTGGTAAAATCATAAACAGGGATTTTCACACTCTTGCCCTTTTTGAGTTTGCGCAGAGTGTGCGTCAGCAAATCAAAGTCAAAAGCATCAGGATGGTCGAAGTTGTAGTCGTTGCTGGCAGCGAGGACCTGCTGATCTGGGGTTAGGACCTGAAGATTGGAACAAAGTCATGTCACATTATTAACCCCCAAAACACTAATGCACAGACACAGTTAGTAACAATGCAACCATACTGAATAAATTGACTATATGTGTTTATTACATGTGTTTATTTGTGGCACAAAATCCACACAGAATCACACAAAACTACAAGGTCTGTGTAAGAGAAGTTAAAGTTGGTCGGCCTAAATTTAGGAGAACATCATGCGCAACTGTGACGACAGTGCCAGGTGGTGTGTGCCTGCAAGCGTGCATGTGTGTGTGTGTGTGTGCTTGTGTCCTTAGAGTGGTCGAGCATTAATAACCCAGACATGGTATTTGGTAGTTTAGGAAGAGTATCTTCTTCTTCTCAAGTCAGTCTAAACTGCTGCTGTCATAAAGTAAAGGCATTATGCAACTGTAGGTGTTGGTAGCAGCAGTAAAGAGTGGCAACACTTGTGCCACTTCTCTTTTCATCCTCTCACATAAAATCCCTCCACAATTTGATATTAGTGTCTTTGAACATTGAATTGAATTGACTTCCTGCACCCTTCCCTCAGCTCTCTTCTGTGTCACTCTAACTTGTGCGCTCATTGTTTTTAAGAAAAGAATTGAGAAAATAAGAAAAAATTATTTAAAAGATCTGCCAGTTGAATCAAAAAAGCATATGTGATAAAGTAGGGGCTTTGATTTTCTGTGATAAAGAAAAACAGAGAAAAAAATGAATTCACTTATTGAAATGAAAATAGCAATATTGTTATTATTAGTGTTTAATAATTGTTTTTTTTCTTAACAAAATGAGCTGTACATGGAATATTATCGGACTACCTGTGCAGATGTTTATTCTGGGACAATTTCACATATTTACAAGCAATTTTCCACTGTAAATAGGTGGACAAAAACAAAGGAAATTCTCATGCAAAGTATAACTTAATATCACTCGACACACGCACACACGTAAAGGGAATACACACTGGCATTATAATCACGCATACCTTGTAAAATGAATCCATTGAGAGCAGTACGACCCAGGGAACATCTAAGGCCTCAATGATCTTTCTGGCCACTGTAGTTTTTCCTGAAGCACTGCCACCGCACAGACCTGTCAAAACAAACCAGTTTGGAGATTTTGTCTCGTGTTTTTTTGTAAAAAGGTATAACTTAAATATACGTTATCTTGCTACACAACCAACCTGCACTAGCTTGTAAGAACATTGTTTGGTGTATGCAGTATCTGCTCTGGACAAAATAAATTTGAGTGGTAAATCAAGAAAACCCTGCTTCCACCATTTGTTCTTTGTGCAAAGTCACTGGTAACAAAAAAGATCCACCTTAAAGATAATTGTACCCTATTGCTCTGACTAAAATAGCCAATGTACAGTATATTAGCATAAATGCCAGGATTATACCTGCTAAACTAATAATACATTTACATGGTGATTGATTCTTCAGATTAAGACTACAAAGTGATCACTCGTTATAAAACTGAGCTGACATAACTTGTCTTTGTTAACTAGAACCACAACATTATACACATTTTGGCAACTACAATAAATCATCACTTACTGACGGCTTTTTTTCTTCAAAAAAGTAAAAATAATGCAGATGATGAGTATAGATTTGAGTATGTAATAATATTCCACAAATAGGTTGAGAAACACAATAATTATTTTACTGTGGCCATATTTAATTTTTTTCCTTTCTCTTTTTAATTCCTTCAAACTCTTAATTACCTCTACCAGGGAAGCAATATTTTCACAACCGTTGTTTGACTGTTCGCACATCGATTTTGACAATTTTAACCAAAGATGTACCTCACACCATGAAAGACTAATTACATTTTGGAGGAGATCCAGATCAACATACTGATTCTGAATAACTTTCAAAAATCCAAAAATTCAATCATCGGCAAAATTTCAAAAATGTATATCTCAGTTTCTAATTGACTGTTCTAAATTAAATTTGACTCACTTATGTCGAGTTGGTTCCTCATTTACCTCACTGAGTTTAATCTGTATTGGATCTGGATTGTACATTTAATCATGAATTTTGGAAAAAATAGGGGTGCCCATATATTTGGACCTACATATCATTATTCATGGGAATAGGAATTGCTTACAAACCTTGTGTGAATAATCATGGTACCATGATCAGGATTATTGATCCACATAACTGCCAATATCTGGCAAAGAGGAGATTTGTTTCTCTGAGAACTCTTATTATTTTCTTCTGGCTTAGACATGATACAACCACATTTTTACGACAGGAAAAATATGTATTCCACATTATTAGAAGATATGAAATACTATGTGTGTGACATTCTGCTGTCAGCAGTATCCTCGGATGTCCCAGCCTCATGTTCAGAGGGACTACTGACACTACTGACAGTCATTCAGAGCTATTTATTGGGTCAGTCCATAGTGTACATAGTGTCTATGGTGTTGTCACCACCCATGAACTGAACTTATTCACTGACTTCTACAGCATTTGCTGCATTGTTGCCTGTGTTGGGTTAACACTAGTGCCAGCAAACTGACACGCAGGGTTAGGGTCAATTACATTTTTCGGTTACAATTAAGTTTTCAATTTCCCATGTTCAATTACAATTACAGTGACTAGCCTTTTTTCAATTACAATTATTTTTTATCCTCAGGAAGTCAATAACAATTACATTCTCAATTAATAAAGTTAAATTACAATTAATCACAATTACTGAACCTGAAATAAATAACCTAATAAAAGTTAACCTTCTTCTTATGTTAGCTTTTTGTTATCATCTATTAAGATAATGGGTCCTAAATCAGCTGTAAAATATCTATCATCTCATTTATTTCCTATCGATTGGTTACCTTGTTAGGCTTTCTAATCAATAAGACTATAGGTTTTAATAGTTTTGGTGTGGCTATGTGAGCCTTTCTTGTGTCAGTATACCCCTTGATTTTATTTTCATTATGGTAAAATGTGGGCAAGCCTAAGCTTAATAACTGTTAACTACATATGTATAGAACTGTAACATGGTCCCTTAGTATTGCGCTAAATTATAATTGACCATTTTTATAGAATTTTCCTGTTAATTACCAATACAAAGTCAATTATCTGAACTCAATTACAATTTAATTACAATTACAACAGCAACAGATTTTTAAAATTACAATTATAAATAATTATGCCATAATTGTAATTAATTATCAATTACGCGATTACAATTATAAATGACCCCAACCCTGCCCGTCAGTATGCAATATCACTGGGATCCTTTTACAAGTTACTTGAGGAAGAAAAAACTCCACATATCCAACATTGCCGCTTTGCTTCTAGACTGATAAGTGAAAGTAAAAATCAATTGGTTAAATAATTAGTTAAATTGATTCAGGTATAGTGCAAATAAAACGGAAATATGTTCAATGGTTCCTACCAATGACAAAGGCCTCTTTGGACTGTGTTCCATGTTCGTTGTACCAGGGCGGGCGACCAGCAGTGTAGATGGTGCGCTTTGACGTGCGCAGCAGGGGCGGCTCCGACTTACACTGGCTGGTGGTCCTTTTCCGGGGTGAGAGGCCCATGGTTACCGAAGGAAGAAGCCGGTCGAGGGATCCCTCGCCTACTCCGCTGCAGCCAAAACAAACAACAAAACCCATTGTCAACATAGGGCATCAAAGGAAATAACCTTATTTTTATTAATATAAATATAGAGAATGAAGTGTATTTATTTTCTGTTTTAATGAGTTATATTTCTATTTCTACAGTGCCATATCTTTGTGCCGGGAGAAACCAATGCTGGTATTACAATGCCAATGTTTAAAGTTATGATTCTGCCATCAGACAAAAAGAAAGGCATTACTTTTAGGGATAACGATTCATTTGAATAGTGGCCCAGTTTCCTTACAGTAAACAAGTCTGCCCCAGTATTATAGTCCTTTCTCTCCTGCTGTAGGTTAATGTTTAGTAGTTTTTACTCAACCTGTGAACTTTGTTCACATACTGTAGGTACCAAGTAACTTCTAAATGCAGCAAAGTACAAATGTTGTATACAGTAACTTTCAGTAATTACTGATGTGGAGCTTTTCTAAGGCGCAACTTTTATGCAACCTTGAAAAAAAAGAAGTATGGACAATGATTTGCTTTAAAAATTGGTCAATCACTAGTAGAAAAATCAATGACAGGATGGGTTAGTAGTGCTGGTTTACAACAATATATATATATATATATAGCAGAGGAAAGCCGTTGTGGTCGACATAGCAATACCAAGCGACTTCAACATCAGGAAAAAGGAACACGAGAAACTATAGGAATACCAGGGGCTCAGAGAAGAGTTGGAGAAAACCTGGAGGGTGAAGGCATCAGTGGTGCCCGTGGTCATTGGGGCACTCGGGGCAGTGACCCCCAGACTGGAGGAGTGGCTCCAGCAGATCCCAGGAAATACATCAGACATCTCGGTCCAGAAAAGTGCAGTTCTAGGAACAGCAAAGATACTGCGCAGAACCCTCAAGCTCCCAGGCCTCTGGTAGAGGACCCGAGCTTGGAGGAAAAAAGAGACCGCCCGTGGAGGGTGATGAAGAGATTATATTTATATGTTTTTAAATTGATTTTACATTTTTGTGCTAAATGGTAGAAAAGGATTGACATTTTTGTTGTAATAGTACACAAGGTCTACCCTTTTTCTAGAGTGCTTGAGTTTTATTACTCTAGTGCAAGGTTTTTCAACCTTGGGGTCACCTGAAATGTCTAGTAATAATAAAATAAATAAAATATTCATATTTTGTTTTCACATACATTTGATGTATATATATTTATTTATCTATTTTACACAGTTGAAAAACAATACATAATATTACAGAAATAGATATACAGTGCAGGAAGAGGAAGAAAACTCAAAGAGCTTAAATAATTCTTCTTCTTTTTCATATTAAAACACCACACACAATCTCAAACAACTGTATTTATATACTTTCAAACTGTCAAACGTAAACCTAGTTAACATAAAATGCAGTATAAAAATATCTAAGCTGCCACATGTCGCCACCTTGTGCACTAGTATACTGGCTACTCTGTATTTGTAACAAGGCATAACAACAAACGTGATGAAAAAACTAATTTTATGGAAAAAAGTCTCCGGGTTCACCAGAAATTTGTGATTTAAAAATGGGGTCTTGACAAGAAAATGGTTGGGAACAACTGCTCTCGTGAATATTTCTGAAAATTATCATCAACATAAAACCAATGTATGACATATCAAACTCAAGCTTCTTTTTGTGACATGGTGAATGACTAACATGATTTACTGTATTATATAGGTTGTGCTACTAATAAGCGGTGCATCATAAACTGCCTGCTGAAAAGCGTCACTAGCTTTATTCAAAACAGGCACATAGAACAAGGCTGAGTGCAACACAAAAGCTTGTGCAAGAGATGGGCACACAATGTCAGTGTCATGTACATTCTTTTCTAAATAGAAAAAAAAAGGGAAAAAAAACTAAAACAACAACAAAGTCTGCCTATTGAGTTTCAAATCAAAAAGAAAAGCAGCTCCACAGGATTGGTCAAATTTTACATTTTACACTAACCTCTCGAGACTTCCTGAAACAGGCTATTTTGCACAAGTCTGAGGTTTGCATGACTTTGATAAACAAAACCCCAAGAAAAAAAAGCAAATAAGAATGCCCCAAGTCAAGTGAACACTTTTAATTAATCGTTAAAATTGACAAAAACAGTAGGAATCCTTTCCTTGTCTTGTAAAGATTGTTAAAGAAATACAAACTTGTATTCTTAACAGTTAGCACCAACACTTACTGCATTATACGAGACATCCACACTTCACCCAGTGATGACTGCAAAGCTCCAGATGCCATAACTGCTGCACAATGAGCTGTATGAGACACCTACTGTAGGTGTTTCACTGATTTTCTGTTTTTCTGCCAATTCTGTCTCTACACATACTGTATTTATAGAGACCTTTACAGCTTTCCAGGTATGATGTCATAAGGTCAGAGGTTGAACAAACAACAGAGAGCAAAGACTTATCTATCACAGAGTAACTGTGCTCACATGGAGCACAGAGTAAGTATGAGACAAAGATTACTTCAGCTGGGTTATCAGATCAAGCCAAAGCAGGGAGCCATAAAACATTAGCTATTAAGACTGTGCTGAGTCATGCAAAACCCTCCAATCTGCAGAATAAAGGTGTACTCTATCAATGCCCACCTATAGCATGTCTGTCATCTACAGAGGAGTGTCTGATGATGGCATAGACTTCCAAGTCTGGGGGGGTCAGCAATGGTCGAGGATAATAATAGCAGGAAAAACTACATAGTGTTGTGTGGGTTATGTAACATGTTGTTTTTCTCGCTTTCTACTACTAAGTAGAAAGACCAAGGTTACCCCAGTCTAGTCCTGGAGGGTGTCCTGATCCAATATTGATATCAAATGTCAGTCCGATATCAGCTAAAAATGAGGTATGGGGTAATCTAAAATCTGTTATATTATATAGTTTTTATTAGATTTATTGAAATAATTTTTCAGGGTCTTTTAATTAATCTTTTTGATTTATTTTATTCAATTGTAGAATATTCTTGTGTTTAAGGTTACAATTCCTGTAACCCATTGGTTAATAATAAATACGCCAGTTTTTCCTCATATCTACTGTTGCTGACTATTGTTCTTAGTTTGAGTAATATCATTTGATCAGATAAAAGGTAAGAAACTTTATTTTAATGTCATTTGATAAGGGCTTAAAAAAGCAAGAAGAAAAAAAGTATGTATGATTTGTGTTGATATTGTATCGAATCAATATCAGTCAACACTCCAGGTTGCAATATCGGTATCATATCGGAAGTGAAAAATGTAGATTGAAAGTTATAAGTTGTATTGTCTCTAATGAGCCTGCTTTAGGCAAGGGCAAGGCAAATATATTTGTATAACGCATTTCAAACACAAGGTAGTTCAATGTGCTTTATATGATTAAAAAGCGCAACAGAAAACATTAAACAGTTTAGAAATCAATACAAACACTAAAATCAGTAGTAAAAACATTAAATCAATAATAATATGATTAAAAATCTCCCACTCAGTCATACATAGTGCAGAAAAAGAGTGCCTTTAACTTGGATTTAAAAAATATTAACATGGACGCTGGCTTCAGCTCTGCTGACAGTTTGTTCCACTTCTTTACAGCATAACAACTAAAAGGAGCATCACCATGTTTACTGTGAACTCTGGGCTCTGCTTTCTGACCTGTCTAAGTCCAAAGACCCTTTATCTTTTTGATTTTAGAGCAGTCACTGCTTTAACACAATGAATGTAATGATTCTAATCAGATTTGGTACACATAATGAGAGTGCCAAAGAAAACACCCAGTGCTGTGTCATGATGGCAAACATTTTGTAACCATAGAAGAAAAAAAGAGAGAAAAAAACATCCTCATAACTTTGTTTGAAGAGTCAAATAACATGTAAATGCTGTTACTCAGTGACTGATGCAAATTATACCAATGTCAGCAAAAAACAAAATTCTAAAGAGGCAAAGTCACTGGTCGAGATCATTAACAAACAAATATAAAAGACTTGATCTAAGGAAAAAGCTTTTTAAAACAAACAAACAGAACTTTTATAAATGAATTAAAGAAACTTACCTGCCATCAGATCTGAGAGTCCAACAGCCAGATATTCTAGCTCCAGAGAACGCTGGTAATAATGAGTTCATAGCTGGAGGAAATATACACAACACTTCCACGGTGTAAACTCCAAATATTGTGTTTTAATCCTAGGCTTCAGCCAGCAGGTATGCACGATGTGTGTTTACTGGCTTCAGCACAGCAACACACTTAACGACAAAGCCTTCAACACATCCACAGAGGGAGAGGGAGGGCGAGACTCAAGTCTGGACAATATAAAGGGGAGTTAGCTTTGGTGAGAAGTGAAACTTAAACATTTGTTTAGCTCTCCGTTTCTTCCATCCTCTCAGGAGAATGAGAGAGGGCACTGCAGCTTGGTGGTAGTGGGCAAGCACTCTGGAATGACAGCACAGCTTTTCCCTCCTCTTTCATTGCTCTATGCTCCTCCCCTCAAACGCCCAGCCAACAAACGTAAGCGGATAACCGACCCTCCAGATTATGTTCATTAGGTGGTATTAATAGCAATAGGAGTGAGCCTGACCACTCCTCGCTACACACACACCCCAAAGTATAGAGGCATCTGTCTTTGGCAGGTAGTGTTGCAAGATGTGGCTGAAGGTGAAAGAGTACCAAGAAGACAGTGACAGACAAGCAGAAAACTAAACTGGAACTACATGAATACAAAAAGCCAAAGTATTTGCTCTTACACCTGTCTAATGTTGACATGGTTTACTGAGAGAGAAGACAAGAAAATACAATTTAGTCTCACACACACACACGTTTTCTAAACCTGACTTCTAAGTGGAGTGAGAAATAAACAGCATGATGAAACCCAACCCTTCCTCTACTATCAGCTGACAGTCAAAGGTACAGCCCAGGCAACACACTCGTAAACACATGCGCACGCGCACACACACATGAACGCGTGCGCGCCCACACACACATGCACGCGTGCGCGCACACACACACGTGAAACTGAATGCACGTACGCGCACACACACAGACATACAAAAACAAATCATTGCTCTCAAGCGTTCACATAATGACTAATCTGTTCCTAATAAAAGTAAAGTGCTGCACAGAAAACTATCAGCAATCAATACCATCTACCAGATAACACATAGATACTAGTACTGTAGATGTTTCTATTGTAGATTGAAAACATATACAAACTTGAGAACTCTAGAGAATCGACTAAACTACATTTTTGTTCCTATATAGTGTTTTCCTCAAATCTCTGACAGTCCACAGGACACAGCTGGAAAAACAAAGCCACTTCACAATCAGAACTGGTTACTCAGCTTAATATTTGACAACCTCTCCTTCTGTTTCGTTTCTCTGTAGAAATTAAATGAAACAAGGCTGTTTAAGATTACTAACTCACTAGTTCACAAGTTCAGAAACAATGAGGAATCCAGCAAAATAGCATATTCACGTTAAACCCATGCATATTTAAAATTGTGTAAATAACGTTTCTGTTTGCATCACAGGAAAATAAAGGTCAAGTCCTTTTTTGTCCAGAGGGGGGAGAACGTGTACCCTGAATTCCAAATGCTGCTTCTTTGGGTTTTACGTTACTATATATGAACGAGGTCAACGTTATGTAAGTAAATGTAAATGTTACATGCATAGCATACCGTAATTTCTGGACTATAAAGCGCACCGCTATATTGGCCTCATTCCAATGATTTAGTAATTTTCTAAGAGAAATCCATACAAAGCCCACGTCATTACATAGACCACACTCTATTCTGATTGGCCGAGTCTTCAAAAGACTTGGCCAATCAGAATGGGCAGGTACAGTACACGGGCTGCTATACTACTGTTATGCTGCGTTCATACCGGATGCGTCACGAGATGTCCGTACATCCAGATTACATACAAAGTCAATGGATAGATGCGTCCCAGATGCAAAAATCTTTCCTGTGCGGCGTTGCGGTCCGATCTGCACGTCAAGTGCGTTGGCTGTGCGAGCGTGCTCCCGATTTTATGCACATCCGCACATCCAAAATATTCAACTCCTGCAACTGTTTCGCATGACGAAAGTCAATCAGAGTCTTTGTTGACGATGACATAAGGCCATCAACACAAACACCGGTCTGTTCATCCATTCAACCATGGAGTAGAAGCTGTGTGTGGCCACCTGGAGCTGTATGACACGGCCTTTATAATGTGACGGAGCTTGTAAAAGAGGAAAAAATCCACAAATTAGCCGTGTCATTGTTTAAGCCTCATGGTTCAAAGAGTAGGAAAAAAGTAGTGGCTTATAGTCCGGAAATTACAGTACATGGTCATTAGAGTTTAATTCAATTCAATTAAACTTTATTTGTATACAGCAATTTACAACAAAGTCATCTCAATGCGCTTTAACTTCTAAAGGCTATTTAAGAAGATTTCATATTTCACAATACAGGTGGGAACTTGGGATAATCATTAGCACAGTGGAAACTATTTTTTTTAAAGATGAATCATGACCAGGTTGGAGGTTTACTGACATTTTGATCAAACTCGTCTCCTATTTTATTACTGCGTATTACTACTAACAGTCAGATTTCAGACTACCATGGTTTGGGACATTGTGCGGCTCAGGAGTTTCTGAACTTTGGTTATTTTCAAATAAGGCTACACAAATCCGAAATGTGCAGAAATGATAAGTTCACACTGAAGTCAGTGAGGGAAAGGTGTTTTAAACCGATTAGTAGAAGAAGAAGAAGAAGAAGAAGAAGAAGAAAAAAAAGAAAGAAGAAAAAAGAAAGAAGAAAAAAGGAAGAAGGAAGAAAAAAGAAGGAAGAAGAAAGGAAGAAGGAAGAAAAAAGGAAGAAGAAAGGAAGAAGGAAGAAGAAAGAAGAAGAAGAAAGAAGAAAGGAAGAAGAAAGAAGAAAGGAAGAAGAAGAAGAAGAAGAAGAAGAAGAAGAAGAAGAAGAAGAAGAAGAAGAAGATAGAAGAAGAAGAAGAAGAAGAAGAAGAAGAAGAAGAAGAAGAAGAAGAAGAAGAAGAAGAAGAAGAAGAAGAAGGCGCAGTTGATAAAACTGGCTGGTCACGTAGGCTAGTTACAGCTGTGTTCAAAAGTTTGATGGCAAAATGTCATTGTTATGCAGAGTTTGATATAATGTCTCTCAGAAAAATAAACGAGTGTTACTCTGTGAACAACTTTATGGAGGTTTTAGCAACTTTACTTTGCAGCACATACCTTTCCATCCATGCTACATCTGCCCCAAGTTAATGTGTCTTTTCAACTGCAGGAGGCATATTCATTTGGTACCAAAACATCTAGTGGTGGATGGTAAATGACCAGTACTACAGTAGCTCATACATGTCAACCTGCACAGTTTACTCTGATTTAGAATGGATTTGCTTCTTCCAGTGATCATGCCCCTGCTTTTTCCCCTGACATTTTATCACTAAATATAATCGTCTTCATCAGAGATGCAAATTGTAAAAACTAATAAACTTTTTTCTAAAGTGCACCATACATATTTTGTACAAAGTCTCTATACTTCCGGACCCGGACCTCAGACAAACCTGACTATAGTTGCGGCACTTCATACACAAAAAAAAAAAAAAACATTTCCCTGGTTAGGGTTAAAATTCCACCTTGTTATGGCCATAACAACCTTTAAAATACATATACAAAAAAACAAACATTCGGGTATTTCCTAGGTTAGGGTTGAGGATAGGGTTTGTCTGAGGTCCGGGTCCGGACCAATAGCAACGGCCTATTTTGTATTTCGTTATATATTTGCTTAAATATTTGGTAATTTGATCATCTTCTACAAATTTTAAAGTATTTTTTCATAAAATAAGGCCACATTATTATTATTATTATTATTATTATTTTACTGATACCGTTCAATTTCAACTTGTGGACACATAAAGCATCTGAAACAGAATATAAAATTACTCACATTGGAAATAACTGTTTCCAAGTACCCCCAAGAGGTTCAAGTACCCCTAGGGGTATATTTACCCCTGGTTGGGAACCATGGGTCTACTCTGCCTATTGTCCCAACCCAAGTTATTACAGAGGATGGGTCAGTGTTTGATTGAATAAGTTTGATAAATACATAAAAACTTTTGTTTTTTGGGAGGATGTTCAAACTACTTTGCATTTATGAGGTCAGTTTGTTGTACTTCTGTGTGATGAAAAATAATGAATAATAGTCTATTCCTGGTGGAGATGCAGACACCCAGTTTTCAAATTAAGGAATTTGATACTTAATAATAATAATAATAATAATAATAATAATAACAATAATAATAATCCTTTGTATTTCTTATTTTAGCAGGATCAATAAAACATTGTGTTTTTGCTGATTAATTATTGTGACTGTTGAAGGTAATAATCATTAGACGGGAGCTTCAGTCGTACATAGTAAACCGATGTAATAACACCCTCTTGTGGATTAGATACGTAGCAAAACTCAAAGCCTGATTCTGGGCCAAAACCACAATGTGCTTGAAACGAGTTTGTACAATTTGTGAGATAAAACAAATAACACACTGCCTAAACAGGATTCCCCTATGACATATATAGAAAGAGTGTGTTAGCAGTGCAGCAGACATGGTGTTCAACATAAGGCACCACAGCATGTCATACTTCAGCGACTTTGAGAGAAAGACACCATTTAATAAAACACACAGACCAATAATCCCAATAAAACCTGTGTTTGGGTGTGAAACATACTACTGCCTTGTTTAAAAAGGTTATAGGGAAGATACTTTTTGAGGGGAAAAGAAAACAAATCGCTAAATATGCTTAAATCGAGTTCATGTTATCATGTTATTACACTAACATGAGCATTACACTACTGTATTATGACAGCCATTATGTTACTATTATTATTTAACAGGAACTGAGACTCTCAGTGAGAGTGGACATAAAAGTAAAGCAGTAATTACGCCAAGATGCTGAAACGGTGTTATCGGAAAAACTCCCAATAAACGTATCAATTGTGGGTTTATACAGTTTCACATTAAACGCTCAAACCCACAGCGTCATACCTGTTCACTACAGTGGACGTTTTCTCTTCGCTGTCCATCTTTATCCGCCTGTCTTCTATGCTAATGGCAGACATTGCTAGTCTGTTGACAATCGGGTATTTAGGCTCTTTTTGCCGCTGGGCATTATGGGAATTGTAGGCGGTTTGAAAAGTTATGCTTGTGTTGTCACAGCTTCACTGCTTGCTAAAAACTCAAACCGCCAGAATGCACCGGGGTCTTTTTTAGCTGGTAGACTGTTGTACTACCGTGTCATTTTAGGCCTTTTCTACGCGGTTCAACGGGCCACGTGTTGGTCTTAATCTAAACCTTGGATAAAGCTATATTCTATTCCGCTAAACGGAAAAGAAAAGAAAAGGAAAAAAACACTAATATGGGCTAATTAATAAACCTGCAAAAATAATATCGCATTTAGGTGCACAAAAATAACATGCATATTTTCAAACCTTTTGTTGTTGCAACTCCATGATGATTACATCCCACTTCAGCTGTGAAATTAGGCTTAGTTATATGAAATTTTACCAATATTAAAAATAGCACAATCATGTGCTTTTCATGTACATTTAAATGAGCGCTTTTAATACATTGCCTATGTTGAAAGCAGACAGTTTGATATTTACTTATTCTAGATCAATTGTTCATGTATATTGCAATTTCTACATATCTGGAGTCGATAATGTGAAAATGTAGTCCATCCATCCATTTTTCAAACTGCTTCCTCCTTTTTACAGGGTCTCAGGGGTCTGCTGGTGCCTATCTCCAGCCGTCATTGGGCGTCACAGGGTGCCATTCCATCACAGGCGAAAGTGGTCAAAATATTCAAATACTCACATTCCCAATACTGATTGATTATAGTGATGTTCGATATGAATTTTTTTTTTTTGCCAATATGCCTGTATGAGCCAAAATTTGGTTCCAACATTATTTATACCTTTTTATATTTTTTATTTTATTTTAACATTATGGTGTTGGTCATTTGGGTTAAGAAGCAAACAGTTTGACTGTATTTGGTTGGGTCACCTGTGTTCACCTTTTGGATTGAAGTATTTTGCATATATTATAAACCCTGGATTATTATTGGAATAAAGCAACAAATATAGCAAAGGCAAAGGTGGAAATTCTCATTTTAATCCATTAACCAAGTACACGTCCAAACAATCCCTGAATGCAACCAATAGTGGGTAAAGCACTACAATGCCAATATTCCGACATTGTTCAACACATAAATTCAGATTTGCAATATCAGCCAATACCAATATATACACAGACCCCTATATATACACATAATATATCTCTCAGTGGAAATAACAGGTTAAGACTACTTTTAATGTGATGCCCCACTGAATGTATTCCACAAATAAACAATCTTCAGCAACGAAGAAAGTTTCACATTTGTTTTTATTATTATATTGTCTCAAACAACAGCACGTAACATTTTTTTCAATATCTGGAGGGAAAAACTGATTCTAATTCTGATGTAGACCCATATTAATTTTTATATCGGCCGATAATATCGCCTATCTTTCATTGTCAGTGTTTGTGGTTCGACGTAATAAAGACACGGACAAGAACTTTAGTCAACAAACCTTTATTATTCGCTTAGGGGTATTAATGCACAGGTAATACAACAAGTTTGTGAGAAAGGTTGTAACAGTTGAGACTCTGATGTTAGGCGCTAAACAGATCAATTTAAAACATTGAAAGATTTATTACAGTTGTTAATCGGGTTCTTATCTCTTACCTTACATACCTTAAGGAGGTATGAGCTACGACGTAGTAAATCCCGTTTACCACAATGATGCAGACACCTGAGTCAGATGCCATTTCTGCTGTTTCAATGAAAAGCTCTGAGACTGTCTAAAGGGGGTTTCTAAGGTAAAGACTTGGTTTTGGAAATACTATTGTTGACAAAAGGGAAGACACTTGAGCCTGCTGTTTCCCCAGGTACAAAACTCACACCACACACAGTCCAGGTAACTAGAAAGCTCTGGCAACACTCCTATTTCAAGCCTATTTCATGTTATAGTAAGTGCACTAAATACAAAAACAAACACATACATATGCCTTATTGTCCCATATCGAGTAAATAATGGTAAAGGAGTCTCTCAATTTGTTTGCCATGTAGTAAAAATGCTCATTTCATGTGCATCATTAAAGTAGACAACATAACAGTGTAATCCAACAAAAAGGCCTACAGCGATTTTAGCAGGGTCAAAAAAAATAAAAATAAAATAAAATACATTTTTTTTTTTAGATTTGATAAAATGCAGAAAGGATTTTCAAGGCAAAACAAAAACAGCAAGTGTGTGTGGGTGGGGAGGGGGGGAGCCATACAATTTTTCAGAAGACACATCGATATCAAGAAGTAAGCAAGCCAACAATAATCAGCTAAATATGGTGTATTGCTGTACTCTAAAATATTTTTTGCAGTGAGAAGCTGAAACTGCAGGATAGATATGTTTTCCACATCCTAGGAAGACAAATACCGTAGTAAAGGGTGTGATAAAATATAAAATACCCACTTTGAAAAGTAGTGCTAAACCATTATACCCAAATTGGCAGGTAAACAAAGTCAATGGGATGTTCTTATAGAGAAACAAATAATAAACAGTTGATTCTGTGCCACGGTCGTAACACTCACAGCTGGAGTGTTAACATTTCTAACAGCCAGTCATTACAAAGGTGCAAACTGTTTTATACATACATACGCTAAAATGCGCTCACACACACACACATACACACACAAGGTCTGGACTATTCAAATTGAAAAGGTCCAATCAGTGCTTGTCTAAATGTTTCTCTTCATTAGCTGATTCTGGATTGGAGGGAAAGGTCCAAACCTGCTAATAGACATATGCATAATTGCCCCCCCCCCCCCCGCTCCATTCACTCCATCAGATGATTAGTCATGGAGGAATTCAGATTAAATCTTTGCTTAAAAAAAAAAGTCACCAAAAAGAGATGATCTCCCAACTGTAACACACACGGATTCCAAACCCACTGAATCCAGTAAAAGCTCAGCTGACATCAGTGCTTGGTTTGATGATGACTGGGACATTTTGGGGCTAAATTGAGCATTTACTCATTTAGAAAACACAAAGGGTTCAAACAGTGTACTTTTTTAGTGAGTTGTATCAGATTCTTAAGGTAGTGTGGTAAGTAAAGCACCCTTTATACCTCACTGGAGTATCCTCACAACACAATTTGAATTCAAATCTATAATTTCTTTTAATCTAGATATTTCACCTATTATACACAATAATTTGTATTCTTGTTTTCGACTACAGCATATTAGCTTTTGTGATACAAATCAAACAGAAGTGACAAATTACTTATATAACTATGGATTCAAGTATCTTATTTAAAAATGTTGACTGGAAAATATTAGATGTACTGCATCTTAAAAGTAGTGTTTGTTGTTTTTTTCTAAATTAAAATTGACTATGAGTGTCAGAGCAGCACTCAAATACAACGCTGCTAGTTATGGCTTTAAGGGGTGGGTCAAAATTGACATGGATGTGTTGTTTTGCAGGTAAAGAAGTGTGACTTGTGTTGTTCTCGCCTGTGCTGTAACAAACTCAGCTGCCTGCAAAAGTGACAGATCCTCACACAAGTACCAGACTGCCACTGGGCTAAGTTAGATACTCCAGGAGTGCAAAATTACACAAGTGGGGGCGGGGGCGGCAAGAAAGGTCAAGGGTTAAAGTGCAAGGCAATAACTTTAAGTGCCAAGGAATGAATTTAATATACATATCTATATGTTAATCTTCACTTGCATTCTCATTTTCTATTTGATAACATGTATCGTCAGCCTCTCTATAAAAGACTATAGATAATTCTCTCTGCTTGTTCCAAGCTGAAGCAGTAGTTTCAGACGGCCCCTGCTCTTTGTTGCATTTTTGATTGTGCTGCAATGGTGTAACAAGCTTCACGCAGAAACCTTTTTAGCTTTATGCATCAATAAATCTATGTTTAAAACAGATGAAACCGTGCCACATGAATCAGTTTGGGGTTCACTCGCTGATTATATCAGAGACTTCATTGTGGCTGTCAAAGGAAATGTCTTTTCACCGTTATGTGAAACTTTAGGTGTTTGAAAAAGAGTTGAAACACATTCATACAATTTAGCTTATGTGATATTTTCCTACATGAAACAATACCAGAAATTAAAAAAGAAGGAAATTAAACATTGCACAACATCACGCCGCAAAAAGTCTGCTCAGGTATCAGGCTCTAAAAAGAAAGATACATCATTGCTCGGAGTATATAGATATTTAGATATAGATATAGTTTATGTACAGAGTACAATATATCTGTGACATGAAATGAAAAACACTAGCTATCATTCAATGACTTCACCATGCTAGTAATATATTCTTTAAAATCCTCTCAAACAGACCACGTATCTTGCAGAGAAAATGACTTTCTGTTTCATTTTAATCCTCCCTAAATATGCTCGTGTAAAGGTCAGGATTTCATTCTTGATTACTGCTGACACCTCTGCTGAGAAAACTAATTAAAAAAAGGAAATGTGTGCTTTAAAAAGGAGACAAAAGTGGAATGGTGTAAAAAAGAAAAAAAAAACACGACAGGGTTTAAATATTGTCTACAACAGCACACACGTCACCTCTGGAGTTTCTAAACCACGACTGAGGACTTAATTTGATGTTTGACTTCCTATCCATTGATCTGGCTTCCATCAGTTTCAAGTCTGTGTGGAGTCAGGAAGGCTTTTTAAGTTTCTGTGTGTAACATTTGCCGTGAGCATTCTCTCATGTTGCTGGGTGATTAAAAGTAGAGCTATTCAAACAATGGCATCCTCTTGGGTTTGTTTCGTCTGGTGCTGGAGGGGGTGGGCTGTCTGTTTACACCAGAACAATCACTGTCTGTTGGGTCCGGGAGCGGAGATGGGGATGGGGAATGTGCTGGGCTGGGTGAGGGAGTGATGACGGGAGCCGAGTTCTGAGTTTCACTTTTGCTATGAGGGGGTACGTCCTTCAGAGGGCGCTCTTTTGGTTTGCGACCCCTTTTTTTACCAGAGGTGGCACCATTTCTCACCTCAGGTTTCATTCCCTGTACTTCTGGATCCTTGCTTTTGCAACCAGAGACCATTTGTGTGGTTGATGCACGAAACCAGTTCTAAGAGAGAGAGAGAGAGAGAGAGAGAGAGAGAGAAAAGCCCACCACCAACCAACCCTCAGAGTTAGAACCAAAGGAAACAGGTGGGAATGCATTAGGCTTCCAATAAACGAAGTAAAGTAATTGTTTACTTATAAACTAAGAAAACCTTGGTAATTTATATCAAAAATGACAGTTTTGTATATACAAACAATATATACACACTACACCAGGGGTCACCAACCTTTCTGAAACCGTGAGCTACTTCAAAGTGACTGAATAATCCATAAGGCTAACAGTTTGATACACACAGAAATACTACTACAATTTCCTAGTTTAACTTTAATTAGAGAGAAAGATCATGAAGGAAGACTTTGCATCTACCTAAAAAGTTAGGAAATAGGCCTACATGAGTTTCAACATACTTTTATGTCTCTTTAATTTATGCCGATGTTTCATTTTCAAATTTCATTACAGAGGGAATAATCATGTTTCTATTTTACGAGCCACTAACTACCCTTTTTTTCCTAACCAAAACATGTTCTTGCAATTTAACAATTATGTATTATTAACATTTATTTATTTTAGAAAAAACCATTGCAATCTAATCACCAAATCTGCAGCATTTTTAATAAAATTCTATCTACAATACTTGAAGACATTTGTCTCAATGTTTCAGTGAAAATAAACATTTAAAGACAATTAATTTTAATACAAAAACTTATCAAGTGCAGCAGCATTTTAACGCCACTATGGCGCTGATTATATCCGTCATCTGAATTTATCTTTATGAAATTCAATCCTGGTAAATCATATATTTTTAGATGGAGTTACAAAAACAGGCCTGAGGACACCTCACATGGTCCATGCGGGCTACCCGGGGCCCGCGGGCACCGTGTTGGTTACCCCTGCACTACAGTCACAGGTACATGCACAGGTTTGAATGAACATTACTGTCCCTGATTAAGTTAGCATCATGGCTAACATCTATGCACAAAATCATCTAATGCAGATTCCCTCTAAAGTAAAGTATATATTACAGTATTTAATAAATACCATCCAGGTACAGGGGGGAGTGCATTCAGACGCCCACCTGTGAGTGTGTCTTGCTAATGTGATACTTGACGCCGCTTTCTGAGTTAAACTCCTTCTGACAGATCAGACAGGTGTATTTTCCCAGCTCACCATTTCCCTGTAGGACACAATAAAAAGCTTTAATGCACATCTGAAAACCTATAAAAATACTAGTCTTGTAAAAAAAAAGAGTAATTTTAGTCAATTAAGCAAAATTCACCTGGTAAGCAACTCCTGTTGTTGTGCTCTATAATGTCAATTAATGTGTAAATAAGGGAAACATTAAAATTTTATTGCTATGGCAAATTGAAATAGAACTTTTTAGGTTTGATCCCATTTGTTAGAGCAGTGGTTCTCAACCTTTTCAGTCTGCAACCACCAAAATAAAGGTTCCAGAGACCAGAGACCCCCATTGTACCTAAAGGTGGTTGAACACAGACATGAACACTGAAGAACAGTCATGTGGTGACAGGGCGATCTATAAGGGGGAATAAAGGGGAGAGCTTTTTGGGTCCCATCCATAAAGTCAGCAAAATGATGGTCCATTATTCTATGAATCTGTGGTAACCACATTTATTTATTTATCTGAATAATATCCACTGTTATCCAGGAAGTTTAGTATTGTTTGGGGCGTAGTATAAAGTCATTTAAAAGATGTAAATCCTTGTTTTAATCAGAAATAAAATGGGTTAAAATTACCAAAAATGGTGGAAAATGTGGTGAAATGGGATTTTAAAAACCACATAAATTGGTTAAAAGTTGCAAATTAGAGTGGCCGAAAACAAACAGAAAAAGTGGTAAAAAGGGTTCAAAGTGTCAATATTGGCTTAAAAGTGGCAGAAATGGTAGGAAGTAGGAACAATTAGGTTAAACTGGCAAATGATGGGCAAAAAAAATTGTGAAATATGGTGAAAAGAGGTTCAAAGTAACAATAGTGGGTCAATGTGTGCAACATTAGGTAGGAAAAGTGGTGTAAAGGGTACATAAGCGCCAACAATGTCTTGAAAGTGGACAAAATGTGCAGAAAACGCATTGAAATTTGATGGAGAAGTGGCAGAAATGGAAGTAATGTAGCAAAAATGCATTGTAGCAAAAAATATGGCAAGAAAAATACATGAAAATAGGTTAAAATATGGCAAATTTGGTGTACTTGCAGAAAAAATGGGCTTAAATTGTTCAAAAAACATTCCCAGTTTCTTGAAGGCATCTGGTAACCCCCTAGTGTCTCGCGACCCCAAGGTTGAGAACCCCTGTATTAGACAATCCAATTATGTTCCATGTAATATACATTGAGCTGTTGCAGGTTGGTTTGTCACAGACGGTCATTGTACCCAAGATTAACATAGTTTGGTTTGGTAAGTTTAATGTACATAAAGATGTATATTTAATTACAAACCTACTGTACGTCTTTAATTCCATCATTATTTTACAGGTTTTGTACACTGTGTTAGTTTGTACCTGGCTGCAGTTGGCGAGGTGGGCTTTGAGTCCTGACACACTTGAATAGATGGCTTCACAGTTCTAATTAGGAAAAAAAAAACAAAAAACAGTAAGCTAAATCTGTAGCCACAGCTGCCATGGTGCAGTCTGACAAGAAGTGTGAGACACTTGCTCATCTGACCACCAGCAAATTCATTCTTTCACAACAAAATGTTACTTTTAAATAATCAGCTGTGGTTAGTCTGTATTTGGATCTATTTCAAAGTCAACAAAGCTTACTTCATTTGTGCAGCAGATGAAGCCCTTCTCCTTGACCTGGTTTTTCCAAGCTTCCAGCATCTCTGGGCTGAAGTTGGGAAGGCCTGGACGAGTGTAGTTTAACTAGAAGAAGAAGAAGAAGAAAATCTACTATTACGCCTTTGGCAATGCTGCTGTACAGTTATCAACATTTGGCAGTGAAATTAATCTGTGTATCCTTCGTTCTTTAATGATTCCGTTTTTAAAACCAAATCACAATAACAAATAAACAGTGCGGTTATTTTGTTTTTTTTGATTTAAAATAAAAACAGAAATACAGAAAAACCAGATAAGCAGCGTTTTTCAGTTTTTCTTTTTGTGTGTGTTTTTTTTTAAACTTGTTCCGTTTGTGTGATAGTTGGAAATTAGAGCGAGAACTGGAATCTGCTGCACCTCCCTCCCAAGGTCCTGGACCTGGTCTCACACATAATAAGACTGTTAAGGATTTATTTCAGCAGTTTTCTGGTCCTGCTCCTGTTTTCATTCAGTCTGTGGATGTTTTACCTCGTAAAAAGCTGCTCACATTTATGTTTTGTTTCGCGGTGTTACCGTCCAAATAGTATCCAAATAAACTGGTGACTGACTATCAACTGTGAGGCTGGTGTGAGGAACAATATAGATGTTAGAACTTCTACAATTTTACACTTTTGCAAAAACAATTACAGATTTTTTGACGGCAGCAAAATCTTTATTTTGCACGTTATAAATACCGCTAACAGCAACCGTCAAAACACACGGAAGTTGATCAAAATAAACAAGGAGCACCAGTAGATTCATTACACCACTTCTAGTCCCACATATCATGTGTATGTTTTACGTAACATCCATTTTTTGGGTTTGATTTACTTATGCGTTGCTTCTTTTTATGTCCGGACAGGAAGCAAAAGTCCGCCCAGTCACCAATTTATCTGGACACTATTCGGACCGTAACACTGTTTGTTAAAGTTGGCAGATATTCACAAAATAGAACTTCCAGCATCAATGACACTTTAACGAAACGCCATCGACACACAAATTACACCTCTGCCATCGGTGTGAGGTGGAAAATATGCTACAAGATCATTTTTTATCAAACGCAGCAGAATAAAAGTCCGTCTGTGTGTCCCCTCTGTGTGGTATGATTAAAACATGAAGCTCTTGTCCTAGTTTCCCCGTAAATATCCAAATATCACACAAACAGCATCACATTTTAATTTTAAAACAGAAAAACGCTGCTTGTTTGATTTTTGGTTTTTCCGTTTTCCCGTTTCTGGTTTTAAATTAATAAAAACTATCAGTTTTTTCTATTTTTTAATTTGATTTTGAAACAAAATAACCAAAGAATGAAGGGTACACTGAATGAAATTATTATGCAAAAAATACTAAAATGGTTGTAAATTTAAATAAATATTATTTAGGCTTTTTTTTTTTTTTATCTAATTTTGAGTCCCATTTAGAGTGTCAGTATCTTTAACATTAGGCAATATGTTTACATTTCAACTTTTTTTAAAAAATAGTTTAGATAATGTAGGTATAAAAAGAAGAACCCCTAGATAAAAATCGCCCCAGGAATGTTGTGAGATGTCTGATGTCAATGTGGTAAACATGCAAAATGCGTTCCCACAATCCTCACCCTCTTACTGTCAGGCACTAGGTCGTCTTTGATGCGCCGCTTGGTGCCCCAGTCTTTGGCGAGCTCATCCTCTGCGATTTCCTGCAGATGAAACACTGCCACCTGAGCCGAGCGCCGCCTCACTCTGCCGCTGGGAGTCCTTTCAAAGTCCTCCCCGTGGCTCTCATTCCGTGTGGTTATTTCTTTGTCTCGTTCTCGTTCCTTCTGCATCTCTCTCTCCCGAGCTTCTCTGTCTTTCTCCTTGGACTGATTGGACGGGGCTTTTTCTGGCCACTCCTTTCTCTCAGGCTGGCTGTGCTCCTTTTTGCTTTCCGATGAAGATTCATCTGAGAAGCCCTGAAAGAACCACAAAACATCTATTTTCAGAGGATAATCTAAGAAAATTCACCCTTTAATTGTGACTAAAAAAGTCTTACCCTGTCATCGCCGTTGTTATTGTTGGTGTCGGTGAAGTTTTCCCTGTTGTGGTTGGATGATGTGGTGGTGGTGGTGGTCTTGATAGTGGTGGGGATGTTGGTGGCGTGCTCGGTACGTACATGGTAGTCTCTGCCAGCTTTGGAGTGGTAGTTTTTCCCACAATGTAGGCACAAAAACACAGGCTTCTCATCATCGGAAAGATCTTCTCCACAACGCTTCTGGTGATACTGGTAGCCCATGAGGCTGGAAAAGTGGGCTGAGCAACCCTGTGAATGGAAATGTAAAGAGTATTTAAGCATCAAAAACTATGAAGTAGGAATGGGCAATATAGACAAAAAAATGTATCCTGCTAATTTCTGGTATTTGTCACGGAAACGATAAAAATGTGATAAATAAATAAAACAATTCCCAACTTAAAGTGTAAACAGGTTCCTTACAAACACAAATTAAACTGAATATATCAACAGTAGAATCTGCTTCAGTAATAGCATTTATACATTAAAATAGGCATAGCTGCAATAGGCATATTTGTGCATATGGGTCAATTTATTAGTGTTATTGTATGCAATTAATTTATTTCCTAATTTATAATGACATTTATTTCAAAAAAAAAGTTATGGCTGCTAAATATCACTCGTGTAAATCACTTTATTTCATTAATCATTATTCTAATGAGAGCAGTACTAACAGGATATTTTGGTGTTTCACCACATCACGCATAATCCCAATAGCTACATAACTGTCTAATGGGGCCAGCTTTGTCTTTTGAACATGTGAAATACAATTAAAAAGCGTTTCACAAGTTGAGACGGATGAATACAGTGACGTTAGTTTATTCTTGGCAAAATTGAGGCTAAATGGCCCGTGGCCCTCGCTATTTTCTGATACTGCACGCACTTACATAAGTCATCAATGGGAATTTATCGTTTCTATCGTGGGATGACATATTCTGGGAATGTTTTTGACAATTTATCGTCAACGATATAGCACATTCTTACTAAAAAGAAAATTCATAATTAAAAAAAAAACAAAAAAAAAACAACATCTTAATAATACACAATACATTATTGTCCAATATTACCATGGAAAAAAGAAAATTCTGATAAGGAAGGAAGAGATAAATAATAAATTAAACCAGATTAATATAAACTTTAAATGAGATTTTTGGGTTAATGCTTAAAAACGATGAGTAAGAGACAGCCCAAGTTCTAAGACATGACTTACAGAAGAGCTTTGAAAACTAAAGTATGACATCCATGTAACAAACGAGAGACAGAATAGAATCGGAAATTAGACAAGCAACGTTTGACCAACAGTCAGCTAAAATCTTTAGTTCATTGTAGTGAATCAATGATATGAATGAAGAAGTGCATACCTCAGTGGGACACTTGATTCGTCCCATCTGTTTGAGAACTCGACGCAGCCGATCTCTCTCCTCGTGCCCGTTGTCTGTCGAGCCGTCGCTTCCTGAGGGCTGAGAGGGAACCAACACACTGTGAGCATGTGCCACTGCCACACCGCCCACTGCTTGAGACGTTAAAGGAGAACGCTGTGAAAATGTGACTTTTCATCTTTGATGCTAACATTGTTGAAACCTGATTCATGAAATGAAAAGGTTTAATGGTCATGCTGCTACTAAACACGCATTAAACACACTCAGACTTGTGTTTTCACTCACTGGCAGGCGAGTGCCATTTCCTGCCAACACCAGAACAACAGATGGTAGGAAGAAAATAGAAAAACAAGGGACAAAGGAGAGTCGGAGCTGGCTGAGGGATCCTAGTGAAGCAAACCTAATGTGTTTTTTCATGCGTTAACACAAGAAAAAAGGCTTAAACACAATGCTACTGTAGCTGACTTTGAAGAAAGATGTGTGGAGAGGACCAGAAAACCTCTGTTGAGGTTTGCCTGCAAGCGAAAAGCAGATACATCAGCTGTGCCTCTGATTCAAACACAGGAGAAGGACCATGAAATGACATCAGTGTGAATTTTAAGGGTTTCTTTTTTTTTTTAAAGGATTTTTTTGGCTCTAGTGGCCTTTATATGACAGTTGCTTGGCAGGAAAGGGGGTCAGAGAGAGCAGGGAATGACACGCAGGAGAGGGTCCCAGGCCGGGAATCGAGCCTGGACCCGCTGCAGGTGAGGAGCTATAGCCTCTGTACATGGGGCGGGCGCTCTACCCACTGAGCTAAACACCGCCCCAGGGTTTCTATCAGAAAGAACAGAAAGTGTGGCAGAACCAGCAGCAGCAGCAACATCCAGTGACCTCAGTGGGTGACCTGTGTTCTTCTGTCTGCCACACTGACAAGACACTATAGACCTGGGATCAGTTCAACACAACAATACACAGATATTAACTAAGGGTGTAATAAAAAAATGTATTCGGCAATATGTGTTGACATTTCATCGTGCGATTATCGTATCGATCCAAAATACGTCCAAATCAATATTTTTAATCATCGTTTAACTTCCTCACTCCTCATTGCATTTTAGCTTGAAAGTTGATTAAGAATTTAAGAAATTAACAGAATCAAAATCTGTTGTAGAAGAAAAAGTTACACTTTTTTGAAAAATGTAATTTGACAGTTTGATGAACAAACCCCTTGTTTTTTACGTTTGTATTTGAATTACCATTTACTTGTTTTCGCAAGTTAAAAAAAAAATAAAAAATAATTGTATTTCATACCATTTTGTACTTGTAAAAGTGAAATTTGTATTTATTGATATTGTGATATATCGCAATGTATATCATATTGTTTAGTGTTGGGGTATCATATCGAGACAGGCAAATGATGAAACGTAACGTATTGTCAGATTCATGGCAATATACCCCCCTATTAACCAATCAGAAACACTGCTCACACCAAACTGAGTGGCAGGCTTTTCTCGATAAATATGACAGAAAAATTTATGTTTTGAGTACAAATACTCATATTTGTGTACTAACCGATACCAAGTACTGACATATGTAAGTATAAAATAAACCTTTTTTAACTTCCTCTGGACAATGTTGTGGTACACGAGCTTATCTCATTAATCTTATAGTATTTTCACACAGTCGACATTGAACTTCTAATGACTCATTGATCAATCAAATCTAACTGGTCAAGGCTACGATTGCATGATGGCTTTCAGATTGTGGTATCAGAGCATGTTTTATTACAGAGTATGAGTACAGGTACACACCTCAGTATTAGTCTGATAAGCGTAAACCCTAAAATGATCCCTAAACTGAACATGTACCATTTTCTCAAAGGACAAAAACTTTAGTGCACAACTATTATCTCAATAAGAATAATGGACTTTATATCCATCCATCCGTCTTCCATTATTCTTATTCAGACAGAGTCACGCACGACACCCAGTACAAGTTCCCCGTCTGGATAACACGTAAACAATGCAATTCTAGACACAAATGCATCGAATCCTACGCTCAATATAGAACCTCCAATTCTCCTTTTCACAGGCACATTAAAATTAAAATATGACAATAAAACAAAAAACAATGCAGGGAACCATAAGTGGAGCTCAAGAAAAACATCAGTAAATGCAATAAAAATTGTGAAACTCATACAAAATGTATTTTTCTTTTTAAAACTGAGCAGTATTGTTAAACAATAGCAATATCTGTTAATAAAAAATACATATAAATGACATACATGTTCTTAACTAAATCTGACAAATAAACAACCTAATTTAGACAGTGCTACTTGAGTAGTTGTGAATGCCCTAACATTAGCGCTTGCTGAAATAATCAAACATCTTACATAACCAAATACAACATGGAATGTTGCCAATAAAGTTAGTGGCATTGCCCAGTCATAGAGTCATACATGTGTGCACATACATCTTAGTGCAGGTACAAATATTCCAATGAACGTATACAGCAAGCTTTGGAGCATGTGGATTCATTAAACATTTATGACACTATTTGTGAGATGCAGCGTTTAATTATTCAGCAAACTTCATAGTTGTACCATTGCTCTAATGCAGGAGTATCACGATAATATCTCTGTTAAAACAACTGCATGGGGAATGTGAGCGCTTTAAGGACAGAAACGCCGTTCAGCAATTCACTGTGTAAACACACGACAGCGAATAATCAACAATATACAAAAAAATAAAATATGAACAAAAATAAAGGCTGTTTTAAAGAAAGAAAATACGATCTGAACCATTGCTATAAATACAAATAAAATGACGTACAAACTTTCATCAACAGGATGCATGAAAACTGACACGGTTGGTACTTTGCAGATGATTCCCACAGAGTCGCAGGTGCAGGTCGGACTGATGTCAGGACCTTAACCAGGTTTTGTGACCTAATGCTTTCCTTAAAGGAGCACCGTGACAGCGGAGAAACATTAGCTTTACTGAACGTTAGCAGCATTCCCACCTGAGCACAGATCAATGGAAAAAAGGACAAAGGTCCGTCACCATAGCTTTAGAGCAGCGACTTTACCTTAGTGGCGTGTTCAGCCATGGTGTGGTAGTTCAGGCCGGCCTTAGACCTGAACTGTTTGTGGCACTGCTGGCACTTCAGGGCATCCTGGAGCTTTAAAAGTTAGAGAGAAAGCACATGATGGCGTTACATTTTTCTATTAGAATAGAAGCAAAATGAGATGCCTTGTTTAAAAAATGTGCTGTACAAATAATTTTGCCACGTCTTGCCTAGATAATGATCATTATTACAGTCAAAGCCTGTGGGCTAACCAACATTCAATCTTAGGGGTGTCCCAATATTTTGACAATATAATAAATTGCAATACTGCCTAAATCATCAGCTTATTTTGTATTAAAATACTCATTTTTGGAGTTGCTGCTTTCATTGCTTCTCAAAACAACATGAAAAGCAAAGTTGGATAGATTTCTGAGAATGTCCTAACCTAAACCTAAACAAGCTACACTACACAACTCACTCACAGGTGCTGTCCCTTATCGGAAAAAAAGACAAAAGTGGCACATATTGTGCAATCTGTTTGTTAGTAAATGGGCCTGTGTGGCATTTTGCATCTGTACATTTAATTTTTCTCGTAAGACTTCGAGTTAAAAATATTGAGATTTATATCATATATATCACCTTTTTGACAAAAAAATATTAAAACATGAGTTTTGGTTCATATCGCTAAGCCCTAGAATCATACATATTTTTACTTATTTTATAGTGTGGAATGTTAAAAAAGGAACAGAGAACAATAGTCAGCAACAGTAGATACGAGAAAAACTGACCCATGTTTTTTTTTTTTTTTTTTAAATCAACCAATGAGTTACACATATTTTATCATCAAAAATAAGAATATTCTACAATTTATTAAAAAACAATTAAAGACCCTGACAATTAACATCAATAAATACAATTAAAAAACAAAAAAAATATGTAAATTAAATTGTAAATGTATGTGTATGTAAAAATAAATTAAAAAAAATATTAGAGACCTTGAAAAATAACCTCAAAACCAATACAATCTGGACTCCACATGCAATTTGTTGGTGTATTCTGTAGGATTACTGTACATCCCTATGAAGCCTCAGGTAACTTTAACAACAAACAGGTTCATTCAAGGTCAAACTGACGCATGTGGACAAATCCTGTCTACCAACACTGCCACTGCTAAGTGTTAAAGCCTTTAATGGAGTGTGCACTGTCATCCCCTTGGTTCCACTTTGTTAGTATAAGCTTTCAAACGATGAGCAATAAAACTGAAAAAAGGTCAAGACGACTCTCCTGAAAAGCTGCCTGATAGTCTTTCGACCAATCAATATCTTTACAGTAAAGGTTCCCCAGACTCTGCACAAATGGGGGCATCAGGGAACGATATCTAATGCCATTGCAATCATAGTTACCATCCAGTAGAGGAATTTATAGGAGCATCATGTACAGGAAAAAAAGAAAGCCTTACTTTTCCAGTATCTGTCATATCAGCTGTGCTACATTTCCACTTCAACTGTCACAATATATTTAGCATATTGTAACATGTCTGCCTAACCTGCCAGCCTTGATGGCATTGTCACAGTACAGTACAAATATAAAAGTGTGATTATTTCTTTTGAAGAATGATCACACTGTCGTTTGAGTTTCCCTCGCCTAACAGCAAAAACACTCGTTCCTGCTTTGCTGCTCACTGTTACAGTTCATCATGCTGTCAGTCTGATCGACAGAAAAGAAGAGCATCACTCGCTCACCTTCTGGCAAATTTCCATGTGTTTCTTGAGGCCTTGGAGGGTTTTCCTGGTGACAATAGAGCACGTGGGACACACCACTTCCCCCCTCTCTGAGATTGCACGCTGCCACTGAGTGTCAGTACCTGAGGAACACACAGGAAACAGTTCATCTCTATCCATCAGCAAATCTTGTTAGAGAGAAGTTAAAACTTGTTTTTGCTTCATAAAGATTATAAATTGCTTTGTCTTACAAGTTTCTAGTGTCAGGAACTAGTTTATGTACATATTATAATATAATTACTTGACTCATGTGAAAGGATTGTGTCTTCACAGATAGAGGGTTGTGGGTTTAAGCCCAATTTTTTTGGTTCATAGATACTTTTTTAGGCTAATCAAAGTTGGGAGCTCACAGTGCACTGATGATAAACACGAGTGCACTGTGAGCCTGAACAGTGTAACTTAAGCACGTAACTCAGTTAGTCCAAAAATGAGTGAGCCCGTTGTAGATGATCCTATTTATAGGAATCTTGAAACTTAATAGATCATTTAAAAAATACTGTTTCATTAATTTGAACATGTTTCTCTATGTTTGACATATTTGTGTTAAACTGATTTACGAAAAAAGGTTTATTACATTATTATTATTAGAAAAAACTGACCTATTTCACCAAACATAAGAATATTCTTCAATTTATCAAAAAAGACTGAAAAATAACAAAAAAATCAAATTAAAAAACAAAAATATATATTTTTTAAAGAGCAAAATAACCACTAGTTTAACGTAAACATAAAATATTCTACAATTGAATTGAATAAATAAAACATACCAGTATCTGTGTTAAACATCATTTACGAAAAACTGTGCTAACTTGACAGCACGCACAAACACATGTTGCAGTTGATCTCCTGACTGGGCGCAATAAAGATTGCATCTGTCAAACTAAATCTAAATCTAAAATAACACGAGCAGATGTGCTGTCAATGAATTTGTAATCTCTGCATCTCTGCCAGAATGTGAAAAATATCAAGAGAATGAGATGTAAATCAATCAATTTAGCACATGCAATGTGATTTACCAAAGCTGGATCTGATTACGGCTAATTGTTTGTGTTCATTTAGTGCGTTTCACGGGCAGGTGTTAACCGTCACAGCTCTATGCACAGATGGCTGCTGTTATTGTTGCAAGCAGAAGACGTTGGCAAAACGAAAGGCAATGGAGAGAGTGGATATCTATGCTCAAGTCAACTATTTTAGAAGAATCAAAGAATCAAAAACAAGTCAAACTTTATTAAGAGCTATTTTTCCCTTTGTTCTTCTTCTTACTAGTTCAGTAACCGTCGGAAGTATGTATTCATGTAGTAGGAGCCTAAGTAGAGTTGGCAATTATGGCCAAATGAATATGTTTTTGAAGGTTGGATGTACAAAGAGGTGTACATACTCTGTACTCTATAGTGTTGTAAAGGTGTATATTTGCGGGTCAAAGTAAAATTTCTCTGGTTTAATTCTATGGAACATGCGCATGATAAATTGATAAATAAAGTGTGCACCAATGTGCGCTGGATGTAAGCAGACGGATAATAAATGTCATCCCCTGACCTTAGACCCCTAAGAAAAACCCAGTGGGAAAATAAATTGCACACAAACATGTCATGTACAGCCAAGGTGCGCATTAGGTTATAAACGCGTGAAAATGTCAGCGTTTATAATGTTCGCGGACAAATGTGCATGTTTCGAGTTTCGCTTTGAGCACAGTTCCGGAGCTATTGTGTGCTCCCATCCGGTCTAACCGGAAGTACCGCAACGCGATCAAAATTGGGAACCGTAATCACAAAATACAATGAAAATAAACATTTTGCCACACCAAATAAGTCCAAAATAATGGATGCACACACCCAGACTATGTGCAAGCTGTTAAAAAAAGTTTCAGCTTGATCACACACACACGCACACACTGACTGACAAACAGACGTTTCTTACTTATATAGAGATTTCTTGTCATCTTTTCATGGCTTTATCTGCTGTTTTCTTTGGTTTTACCCACAGTTACCACATCCTCACAAATAGCATCCCATATTGTGTTTCTCCTGCTTATATTTAGCTTTATTGGCTGTAAAAATCGAGAATATGCTTAACTGCCTCTTCCACTGACACCTACACAATTTCATTTTGCGCCACTCCACCCTCCCACATTCCCCATGTTAACAACTAAACCGTGAAAAAACCTTGTTTGAACAGTATTCTAACTTTTGCGCCTGTTGTTAATCGTGCAGTTAATTCTCATAAATCACCTGCAAAAGGTAAAGAATCTTTTATCTTTATAAACAAAGGCTTTTGAGGTAAGACTGTGATGAATAATTACAGTTTCTTGCAAAAGTACACCATTCAAAGTTCAGCAATCATTTCATTATATCTTCTCAAGGGACAACTTGAGGAATTTTTCCTGGACAGCATAATTGCAACTGCAGATGGCCTAAACTTAGATATATCCAAGGTTCACTTCTGGTCTTGTTTCTTGAGAAGACATAATAAAATGATTCCTGAAATGTGAGGGGTGTACTCACTTTGGTGAGATAGTGTATCTGATGGAGGTCTCACTGCTCACCAGAGCTTGTAGTGGCTGCTTCCTTCTTGGAGGCCTGACTAGAGTTGAGTCTCCTATGAGCCTCGTCGCTGAACGCACCGCTCTCAGGCCTCCTCACACGGCCTGCCTTCAGCTTCTCCTCCACCTTAGTCATACCTGCACCACACACACACACACACACCATAAAAGTAGTACTCATTAAAGGCACTGGTATGCTGAAAGGAAAGTACAGACATCAAGCATAGATAAATCTATAAAAAAGGAGGCGTAATACAAAAGGAAGTTGCTTTTAATAATGCTAAATCAATGGCAGGTGGGTGGCAATTTAAGTAAAAGGAAGTGCAGGGACTGGAGTTTTGCAAATGTCTAGTGAATTGTGAGAAAAGTAATGAAAAGTAGCATCCCAGGCTGAATGTGAGATAGAGATCACTTTCTGTTTATCAATGAGACAGAGAAGTTGAAAAATGTAAATATGTATTTCTGTGGGATGTGAAAATGCTGTGTGAGCATATGATTAATTTACTCATGCAAGATAAGCCAGTTATGGTCTGTCATGAAGCATAACCAAAATGAATGCATTGTCAACATCAGCTTTGACATTGACTTGAGAAACTAGTTAGCGAATGTATGAAATATGAAAATTATTTTGGATTAGTCATAAACAGTAACATCTATTTGCTCCTTTCCAACCTTCGTTTTAAAAGCTACCCTTCTAAAACAATCAGTAAGACAGTATATACATTATTGGATCGAGGTGGTTTTTTAAACCAGATCTTACCTGATAACAACCATGTACAGTGGACATATTAGGACACCCTTAGGTCTCAGAGTGAGGTGTCAGGTATCAGGAAAACCTGTTATTTGTCAGACCAAACTCACTCATGTCTCAGCAAAGTTTCCGTCAAACTAAATGCCATCAAATGACACGGCCTCAGGCTTCAAAATAAAAGCCGTCAAACTCAACGGCCTCAGGACATAAAACACGACATGGCATTTTATTTGACGGAGGTTTTGCTGAGACATGAGTCCGTGTCGTCTGATAAATGATAGAGATTTTCCTGATACCTCACGGAGGATGTCCTAAAATGTACACCGTCCCGATGAACAGTATTCACCTTTTAAGCCAAAGGTTCCAGATATTGATGGCTGCTCTCCAGTGAACTTCTTTGGCGTTTTCTGCTTCCGTCCTGCATTTTTCAAACAGACAGCTTTGGTCACATTAACATGAGAAGCAAACTACAATGAGGCTATAACCCTGTAGTGCTCTTACGGTGCCTCATTCGCTCAGGGTCTTCGTCAGGAAAAGAGGAAGGAATGCTGCCACCCTCACTCTCACTCCCGCCTGCATCAGATGATGTGCTTAAGGATTGGGACTGCTGGGATTGCTGGGACTGCTGGGACTGAGGCTGGACCGTCTGTAAACGGTGAATCTGTTGTGACGGCTGGCTGTGGCTAAGCTGTTTCTTCTCGCTCTTCTGGTGAGCCAGCTCCCCGTTCTGTGAGGGTATGGACATCTCATGGGTCTTCTTCACTTTGAAAAACACTGGAGATGGTGGATTGTTCTCTATGGGTCTGTAGGGAGGACAGTTGTGCATGATAACAGTGAACCTCCATTTAATAAAAACTTGGACTGTGTTCTGTTCACCTTTTCTTGATGTTTGACTTGATGACGGTTTTGTGAAGCTTTGGTGACTCTTCCTTTGGCTCCATTCGGACTGTGTCTGGATGGTTCCACAACTTGTGCTTCTGGAGCCGTACCTTTGTAGCAAAAACAGCCTCACAGTATGGACAGCCATGACTCATCTTTTGAACAACAGTGGCCTGAGCAGACACAAGGACCGGGGATTTATAGTTAGCAACGTCCCCAGTGCAAGCAGTCAGAACTGAATACAGCTTTGACCCTAAATCTGCCACTAATAACTTATGGGCCTATACTACGAATAATTATATCCTGGATTTATCTCCGTTAGCGGGCTTCACCTAACCAAACATTCTCTGTCAGAGAGAAGCTGTACGATAGGACGATATGAATTTGCTAAGTTAAAGCTGATACCCGGAGTTTCTGAGAAATCTATGTTTATGTATCATTCTTTTGAAATGCAAAAAAATACCTAACTACTTTTACTATAGTCTACTGCTGGTGGTGATTCATATACATTAATGTATATAAGTCCAGCCTTCGTCTTATAGACCCCTATACAAATGTAAAAAAGTGCTGACTTCGCCAAGCCAATAGGCTTCGACTTCCTGGAGTGGGCCACTGTCAATCAAAATGAATGCATGTGCACCTTCACAACAGCAAATAGGTATCACTGAGCAGCATAGCATCATGGAGGAGGGCTTCAAAACTCCAGTTACCCATTCCACAATGGCCAACGTATAAAGCTTCTACTGAAAAAGAAAAGAAAAGTCCGGGTGCAAAGCTTGTGGATAAACGTCACCGAAACAGAATTTTCAACTTTTCAAAGATGGAGGGGCTTGCTGCTTTTAAAAGGATTCTGAACAGACCAGGATTTGGCGACATTTCTCATGGACAGGTAATAAACATGTTTTAATTGAAAGTTATGGCACTCTAACAAAAAATGTAGTTTTTGTAGTTACGCAACTTTGTTATGTTTCGCAACGCGTGTGCACAAACGTAGAGGCGTATCTTCTGGTAGATTGGCAGAGGCAGGGGAGGAAGTAGAGCTGCTGGGGGCGGGACATCGAGATGTTCTCTCAGAAACTCTGGATAGCAGCTTTAAGCGAGTTGATTTCAGCCTGGCTACAAGTGCACTCTTGTGACAGAGGTGGATATTGCAGCGTCAGAACAATCACAATCAGGATAAACTGGAGAGGGATTTACGTCACAAATGAGGAATAATTCTTTCAAAATATGAAGACTTAAAATACATAATTCAGACCAAACACAACACTGTTGCTGCAGTAAAAGTAGCAAGGAATGAATGCAAGAATTAATGAGATAAACGGAGAATAACCAGACACTCTGATAAGTTTCACTTTTACCTCGGCTTACATCATAATGTGGACAATATTTATACTTTATATAATCTTACAAGACTGAGGCTCACTGCGTCACCACAGAATACATCAATTAATTAATTAAATAATGTATCGGTCTGAAAGCGTCCAACGCATGCAGGCTTCATCAGCTGACTAGTGTAGGTCAGTCCATCAGATAAAAGTCGATACTGTATTTCCTATAGGATGTCATCGGTAAATGAAAGGATAAATATTCTCTTTCTGTCGGCGTCACATCAGATCCACACAAAGACGTGTTCACAGAATGATCCTCCTTTGATTGGACAGGTCGTTTTCTACGAGAAGTGATTGTTCAGGAGGCGGGGCTTTACTACTTGCTCGGATCTTAACCAGAACAAAACCTAGTTCCGACCAGGTTTGCCGTTCAGCCTAAGTTACCATGGTGATTTAGCTCCATAAGACATTCGCCAGCTTTGTAGGACAACACACACCGATTAAATCTGGGAAGTTAGCGCGATAAGAGGAAATCCAGCTTCGTAGTACAGGCCCTAAATGCTGTTTGGAAACATTTCATGTTACAGAAAAGGAACAATTCAACAGTGAGCATCGAGGGTTCAATTTGGAACATCTACCAAGAGGATGTTTTCATGAAACTTCACAGTGATTCATTTTTAATCTTTTACAGGCAGGGGACTTACCCCCTGGCAGCGTTGATAGTGGTACTTGACGCCATAGATGCTGGGAAACTCTAACCAGCAGCCTGAACATGGGCATCTAACCCTGGAGCGGCGTTTAAACTCTTCCTTCCATTGTACTGTCAAATGGGCCTGTTCAAGGGTGAAGAGAGAGAGATGACGTGTAATTAGTATTGTTATTGTACATATTCAGAGGGAACTGTCTACTGTGCAGAAATAATGATATCCATTTTGCTCGTTTAATGGGGAAAATACTCACAGGAATGCTCCTCAGTTCCTGTAATTCAGCTTTTGGACGACCTTTCCTCTTTCCCTCGGCTGTCTCTTCACACACAGGACCTAGATAAAAGGTTAGAAAACATGTTGGTAAAACTAGAAGCAGCAATGAATGTTATTCAAAGTGTTCTTTTAAAAGTAACTTTTACTTCTGCATAGCTCAAAGTTAGTTTTAAATATAATTAAAAAAATAAATAATTAATTACTGTGGTAATCTTCATGAACTAACTTAATACCTTCAAAACCTCAAGTTTATTGCATGTATTCAATTTTGTTGACATTGAACACGCTGATTGGGACACACTGCTCAAATAGAAACACAAAGGGACTACTAACTACCATCGCAAAACAAGGCAAAGTGCAGGAAAACACTTGACACATTAGGCACATGCTAAAGCTAGGTTTTTCAACCTTGGGTTCGTGACCCTATATGTGGTTGCATGGAATTAAAATGGGGTCGCCTGAAATGTGCAGTAAATTATGAAAAAAAAATTCTGATTAAAATAATAATTTTGTAATTTTTTGTGTTATTATTTTTCAAATGAAAACACCACACACAATCTCCAACAACTGTATTCTATACTTTCACCCCCTCAAATATAATTGTAGTTAAAGAAAATACAGTATAAAAATTTAATAATTAAATAGTCAATAAATAATATTAAAATTATATTTTTGTAAATGTTTTAAAATTATTATTATTAATCAAATGAAAACACCACACACAATCTCAAACAACAATATTCTAGTCCTCAAATATAAATCTAGTTAAAAAAAATACAGCTTTAAAAAATAATTAAATAATCAAATACCGGTAATAATAATAAAAAAATAATAATAATATTTTTGTAATTTTTGTAATCATTCTTTTTCAAATTAAAACCAGCACACAATCTCAAGTAACTGTATTCTATACTTTCACTTCCTCAAATATAAATCTAGTTAAAGAAAATACACTATAAAAATGTAATAATAAAATAGTTGAATAAATAAATACTGGTAATAATAAAAATAAAAATAAAAATGATATTTTTGGATTTTTTTAATTATTATTTTCAAATAAAACCTCCAAAAAAATCTCAAGGAACTGTATTCTATACTTTCACTTCTTCAAATATAAATCTAGTAAAACAAAAACACAGTATAACAATATCTGAGCTGGCGCATCTGGTCACTATACTGTAGTGCTACTCTTAACACTGTATCGCAAATATGATCAAAAAGTGATTTGAAAAAGAATGAAAGAAGTGATATCAAAATGGGATCACGACCCAAAAAAGGTTGGGAATCACTGTGCTAAAGGCATACATTCTTGTAGTAAAATTTCTCAATTTCAAAATAAAAGTACATGAAGATGAAAAAATAATATTTTTAGAAAAAAAATTACAATTATTATCAGTGTACAATGTAAATGTAAATAAAATGATGAGCACAAGGAAAGAAAAAGACTTAAAAAGTTGAAGTTTTTGTAATTTTAGTTCTGGTTCAAACATGGTCAACTGTTCCCAAACTGTAGTTTAATTATTGATTTCTTTTCTCAAATTTATCAAAGATGATGAACATTAGACTCTGGCAACCAGTACAAACATGAGCAAATGATAAGGAATACACACACTTATAGTAGATGGATTTGAAGCCAATGAAAGCGACAGCAATGCAGGAAAACGCCTCATGTTGAGCTCAATACATCATCTATACATTCCTGGTGCTTGTATAAATCTTTAAAATTGACGACTGCTGACTAACTGCCTCAGACTTCCCTCCATCTCTCATACTGATGCTTTTACCTTTTTCACCTCATTTGGAGCTTTCTTACATTTTCCCCTCTTTCTCCACACACACTCTTTCCAAGCTTTCGCTATGGTTCCCTTGCCCTCTTTTTCCTCTAAAATTAGACCTCTGCATTATCTACGCTGCACTCTATTCCTTCCATTTGCTGTACTTGGGAGGTAGGGAGTTAGGTGGATGTTGTGGAAAAGGGAAAAAGAGGGCGACAGAAGAAGGAGAGGACAGTCAAGGAGAGGCCAAACGCAGAGGCTGATGACTCCGACCGTGCATAATACTGAATGACAGTGCAGCAGATAGCAGAGTTCTTCCTATACAGTGGGAAATATTTTTAGATGTGCCCGAAACTGCCCAGCAATGACTAGGACCAGATAGGAAAGCATTCTCATCCTCATCACTTGAAGAAAAATAGTTAGAAGACTAAATCAATGAGAAAAGAAAAGTCCATTTCTGTGTAAATGGACGCATTGCGTGTTCTATTTCTCCCTATTGCCCTTACTCAGGTGTGACATGGTGTCTACTTTACCCTGCAGATGCATTACGAGCCCTAGTGTGCACCAGTCTTGTGTTGCCAGTTTTAAGCAGGTGCTAGGGCTGGGCAAAAAATCCATGTAATCGATTTATCGAATTTGTAGATAAAACTATTTTGATTTTGCAAATCAAGCCTTAGAGAAGAGTTTATTATTTTCTTAATTGTAATATTATATGTTATGAAATATGTAGTTATCTGATTTCTTAATCAGAAAATTAAAGCTACTGTGAAGTTGCTGTTGCACTTTTGCTTAAACCTGGGTTAAAACATGAAATAGTTGAATGACAGAGCCTCATTTACTTTTTATTTTGGGATTGCTCTATGCATTTTAACTCTTGAGGACAATCACAGCAATAAAGTTGCACTTTTGACAATATATCTGATGTCTGCAGTCATTTTTAAGTGCATTGAAAAAAAAAATATTGAATCGAAACTCAAATTTTTCTTTAAAAAAATCTGAGATTTTTTTTTTTTGAAGGCAAAATGGCCCAGCCCTAGAGGGTACTAGATTATACAAATGGCTCAGTTTAGTTATTATTATACATGTGATACAAAATAACAACTGGCTCATGTTTGTTCATACAAAATCAGCTATTTAGAGTGCAAAGATCAGCCTTCAGCGCTACACACTTTTCTCTACATTAGTGGTTGTAAAGTCTATCAGGAGCCCTCAAGGCTCACCTAACATGACCTTACTTTCACTTCCCCCTCTGTGTTTTATTACACACTATCAGCCTTTTTTTCTTTATTCCCTCATTTGTCTTCTTTCCATTTCTCACTCAGGCAGGCAGGCCCAAACATAGACATGCAGATTATATTTAATCCTTAACTTTACAATAACCAGGTGGAATGAAAAGACCAAACAATATAAAGCTAGAAAAAGCCCTGCAATATTGGCTCTGGAAAATATGCTACTACACAAATTTGATACTACACAAACAAATGCACAAAAGCATTATCAGTGTGTGCATGGAAATGAGTGTATTAATATTCTCCAGAGCCGTCTGGGGTAGCAGCTGCAGAGGTGATGCGGTTCTATGTGCAGTCAGTGCTGGTGTTGAGGAGGAAACTGAGCATACATTCTAATTCCTGTCTGAGAAAATAAAGGTCTTGTAAAAGAAAGGCGTAATTAATGAATTCTGCTCCTGGGAAAGACGTGCGCTTGTTGCTATGGGAATTATACCCACTTGTTAGTTACCACAATCAGAGGCCTCTTAACAGCAAGCGGAACAATTAGGCCCACATACAGTATGCTACGATGACGCAGGGCAACACATGAGCCGATGCACACACATATGCTGGGGTTCGACTTTCTTTAATACGGGTGAGATGATCTAACACAGCCACATCTGTTGATATTAAGATAAAGTTATGTGATATCCAGAGGTGAAAGTAACAGATTAAGTACTCAATTTGCTTTTATGAGTCTTTTTTTAAGTTTATTTAATTCATAAATCAGTAATTTTACTTGTGCCTGAGTCAGTTTTAAAAGAAGTAATTTGTTACGTTTTCACACCTAACTGTTACGGAGTAAATTATTATTTTTTGTTTTAAAATGATCAACGGACATTGTGAAACTACAACAAAATGAATGACCAGACAACAATCAAATGCATCACATTGTAGCCGACCAACCATATTAAACGTAATGCACGGCACCAAAACACAATTGAATGCTGGTTATTTCAGCCTGAGATTTTTTTTATTTATTTATTTTGAATTGATTTCATTGGTGTTATTTTATTGGCAGTGGTTACCCGTACGGTTGCCGTATCAATATACTGACATTCTATCCATACGCAGCACTCCTCATTGGCCAGTTTAGGTCACGTGATTAAGACTAAACCAAACCTTAAAGCTAAAAACTTTCTATTTTATTTAAAAAAAATAATTGTACATTTTGACCAACCTTTTATTTCATACAGATGCTTTTTCGGAAAATAAAATTATGTTCCAACTGTGCAAGATCAATTCCTTTTTAAGTTTATACATGACATGTTTACTGTATGCAAGGGAACTGTGGCAACAATTTATTACTAAAAATAAACGTGGGGAATGAAAGTAACTGTAGTAACTTTCACTAGTTTGAGTCCTATCTAAGTGAGCTCATTTTTACTTGTACTTGAGTATTTTATGTATGACTTACTTGTAATTGAGTACAATTTCAGTCAAGTAACAGTATTTCTGCTTGAGTAAGAGATATCAACCGTACTCTTTACATCTCTGGTAATCACCCTACAATTAAAGCAGGGTTCCTACAGCTTCAGTCAAATTAAATTCAAGACTTTTCAAGACTTTTTAATTCCATTTGAAATTAAATTTAAGACCAACGTTACAGTAAACAAAATTGAGGAAAGAAAATACCACATCAATTACATAGATTTTTTCCGGTGTCTAGTGCAGACGTGCAACTGGCGGCCCCCGAAGTAAACACATAAAAATACACAAAATGATAATAAAATAACAAATAAAAAAACTGACTCAAATAATCACCATCACTAGAAATCTATGAAACAACAAAAATACAAAAAACTAAACCATTAAAAAAAATAATTTCCCCATGTAAAAATTGCTTTAAGCATGATGCGCATCTGCACAGAGTTTTGTTACTTCTTCCACTGTCGTGATTGCGCAATGTTATGGTAAAATCTATATATCTTTTAAAAACAAAGACTAATTAAAATCAAAAATCGTACTTGGATGTGTTAAAATTTAAGACATTTGAAACACTGATTTAAGACATTTTAATGACAATTAAGGCCTTATTTTTAGATTAATTAATTTAATGCCTTTCAAGACTTTTTATGATCCGTGGGAATGCTGTAAAGCCTTTGTTTGAGTGTTAAAGAACCCAGGTCCATTGTAACAACTCTAAAGCCTGGTTAGGGAGAAAACAACTGTTGAGCTAATGTCAGAGTATGACTTGACTCCCAGCTGTCAGCAACTGATGACGCACGCACACACGCACACACACACACACACACACACAGGTTAACAGCCAGAGATGAGCGTAGACCCAGGAGTGCAGGCAGTTGTCTAATGATCTGAAATAACACGAGTTCTCCTAGCTACGACTACGGCTCCTCCCGCTGCCCTCCCTGAATGCATGGATTCACACATGACCCACACACAGACACGGGTGCGAACACACAACACTCATTTGTTTTCCCTGACAAACACTCACACAGAAGCCTTTGTCTCTTCCTGCACAGTAGGTTTGGGACACACAAGTACAAAACAATTCCACCCAGTTGTAAGACATGCTTTTTCTGATAATACACTGCAATACACACACATTTAGACATTCCAACATCCTTTGCTATTTTTAAAGCCATTTCTTTTTCCCACTTCACCCCACATAACACTAACACACACTTGTGCGTGACAGAATCTATACAATCATATACACACCTTTAGAAGACCTCCCCATATTCCCTGTGATTACACACAGCGTGCAGACAGAGCTGTGAGGACAAGTAGCACCAAAGCAGCTCCTCTATCCAGACACTCTAGCTAAGTGAAAGAAAACCAGACTCTCCGTGTGACTTACTCTGTCTTTGCACCCCCCCTTCTGCTATTCTCTTTCAGCACTCCCTCTCACTTTCTTTGTGAGTAAAACGAGCTAATCCTTTATATACTGAGCAACTCCTGCTATTAGAAAAATGTGTTTGTACTGCCATTTCTTAAATTTATTGTTAAATTATATAATTATATAAATTGTAAGCAGAGTTGGAATTTCTTTGCTCGTTGTTCAAACTTGAGATTAGTCACAGAGTCGGAAGAAATGTTTCTTCTTCACTTAATAAGACATTTGACAAACACGGCGCACAGTGCTGTAGTGGTTAACACATGCGCCTCACAACAAGAAGGTCCAGGGTTCAAGACCTGAGGTGAATACTTGAGTCCATTCTAGGGGTGTATCAACATAGTCGACCCATGATGCGATACGAAATATAATATGGGGCTCAAAATACAAAATACTCACGATACGATATAAAAAATTAAGAAAAAAAATCCCAATGAAGAGTAACAAATGTGTAACAAATCTTTGTTGACGATAAACAATTTAAATGGAAAAGTTGAAGACAGGTAGACACTTGGTTGGAGTTTGCATGTTCTCCCCGTACTTGCATGGGTTTTCTCCGCATACTCTGGCTTCCTCCCACAATCCAAAAACATGACTGCCAGGTTGGTTGGAGTCTCTAAATTGCCTGTAGTAGTGAATGGGAGTGTGATTGGTTGTCTGTCTGTGTGTATGTTGCCCTGCAATGGATTAGCGCCCTTTCCAGGGTGTTCCCCCATCTAGCCCAATGATAGCTGGAAATAGGCACCAGAGGGGGTCTGCTGGTGCCTGTTAGATAAAACAAAGATATTTTGCAAGGCAAGAAATATAAAAGGTAAAAAAAGAAAATCGCTATTGTGAAAGCTCTCGCTGACGTTGTCGGAAAGGTTTTGTGCATTGCATTGTGGGACGTTGAGTCCCACAGATGGCTGCATGGAAGAGTTTTTACTTCATTCTATCAACCATTGACTCAGATATGGAGGTGCTAGGCTTTCATCCCAGCTGCCACACATTTGTTTGCGAATCGATCTGGTGCAAAAAGCAGTGCCCAATCCTCAGGTCACCAAACCAGACCCCCTCAATGCCCTGCCTGCGCCTAGAGGTTCTGTTCATAAGAGTTATGAACAGAATCGGTGACAATTCTTGATGGAATATAACCATCATGAGAAACAAGATCAACTTACTGCCGACAATGTGGACCAAGTAAATTACAACATTGAGATATTTTTCTCTTAATTTGGTTAAGGTAAAGTTATAATTAATTCATTAATTTCTTGTCTAACATCTAAACAACTCCAAATACAAATGCAGTCTCCACTGTTCACTGTACAAAAACAATATAGAACAACTGTCTGTAATTTTTTTAAAGCTTTCAGTTGCCTTGTGCATGTAATGGCCTATATAAATAAACCTACCGTGCCTTGCCCATTTAGCCAACATTGACATATATGTCTTTCATGCATAGGTTTAATGACAGGGGAAACCAGAGTACACACAAAGCTGAAAGGATTGTATACAAAATCCATATAAAAAGGTTTTATTTCCACCATAACATTGTAATCCAGGACTAATTGCATATTCTAGCTTGATAGCAGTTTACAAAAGGTCAACCTTGAGTTTCTCTTCAATAACCAGACATTACCAGTATCAATGCAGAAGCAGGGCCTGATTGGCAAATCTTACAATTAACTTACAACATAACTTAATTATGTAGTGAAAAATTGTCCTCGATCGTAAAGGATTAAGGAAGGCTTTCTTATTTACATGTAGCACAGGGCCAGCTATGTGGTGAGGTGGTAAACACCGCCATTGAAAATAAATAGAACAAACAAAATGTTTTAGTGTCCTTGATTGTAACGTGTATGTCCTGGTTATTTACTGGATGACATATCTATGATATATAAGAACATAAGAAATATTTTAGATTTTGATGCCGCTTGAGCTTCTGTACAAGAAATGACTTGGTGAGAGAATTCTGAGCTCACCACACCCACTTGCCATAGGCGATCAGTTTACCACCAACACTAAACCACATGTAATGCTTCAACTGGCTACCTTGACAGCTTCTTCAAACCAACAATGATTTTACTGTCCTCTTCATTTACTGCATGCTTCATATTATTGAACCCCCCAATGTAGTGTCTGATGCTGATTTGGCCGACAGCCAACAACGTGTTTAGTGACATTCAATCCAAACAGCTTTGCATGACTGGTCACATATATGACCCGTGAATTCTTGGGAGACGACAACAGTTCCCCCAACAAGGCGAATAAATGTTTTTTTTAAAAAACACAAGACTGACTTCACAGGAGTTTTTAAAAGTAACAAATAAATTAAAAAAGCATTAGTGTAAAACTAAATTTGATGTTACATTAAAAGGTTTTGCATGACAAAAGCTTGTTTTTTTTGAAGGATAGTAAAAATGTATCTATGTGTGAAGAAGACAAACAATGCCACATAAAGGACAATGCAGACAAGACTATTGAAGTACCGGTAAATAAAAAAAACCTCAAACAAACATTATTCAATCTCAAGCTCTATATTCTTTTTAAAAAAGGCCATTAGGTAGTAATGATTGTAGTAGTGGGGATTCAACAGAAAGTGGCAGTATTAGAGATTTTTGAACAGATTTGTAGGAAGTATTGGCTGACAAACAAGTAACGCGAAGCGTGAGAAAACATTGGAATAACAAAAAACGAGAGGCTATTATTGATGCTGAGGAAAAAACACAGGGTCAGCAGATGGCATCGCTGGGCCTGGCATTAAAGTCCTGCTGTCATAAGGCTGTCATTTGAAACCTCATTGGTCTTTGTGCTCGTATGCATGCATGCACGCAAAATTAATCCTCACACCTGCATTTCCTCCACTATCACACTTATCCCCCATCTTGCCTCATAGCTGCAGAGATGCACAAAACAGTCCTAATGAACAAGTGTCATTGACAGAGTGAGATTTTGCTTGATTTACAATTTCAATGATTCAAAAGAGAAACCATCTTGCAGTTCTTTATCATATTATCCATTGCATTAAATCCCCTGACTGGCTAGAGCCATAATAATTCTGAGCTGTTTTAACAACATGTAATGGGAAGTGGACTGTCATCTTAAAGTCTACAGTGGTCAGTTCACCCGTTTTTTTTTCTCTCTCTCTCTTTATTTAAAATCAGGCACCAACATGACACAGAAACGCCTTACATGCATGCTTTGGGACAATATCACACATCAACTTGCTTTGTTACACCAGGAAATAGGTGACTGAATATACATAAATCATCTGAAGCATATAACATATGAAATTATAAGTATTTGACTTGATTCGCTATTTATTTACTTGTATGGTATGATTTCAGGAAGTTTAATAGCCAGCAAAGTCATCTGAACAAGAAAAGATGAAGAAACATAAAAGTGTTAAGTGATGCAGATATGGGGAATCCTTGAAACGGATTTTGGGAAATGTTGAAACGGAAAATCAGAGGCCCTTGGCTACCACAGCAAAGGAAACACATTTGTAATTTCCATGGATCAAATTTCTCAAAACCACAACATTACACATGCAGAAAACAAGTGCAAAGTAGGTTATGTGATCCAAAACTTTCTAATCTGTTTATTAAAGTCAGCTTTGTCTGTTGACAACAAAAAGCACAGACAAAAACAAGAACGTCCACACGCACTCCCTATGTATGAAAAACCAACCTGTGGAGGTTGAATATTAACACAGAATGATAACTGCAGCACCTAGGCCAGTATTTGTGCTGTGTATCTGGGAGAGGCTATTTTTTTTTAGCAACAAAAACAACTGGGTCACGTTAGATGAGCCCCAGTTTTCCAGGCCTGCTTTTCGCTATTAACAGGCATAATGATCTGCTGGTTATTGGATTGAAAAATAATTCCCCAGCCTGGCTCTCAGTCTCTTTTCAAAAATCTTCCATCCCCACCCAGATGGCTCGGAGTTTCACTCATGTTAACGTTTGGCAATACTTGGTTGGTTGGGTTTCTCACTAGGCAGAAAAATTACTGTACTTTCCACAGCCTTATATGGTGAGAGGGATAGAATTACACTGACGGTGGAACCATTCAACCTTAATAAAGCATAATCCATTCACAGAAGAGTAAGGCTGATCAAATCCTAGACTAACAACAACTAGATTTTGAAAAGCCAAAGCAAAAAGTCAGACTATTACATTCAAATTTTAGCAAAAAGCTAAAGCTACAGACAATTTCCATCAACTTAAGTCCCTTAAAATATCACTCACTGTGTCTGTTGTTGTTTTCAGGATCGGGTATGGTCCGGACATGCTCTTGAGGATGCCCATGCTTCAGGGTTTGGACCCTTGGGGGCCCTGATGAGGACAGTTTCCCGAGCCGGGGGCCACTTGGGTTTTCCATGCCTGCTGTGATGAAAGGGTACAAACATATAAGATAGACAGATAGCCAGGGGCGATATCAGGAGGCTTTGGACTGCTCAATAGCCCACTCCAATGTTTGTGAAAACATTACGAGCTGTCTAGCACATCAATAGCTTTTAATGACGCTGTCTCATTGTTCTATAATAGAATCTTTCATGTTGGCCATCTGCGATATTGAACAAAAGGTTATTGGGGTGGAGGCGTGCGCATTACATTACAGTGATAATGATAGTGTGACCTACCATGGTCAACTATGTTTCATTTCAAAATCAATACTCTCACTACACACAAGAGCCTCATACGTTTCCCATTAGACAAAAGGTGAGTCAAAGACGGACATCGTATCAAACAGCTCTGTCCTCTAATAATAATCACTGGGAATAAAACTATTTCCAATGACAGGCCATGAGATTGGCTTACATGATCCAGTTTTCCACACTAATCATTGGCCAATTCCTATGTCGACAATAACTCAATTTGTAACATTGTTGATCATTCGTTTACAAATGTCACATCACCATCAGCACATATCAATTTAGGCTCCCTGTGGTTGAACTCACATTTCCCATCAGCATGGAGCAATCTAATGAATAGAGGCAGACAATCAGTGATTATGCAAACTGATACTGATTACAAACCCTCAGTTTGGTAGAACTTGATGTCATATTCATAATGAATTACAACAGCAGCCACTAAGGGTCACATTGTGGGGGCTACTCAGTGTCTTTGGCTCTTCTTTCCTTGGTATTAAATGATCACAGCACAGCACCTGAGGAACCTTAATTAATACATTTGGCCCCTAATGGCTTGGGTATAGGGCTGGCCGATTTTGCCAAGAAAAAAAAAATCTCTGATTTTTAAAAGAAAAATTTGAGTTTCGATTCGAAATGAACTGCAGACATCAGATATATTGTCAAAAGTGCAACTTTATTGCTGTGATTGTCCTCATGAGTTAAAATGCATAGAACAATCCCAAAATAAAAAGTTAATGAGGCTCTGTCATTCAACAATTTCAAGCTTTAACCCAGGTTTAAGCAAAAGTGCAACAGCAACTTAAGAACTCAGATAACTACATATTTTATAACATATAACTTTACAATCAAAAAAATAATAAACTCTTCCCTCAGCATCTCAGCATAGTACGAATAAAAAATTAAACATGCCTGTGGCACACATCACGCTAGGACAGGGGTGCTCAACTGGTCTCACCCTGGGACCCCACATTTTGCCACGGTCATTAAATCGTGACCCACTTTATTTAGATTTCAACCAACCAAGTTTAGTTTTTGAAAAATAGCTGTTGAAAACACACATAATCCTTTTTAAATCATAAATCTATATATTTTCCTGTGCAACATGCAGTTCACAGCATGTTTGTCAAAAGAAAGGTTTCTTTCAAAATAAAAGGCAAGTCCAACATGAGAGACATTAAGTATTTATTTATTTTTGACCAGCTGTTGGCGACCCACCCAGTACAGGTCCACGACCCACTTTTGGGTCCCGACTCACCAGTTGAGAATCGCTCAACACAAGGACGGAATGCGGAAAAGTCCGAAAAAACAGTGGTGGAAAAATAAAAACATTTTTTATCTACAAATTTGATTAATTGATTAAATCAATTTTTTTTTTGGCCAGCCCTACTTGGGTGTAGGTAATATTTTGTATTAGATGTGTCAGTAAGTGATTAATGAGTAGCCTATTTCTCAATCATCCTTGCAACAATAACAGAAGGCCGTTGAAGGCTGTTCCTGAAACTTTGGGGAACTCCAGATAATCTGAGGCAGTTTTTCTGTGGTTTCCGCTTTTGCACCTTATGAAAGAATTGTTCATTTACCCTTTCTTTTTGCTAAACTGTTTGTTTTATCAATCAATAGGTTTTAGTTGGTTACTGGAAGAGAGTATACTGTATATATATATATCTATTGTTTATTTATTCATAGCAGCGTGTTGGGATGTCTCCTGTGCGAGCTGACTAAAGGTGTCTGGCTTTCTCTTCTCCTCACACTGCCACGTTTACTGAGCCTTCATCAATATACGGTAAAAATTTACTATGAAGGTTTCAACCTTAGTCTTAAAACTAAGTGACAACTACTCACATCTGTTTGTAAAACCAACTGACAAACCAAAAAGAATCTCAAACACCAAACATGGTTCACTATCAGCAACCTTAGCCTATCTGTTTGTTTGGTTAGGTTCAACAGCTGCTTGCTGTAGTATAAGATTACTGATTGAATCACCTTGCTAATACAAATAAGGAAGAAAGATCTGTTTTTTTTCCCCCTGTGGCCTAAAACATGGATCAAATTTAGTGATTAAAGCTCAGAACCAGCAACTAGTGTGTGCTAGTAAAAAAGAAATAACAGTCAACTCTGTAGTTCTCTTGTAGATGACAAAATTCTTGATCCAGGGATATATTTACGGTGTTTTAAATATTGTTTTTCAACTTGGTGAAGACAAACATACAAGATTATTTCTATTCATGCTCAACACAACTCCCTATTTACTTTTGGTAACTTTTTTTAAACATAATTTGTTCACCATAGCGGAAGAGTATGAATCTTCTTTATAATAATCAGCAAACCAACTCTCTAATGGCAAAGAATAATTTGAAATTTAATATTTCCAAAAACAACAAGGGACACGACAGACAAAGTCAGCCGTTTACTTGGGAAAGACCATTCATCTTCTGACATTCTGTTAGCAAAGCATCCTAAAAAGGACAAGTTTATTATGTGGTAAACAAAAAGGACAGAGTTTTCAATTCAATCTCCCTCTTTAGCAAATAAAACCTTTATAATGCTCTCTATAACTATAAACTATTGTCATTTGTTTCATAAGGGTCATAAAGATCTTTGTTTAAAAAAAAATAAAAAATAAAAAATTAAGATAACTTGAATTGTTATTTGCACTTTAAAAGTATAATTTGTTTTTATTGTTGTTGAAGTTATTTTTTAGAGCCTCTACTTTATTTAAATGTATTCTATTCGATTGTAGAATATTTTTAAGGTAAACTAGTGGTTATTTTGCACATTAAAAATCTATTATTTTTTTAAATATTTATTGGATTTTTTGATGTTATTTTCCAGGGTCTTTGAATAATTTTTTTTTTGTAGAATATTCTCATTTTTCAGGTTAAAATGTATGTTACCCATTGGTTAATGAATTGGTCAGTTTCTCGCATACCTACTGTTTCTGACTATTGTTCTGTCTTTGAGTAATATCACCTGATCAAGTCTTTTCTAACTTTCCACACTACAAAATAAGTAATAAAACTATGTATGGTTCGTGCAAATATCGAATCGGATTGATATCGGTCTCGGCCAATACCCAAGGCCTCAATATCGGTTTAATATCTGAAGTGAAAAAGTTGGCACCCCTATTGGATATGCATTGTTGTCTCCAGACAGTCCATCAAATGGCAGAGAAAATGACTTTTCCACACATAATAATAATGCATTGGGTTTTATATAGCACCTTTTCATAGACACTCAAAGCGCTTTACATTGATGAGCATTATTCTTTGGTGGTAAGCTACTATTGTGGCCAGTTCTGGGGCACACTGACAGAGGCGAGGCTGCCATAGTGAACCATCGGTCCCTCTGACCACCACCAACACTCACTCACACACCACATTCATACTAGACAATGTGGGTGAAGTGCCTTGCCCAAAGACACAATGACTTGGCTAGAGCGGGATTCAAACCCCCCAACGCTTCGGTGTTTGGACGCCCGACTCAACCACTGAGCCACAGTCTCTGCCACATCAAAAAGCTCCTGCAAACAACTTTTGACTTAAGACTAAATTATAGATAGAGAACTGGCAAACTCCTCAGAAAGTCCAGGGCCATCAGGTCAACAAGACTTGTCATAACAATATTATAAATCCTAAAACACACACATTTAACCATAATTTCCATTTATAACCCTGGAATAACTATATTACCATCGCAAGATATAGGTAGGATATTCAGTTGTTTGTAGTAGGTTTTAAGCTGAGAAAAAAGGATAAAATCATTATGAACATTGGATGCTAAGCTATGTTTATCTGATTGTTTGATTCCAGCTGAACAATAAGAATAACTAAGAATTTCCTCAACAAGCTTGTCTGCATGCCAGCCTGAGGCTTGAAAATTAAAGAAGTGAGCCAAGTTGTAGAAAAAATGTTTGAGAAACAAACAGATTGTGCATCAGTGTTTTCCTATTGACAATTATTTAGAAGAAAATTATGTTGAACCTTTTTAGTTACTTTGAATATTTGTTTTTGCTTTTTTTTAAGCAAATATTTTCACTGAAGTAATAGTTTGACTGAGCTACTATTGGAGTAGTATCTTTCACTGAAGTAATAAAGGTGAGTACTTTGACCACCTCAGGACAAACTCTGCTGTGTTCTTGTAAAACTACTTCTCTCCAAAGTAGCAGGTAGACTAGAAAACACGTGGCCCGCTTGTCAACAACCACATGTCACTGAGCGGTAGCTGTCATCATGATCAAAGGACACCGCTCTAACCCTCCTCGTGCCCGGCCACACCTACCTGGTCTGTGGGGTGAGTCACCCAGCAGGCAAGGGGGGGATCCGGTCTCCACTTGAGGGAGGAGAGAGTCGGGTTGACAGCCACCAAAAAGTGATGTTTTAGCCAATAAAAGTGGCGTTACATGGCAACCCCGCCTGCTGCGTGTCAAACAGCGGTCACTCTGAGGCTAGGCTCCGTGGTCCGGTTCCCTACTCCCCTGGTTCTGCAGACGTCGACGACGACGACGACCAGGTGGACGAAAATAACCCGGGAGATGAAAACACACTTTGATCCGCACAGCCCCAACAAATCCAGGACACTTCCACCTTATCTGTGCAGCCGCTTTGCCCCCCTCCTTTCCTGCATTTATATGTCGCGCTGTCTCCGCGAACAGTCCAGAAAGGTCCACGAATGACAGCAGAGGTTCCGTCTGCTACCAAGAAAAATATTAGGATATGGAACGGTTTATAAAGGCAGTGAAGCAAAATGGCGACTTTATTACGAAGGAGGAGTAAAAAAAAAAAAAAAAAAAAAAAAATCCTTGCGCTGACTGAAGCCAAAGGGAGGCACAGAAATGTGTTGAGTCGTGCAGTATAATAATAATGTCGACGGAAGGAGTCAAAGGAAGGAAAGACAACGCCGAGGGACGCTCGGTGCGGGTCGGGTTCTTACCTCGGGTTTAATTCGGGATTCGCGTGCGGTATTAAGAGTAACGTGTCACGCGCGTATCCAGTACTCCACCTTTGACAGCTGCCACCACACAGTCCACGGACAACTTGCAAACTCTCGCGTTATTATTCTGTGATTATTCCAGAGGGGTCGATGTGAGGCTGCGGGGCCGGGAGAAGTGGCTGCTGCAGCGGCGGAGCTGCACCGACGTGACGCCGCTCCGTTCCTCTCCTCAGTCCTCACTATAAGCAGAAGCACAGTAGAAACTCCTGACATCAGCCTCGGTTTTACTGTTTTAATCCGGTCCCTGCTGCTAAATGTCCTTCCTGTTCCTCCTCCTCCTCCTCCTGCCTGTGGGAACCTCCAACATCAATGCTCACCAGGGTTGGGGTCAATTTCATTTTTCAGTCACAATTACGTTTCCAATTACACGTGTTCATTTACATTTCACTTGCAATTACAGTGAACAACATATTTTCCAATTACAAGTAAATAACAATTGTTTTTTTTTACCCTCAGAAAAGTGAATTACAATTAAGTTCTCAATTTCTAAATTTTGATTCCAATTAATCACAATTACTGAGCCTAAAATGAATAACCTAATAATAGTTGACCTGTCTCTTGTGTCAGCTTTCTGTTAGCGTCACTCATAATAACAGGTCTTAAATCAGCTGTAAAATACATTAAAATGTGGGAAAGCCCAATATGAAACATATTCTAATAATTGTTAAATCAGAATTGACAATTTTTATAGCATTTTTTTTTTTTTTTTGGCAATTACAATTACAAAAGTAATTATCTGAACTCAGTTACAATTTAATTATGATGAAGACATTTTTTTTTTCCAATAACAATTACAATTCTAATCACGCTATAATTGTAATCAATGATCAATTACGCGATTACATTTAGATTTGACCCCAACCCTGATGCACACCGAGGACTGTATACAAAACATCTGATTCAATTCAATACATTGAGATAATCCCATTAATCTATATACCAATTCCTACTTTTAATTAAGGTCAACGCTCACACATATACCATAAATCCCATCATCTACGTAAACAACAACTTGACAACACCAGCACCTGCTGTTAATACACTACTGAATATTCAATATCTGTAGCTGCAAGCTGTCTAAAAAGCTATAATGTGCCCACTCTTCCTGCACAGCTAATAATAAATGGTTCACATATGGCATTCTGTCACAGCTCACTGCTTCATCATCATCATCCTCACCTCAGTCACTTTCTGTCAATCTTCAGTAGCTTGCTCTGGGTCTTTGGTGCCTGTCATTGTGACCTAATAATATTACCCATCATCAGTGGGAATCATCAGAGCCATGATGTCATTAAGGTGCAGAAACAGTAATTAAAGCTGTCAGTTGAGGGCAGTAGAGACTCGTGCTTATAATAATGTAATAATAATATATCCCTTCATAGAAATAACGTTTAATGTGATGCCCCACAGGATGTATTTTACAAATAAACATAATATTTGCCAAATAGGAAAAGTTTTTCAACTGTAGTAATGGAAAATGTGCCATATTTGTTTTTAAACTGTCTAAGCAAACAGCACATATTGGTTTTTCAATATCTGTGGAAAAACTGTTACCGATGTCGACCGAGCTTATATTTTATGCGTCGATAATATCGCTCATCTCTAAATAATAAAAAAAAAAAATATTATGTATTATTACATTATAGTCAACATTATTATCCCCTAACCCTAACCCACAAAGTATGAATAGGTTCGAGCTTTTCTCAGAAACTGTTTTAGATAGGACAACCAAATTCGGTATGTGTGGCTTTAGGGTGTCAATACCTTGATGGAGTTTGAAAATGAGAAGCGCGCAATTATTTTTTCCAGTTATTGCCCTTGTTCTGGTTTTTTTTTACTCTGACAACTTTTCTCAGAAACCGTTTAAGATAGGATAACAAAATTCGGTGTGTGGCTTCAGGGTATCAATACCTTGATGGAGTTCGAAAATGAGAAGTGCGCAATTTTTTTTCCGGAGTTAATGCCGCCCCTTGTGACGTTTTTCTTTTCTCTGTTCGAGGTATCTTCAAAGGGGACAGCTTTTATTACAAACCATTTAAGATAGTTAGTAATTTTATATTCTGATGTGATAATATTTTCTTATGTATATATCTAAGTTCTTAGATTTAGGACATTTAGGAAAAGGTTGTGAGTTAAAATGACGACCAATCTGGCGGGCGATGTTGATGACTATGTTTTCTTGTTGTTGTTATTATTATTATTATTATTATTACTCTCTGCTTTCATATTGTGTTGCTGCAAATGTGAATTTCCCCTCTGGGGATCAATAAAGGTGCATTCTATTCTATTCTATTCTATTCTATTCTATTCTATTCTAGCATACATTTAAAAGGTCATAAACAGCTCCATCAGTATAATACAGACACCACCTTTAAAATATATATTTGATCCGGGGATCAAAAAAGGTGTATTATATTCTATTATATCTATACATTTTTTTTTATTGGTTTTGTATATGTTTATATTTTATGTTTTTTGTTTTTATTGTGCAATTTCCTGTCTTGCAACACATTTTCCCTCTTCCTATATATGTACTGTGTACAGGACCATGTACATACTGTATATATTCCTATTTATCTGCTGCTGAAACTCTGCAAATTTCTCCTTTGTGGGACGAATAAAGGATATATTATCTTACTTACATAGTTTATCTTATTTTATCTTATAAGAAATGAAAAAAGAGCATACATTTAAAAGTTCATAAACAGCTCCATCAGTATAATACAGGCACCTTTAAAATCTATTTTTGATCCTTCAAAAATATGTTGATTTTTGTTAAAAAACTAAAAAAGCACAAAAGAAAACAACAACAAACCAAAGAAACAATAGTGTAACTAAGGACAAAGGCACACACACGTCTATTGGTAAAGATTACAGACCTGTGCTAGTTTCTGTTTGTGAATCTTCCACAAGAGAGCAGTGCAGTCCTTTGGTAATAATTTCACTTGTTGGTCTCACCACAAAGCATTACAGTATCTGTTTAAGAAAGAAAGAAAGAAAAAAAAAAAAAACAGGACAATACATTTGTCTATTTTAAACGTTGAGCCATTTGGTTGTTGTATTCACATGGGATTGCATGGTGCAGGAACCTATCCCAACTTTCTGGAACGTCATGGTTCAAACCTGCCTGGTCACATTATTCTAGAGCTTTTTAAAAACATTATATTCAGTTAGAAAGGCTTTAAATACCAACATAATAATGGCAAAAGCAATCACTTATCAGCCTTCACACACACACACACACACACACACACACACACACACACACACACACACACACACACACACACACACACACACACACACACACACACACACACACACACACACACACTTTAAGTGACATCCTATAATCTTAAACCTTAATCTTTAGGTCCAGGAGTGTTTATGAGAATTTTTGACATTTTTTTCCAGAAGTGTAATTGAAAAGGCCTGACTTACTGTCACCATACAGTTTCATCCTAAAGACGTTAAAGCAGTTTGAGGTCAGGACTCTGTGCAGGATTACATTACAAGACCACAATTTCATTTAGCAGATGCTTTTATCCAAAGCAACGTACAAGTTAGGTTTAGGGACTTGCTCATCATCCCAAAGTGATAGATTCAAACTGGTGACCCTTTGATTGCAAGCCCGCTTCTTCAACCGTTATTCCACCACCGCCCAAGGAAGGACTCACCAAATATACTCGTTCATGTTTTTATGGATCTTGCTTTGTGCGCTGGTGCTCTGTCATGTTGGAAAAGAAATGGAGCATCTCCAAATGTTCTCACAAAGGTGGGAGCATCAATGTATCAAAAATCTATTAGTATGCTGAAGTATTCACAGTTATTTTCACTGGATCATCAAATTCCTTCAGAAATGCCACGCTATTTTTCTCCTTCAACCAAATTTATAACAAGAGCCAAGAGCACTCAGAGAGCGCAAATCTCCACCAAGAACCAAATATCCTCTTTGCCAGATATTGACAATTATCTGAATCAGTGATCCTTATCACGGTACCCCCATTAATAATGATACAGTTAGTCCAAATGTTGCGGTGGACTGACGCCGTGTCCATGGTGTACCCCTGCCTAGCGCCCTAGGAGAGCTGAAGATAGGCACCACCAGAACCCTGCAACCCTCAAAAGGAACAAGCGGGATGGATAGTTCCAAATATATAAGCACCCCCATTTTTTCAAAAAATCAAGATAAAGTACTCAATCCGGATCCGATTCGGATTGCACTTGGTGGGGTAATTGAGGAATCAACCCGACATACAGTAATTGAGTCCAATTTCATAAATATTGGTCAATTACGAACCAACATGAATTTTTGGAATTCATCAATGATGAAAGATAGCAATGTTTTGTATTTATTTTTTTTTTTTAAACTGATTCATAACCTTCAATAGCACAGGGTCTCTCTTTGGTTGAAATATTGTCAAAATCCATTCAGTATTTTTGATGTAACCTTGCTAACAGACAAACAAATACATATACAGTAAACACCCATGAAAATATTACCTCCGAGGCGGAGTTAATAATCATAATTTGTTGCTTAATATAGGACACATCTGTACTGTGCTAGCGTCCTGTGGCAGTGTACATTAAACTTCTGCTTCCAACATTTAGCACTGAACTTGGTGGTTTTTTTTGGCTTGAATGAAGCTGCTCGGCTATAAAACAAAAACCTATAAAACTCTCCATGCACTGTTGAACTTTCAATACAACACCAGTATGTAGTAGTGGAATAATTTGTATTCAAAGATTTGGATGGGTAAGTGAATATTTTTGGCTATATAGTGTTTGTTGCTTTCAAATGGAGTCTGAGAAACAGCTGCATCTCTCAAGTTCTGTGTCAACATCTTCACTGTGTTTTCCTTTTTTTCACTGGATGTGAATAAATTGTGAACCATAGGCTGAAAGTTTGTGAGATGATTTATTATTTCACGGTCTGCAGTGATATTTACAGTCCTTCTCCTCTGCTAAGTGAGCAGAAAGCCACTGAATGCCTTTTAAAACCTTGAAATGTGGAAAACTAGTATGAAGCGTAAAACTCGCAGTTGATGGTGTTGACGATCCGAGTGAAAGCAAAGTGTGCAGCCATTTTTACACGTGTTTGCTTTGCAGTGGAATGCTGCTACCATTTGGGTGGTGGCCAAAAAAAAAAAGAAAAAAGAAAAAGAAATAGTGTCTTCAGCTGTTTATGTCTCAGCGGGACTTGAGGAGAGCAGCTGCTGATGGGTTTGTCTACAGACGATGAGAAAGGACAGACTGTCATTCACTTTCAGTGCCGTCAGACGCCTCAGACTCTTCCAAATCAAAGTCACTGGAAGAGTTTTTTTTTTTTTTTTTTTCAATAACAGTCATAAAAGACAAGCATTCAAAAAGACTCAGACATTTCCAAATGGCTCACAGGAAAATAAAACGCTTTAGATGATAAACAGTGACCAATTACCTGCACCATCCAAACTATTTGCTGCACAGATTCACTCCCTGACAGGGTTGAGTTGGCCACTGTTTACCCAGTCTGTTTATTATCATACAAGTGCACTGGTACAGGTGAGATGCTTCAACTGTCACAGTAATTGGATTTTCCCATGAGAGCTCGAGCTTGAAAATATTGTGTGAAAATCAGCCTCATAAAAGTAGCGTAGTTTGCATCTATCTGTTTGTGTCATTCTAAAGCCTCGGTCAATGGAACGTGTGGCATCAGGATCCTGAACTACAAACAGGTCAGACAGGAAAAGGAAGTGCACATGACAAAACTATGGATACAATACTTTACATGTATAATGTTACCCTGAAATTTTTATTTATTAATTTAGGGGCTTAAACTGCAAGTAACCTATATATCCTGCATACTCTTATTTCTTTCTTCTTCTTCTCTTTCAAGAAAATCCTACTTTCCATGCACAAAAAAAATCACCACATTTAGCACAAAGGTCCAGTCCCAAGCCAGATTTCCTCAGCTGCATAAACAGATCAATCAGTCTAAAGGTGGCGCTACAGCAAACCTCTGAATTTAAAAATGTGAAAAAAAAAAAAATCACAGCAAATTAACCGTATGTGCTCCAAATTTGCAACTTTCACCAAAATGTAGCCCCAATACTGAAAAAAACGTTTGTACACTTAAACCTAAAGCAAATGAAAAGTGAAAAACATATTAAACCAATCCTCCCAATTTTTGCTCAATTGACACTAAACTTGCTACAGCACATCTTCAGACTGTTCTACACAAACAATCCACACAGATTTACAGTGCATCAAAATGTTTGGCTGTAAACAGTGGTTTGTGTTTTTTGCTTGCACATTTTTGCTAAATACATTTTCGTCTTTAAAAAACACAAAAAATGTTGGACTCATGGTAGTTTATTTTTGGAAAATATTAGAATTTTACCTCAAACACTTATCTTTTTTTTTTTTTTTACAGCATTTTGATTTACATGTGCACAATTAGAGTCAAGGCAAAAATGGCATTTTTAAACATCAGTTTTCTTTTTTTTTTTTCACCTGATGGAGCCAATATGTAATTGTGATACAAACAAAAAACATTTTCATCTCTTAATAACTTAATTTTTGACAGCTGTTTGAATTCTGCCTCTAAATGCTAACAGCTGCTGTCTTGCACACAGGTGACTGGCTAATGCTGCGTTCATACCGGATGCGTCACAAAATGTTCGTGCGACCAGATTACATATAAAGTCAATGGATAGACGTGTTCCCAGAGGCGACATCTTTCCTGTGGGGTGGTGTGGTCCGATCTTCGTGTAAAGAGCGTTGGCTGTGCTAGCGCGCTCCCGGTTTTTCATCATATTCGCACATTCGCTCGAGTTAAAAATATTGAGTTAAAAGTTCTCTCTGTAGTTTTCATCTTTGAAAGTCGGCACTGAGCTAGGATAGCATTAGCCGCTAATCACACCGGCTTTTTTCACTGGTGGTTTATGTTTATGAGAGGAGAAAAAGGAGTGCAGCTCCTCGTTTCAGCACGCAGTGAAACTCACCGAGTTGGATGTGTCGCTAGTGCGCGTGGCTTCGCTTCAAACGCGCATATGAAGCGAATGGTGACATTTTATCATCCTGCTAAACTTGCGGAACGTTTTGTGTGGCAGTCGCGTCCGGTGCCGCAGAAGACGCATTCGGTGTGAACACAGCATTAGTCAATTAGTGAAGCTCCAGGTGACATTTACATGTGTTAATTAGCTCAGTGAGATAGAGCAGTGTTTGTGCCAGAAATAGTGAGTCCAAGCTTCAACTGGTGTAAAATTCACACCAGAATGCAACCTTTTTTCCAGTTTCAAGTTCCTACACTCTGCTAGTTGCTTAGAATTACTTTATTTTGGATTACTACTGCATTTATGGTCACATATGTGACCAAAAAGTGGTTGGAAAGATTGGTTGGAAAATATACCATTATCTTTTTAACTGAGGCAGCTATTTTACAGTAACCATGAATCAAAATGTCATCTTCCATTGTCATTGATGGGATTCAAATTTACAGGTCAATTTAATGCATAATAGCCAAAAGTCTTGAGCACCGGCAAATACTGCCACTTCTGTCTCTTTTCTGGTTTTTGTGATTGTTGTACTTGCCTTAATAAACAATAAGTGAATTGTTCAGTGCAGCATATATTTTTTTTTATAAAACACACTATAATGAGACTATGAAACCCAACATTTCATCTCTATTTTTTTATTTTTTAAAAAGATCACTTTTATAAATGTCCATAGTATATATATTTAACCTGAAAATCAAATACAGTTTTTATATTTCTATTTCAAACACTTGATCAATCATTGCAGTAAACAAAAACAAAAAAAAAAACACATTGTTATATACAGTTTATCGGGTTGTCTAAAAAAAAAGTTTTCTCCTTTTCCACAGCCAGTTTTCCACATTTCTTTTTCAAAGTAAACGGAAGAATATTGGAAGTACAAGTTGTCTTACAAGTTTGTTTTATTTCATTTTAAAAATTTTTTATTAATGGTACTGAAACATAACTATTGTGTCACACAGCTGTCTGCTCCTGCTTACATGGACATCAGAGGTTATTGCTTCAGTCATAGTGGGCCTCTTGTTTTGGGGTAGCTGTCACAGTATCTTGATTTTTAAACCACATTCCAACAGAGGATTTTTATTTCTTTGACAACATTGTATAGTCCTTCTCAGCAGTGAACACAGAGTATTGAAGCTACAAGGCTGAAGAAATACACTGCCACAGTATGTAGGAGAAAAAACAAGCCTTTTCTAAGAAAATGCTCACGCTGCGCCTCCAGCAGCTCAGTTTGGGAGTATTTCTACTGTTTAGTGTTTTTTTCCAGGCATCGCCAAGTTCTCATCATCTACACCGTTTAATTATTGCTTGTTAAAGCATAAACAGCCAGTGACTATTATGTTACCTCAGAGAGCTCCCTGGATCCATTCCATAAATCAAACTAAAGTAGTCTCAGTAGTGTGTTTTCCCTCTGCATTGCTTTCAGTGCAATGAAAAACATCTCATTTATAGCTGACACTGTGTAGTCCTACTAAAAAAGAAGACAACAGTTTTTAGGATAAACCATTTATCCCGAGAGGAAAATGCATTGTGACACATGATTTCATCAGGAATACAGTAGTCCACTAATGTTAGTGTAATGACCTTAAACTGAGGAATAATGAATCCTAATTATAACGTGTTAAAAAAAAAAAAACAAAATGTCTATAAATACATTTGCCCAGTTGCTCTAAACTTCATGAGAGAAACCAAAAGAAGATCAGCTATGATCACTGTTGCTTTTCTATTATTCCAACATGGAGCCGCGAGTAGTCTTCCTCGTGCCAGCCTTCGTCTCGTCTGGACACCAGATTGGCTCGATCGTGGGAATTCTCCTCACTAGTTTGCATGTAGTCTATGGGCTCATCTTCTCTGCTTTCACGCCGCGATTTGCTGCTCACAGATGTGACGAGAACAGCTTCTCCATGGCTCCAAAGGACATTGTGAGACAAGGGATGAAGGGGAAAATGCTTCAAGTGGATCCAGCGATGAGCTATGAGAAATTCCCAAAGGAGGCTGTAAAGAGGAGCAGAGGAGACAGAGAATGGATACACAATTAGAGTTAAAAGGTAGACATTATTGTGCATTCACACCATAGACAGAGTTTAAGATAATTGCCAGGGGGGACAAAAGAAAAAAAAAAATTTCAATCTATGGATTGTCTTAAGATTCGCACCAACCACAATGTCACAATATGGGTAACATATACAATAATGCAAAAAATTATTAACATAATTGATAATGTTGACTATTAAAAATTTGCATCAACGCGTCGTTCAATGTAGTAAACGCATGATGAAATCAGGCCGGTGTCATGTACTGAGTTTGCATCATACTGAGATTGTATATGCGCATGAGTGCACATGCGCACTACTGGAAAATTAATTTTTGCAAAAAAAAAAACAAAACAATTTTTGTTTATTTTGGTTTTCAAAGTGAATAGACACGTGTTTTATTTGTTTATTGGATTGGGTTAGGGTTATAATCTCAGTACGGAGGTAAACTCATATTTTGCTGTAGTACCATATATGAACTGCTGTTCATAGTGAAGAAGAATTGCGCAAATGAAGAAGAGGGCCCAAAAATAACTTGTATTTTTAAAAGAACAACATATGAATTAATATACAGTATATTTTGTACACTGTGTTTTATGGCACTTGAAATATGTGTATATTATGTACAATATATTAAGAATTGTTTTACTTCAAATTCATTTTGGAAAACTGTAATCAAAAATTTTGACCACTAGGGGTCAACGCCCAACACCCCATCCACGCAAACTCCACGTATGATTCGCACCCAATACCAGCTGTTGGCAATCATTAAACATTACAGTATATTTCTCAGAAGTGTATGTATGTGTATGTGACCTACACCCCAAAACACTAAACTTTCTATAAGCAAGGCGTCCTAAAAAAGGGGGGTAAATGCTACGAGACAATATGTATGAAATTTAATTAATGTGTAACTAAAGCCTGATGTTTTGGCTGACGTTCGTCTTGGCAGGAAAATGCTGCCACCAAAATGTCAATGGTCTTAAATCTCAGCCAATAGCAAAATTCAATTGTAATGCTGCTGAAAACAAATGTATTAAAGAATGAAGTAGTGTTGTTGATTGATTTTTGTCCCCGCCCCTTCTATAAAAACTAGCACCTATGGACTCTCAATCTGTAGCTAGTAGGTTGAATTGAACACCTTGTGAATAGAGATATAGTGAGTATTGAGTAGGTAGTTAGCATAGCATAAATTGTTCTATGGATATTTTATAGTATAGACTCAGGGGCACTGCACATAATGAAGTTCTTTTTTTAAAAGTCCAACCTAGATGCCCTTCAGTCAAAACCTTGGGGTTTAAAAATCTATTTAATTTATTTATTCAGTTTATTTCCGACATGGTTGCATTCACAGAAGTTTTGGTATTTCTCTTTTTTTGTTTTGTACATGTCGAAAAAGGAGACGAGAGAAGCAGTTTGCTTATCTAGGTCCCGTCCCCTGTTTAAAACACAGAAAATTTACATCAAAGCTTGTCTCTCTGGTCAAACAGTCTTTGGTTCTTCTGAGCACAATTACAATTTTTTTTTTTTAAATTTAAAAATCTCTTAAAACATAATTAGGAAATGCAAGGTATCCAAGTAAAACCATATTTTGCTATAAATGAGTATGTTTAAAATAAATTCACCAGATTAACTGGAATTTTATCATTCAAAATGGAAAACCCAATAGGTTGGGACCCTTGGTTTAGGAAAAACAGCAGGAAGGGATAAACATTTTGGGAGAGAAAACATTTAATTTACCTTTCGACTGATGCAAAATCACATCATGGGCCAGGGTATGACCTGTGGTGTTTGTTACCGACATAGAATCAGTGGAATAAACTCATCTTTCTCTCACTTTAGAAGCTCCAGTTACCCTAACATACACAGGAAAATGCAAACCTTTGCACACTGGTGAAGAACAAACAACCTCTTCTCAAATACCCCTGGATTAAAGCCTGTCCACTAGTTTGTATGGATGTGAATCTTTGGGTGTCTCATGATTTCGAGTTGATTTGATTCCGATTCATAGGGTCACGTTTCGATTCAAAATCAATTCTCGTTTTAACCGATTCTCGATTCAAAATTGACACAATGCATAGTGTGTTAAGGCAAATTATGGCTTCAAAACAATATAGTTTGTATAAAATATTTTCCAATAAAATGATTCTAATTATGAAATCACATGAAGAGAAACTTAAAACAAAAGGCAACATTTATTCATGCTCAACAAATACAAACTTATTTACTGTACAAGCAATAACTTACATAAATAAAACTACCTAAATAAAAGTTTAGGCTAGCTGCCTTTTTCTCAGAGGTGACAAAAATAAACTCTACACAAATAACACAAATTGGTGTTTTGTGATTTTTTTTTTTAGTAAGTCTCATTTCTAAGTGACTACAAGAACATGTTAAGGCATACAAAAAATACATGAAAGGTGCCCATTTCAAAATACACAAAAATGTAACTGGTGTTTTCAAAAATAACATTGTACAGTTACAGTTACTAAAGCACATTTAAGACCTATCTGATCTAAATTTAAGACAGTTTAAGATTTGTGGATGATTAGAATTGTGATTCTTATGTGAATCAATTTTTTTTCACCACCCCAACTAGTTTGTGTGACATGCTGTATCAAACCACAGAGAAAATTCCAGCTCCTAACTTTTACAGGTAGAATAAGAAAACTAAAACAATAGGTATTGTTCATAGTTTTTATTTATAAGACATAAAATGAATCAATTAAGGAGTTTATCCATTGAACAGCAACACAAAGCAGTTTTCTAGCTCTTTCAATAATCAATTTTCTAGTCACTGTTTCCTTTATCAAAAAACAGATTTAGCCAGGTGGTTTCCCTGACAACAAGCACTTTTTATTGTATCCTGAAGTGACTCTTATGTCTGTGGAAAGGCAGATTTTGGTCTCAGAGGTCGTTGGCGATTTAGCTCTTGGCCATTCCCACCTGATTTCCAACGGGCCACACCACCTGTTCCTGGACGGAGACCGATGTAACGTGGCATCGGTGCAAACCCCGAACCGGGGAGCAGATGGATTGGGTGCCAGTGATATGGCCAGAGGCTTGCAGCTTCATTTATGGAAACTCTTTTTAAAGGAAGACCCTGTGGAGTCCTCTGTGCCTCGGTGGGGAAGGCCAGAGGAGCTGGATGAACAGTAATCAGGTGCAATTTGTGCTGGAGAGGAATGACATGTTGGTCACACTCTGAGTTTCATTCATATTTGAACCCAAAGCTCCAGCTTCACTGGTATAAAGTTCTGAGTAAAGCGCTGCAAAAAGAAGCAACATCAGAGGATCAATCTTGCAAAGCTTTAAATATTACAAAGGGAGTCTCAGACAGCAAAAAAGTGTTCAAGCATTTAAATCTTTTTAATGGAAAAAGAGAAGTTTTCTCATCTTTTTCTCAACACACTTCTTTTAAAGATGACAGATGGCTTCACACAAAGACTCACTTTGATGAAAAAAACATATGTTGCTGAGAAAGGAAGAGGTAAGACTCATGAGTTCAACTAGTAGCAAATAATAAGAAGGGCAGGTGTCATATTTGAATCCTCCCACAACCAGTTTCCTTTCCAGATGTTTCGACATCCTCAGTTATTGATCAGCTCTTCACATGCCAGCCCACAGCTTTTAAACACATCACACTCAATTTTCCACCCTATACCACTGAGAACAAAGGGAATAACACATTTGTTTCAATGAATTAATTTAAGGAATTGATCTATTTTTTTCTTCATTATTGAAGTTTTATTTTTGTGAGTATTTTTGTATGTCAATGTAATAAGACATTATCTACAATGTATATTATATATTATGGGCAGGAGAAGTGCCAAAACATATCTTCTTTGGTCTCTTTCTTTTCTTTTTTTTCACTCTTCTTCGTGGATTTTTTTTTATGTACCAACGTTAACGTCACACTTCTTCATGGGTTGTTTTTATGTACCTCCGTTATCGTCACTCTTCATCATTTTTGTTTATGTACCAACTTTAACGTCACTCTTCGTGGATTTTTTTATGTACCTCCTTTAACGCCACTCTTCGTGGATTTTTCTTCTTCTTTGGTTTCTTAATCCACCAGGGTTGGGTTCAATTACATTTTTCAATTACAATACAGTCTTAAATCGTCAATGTTTAATTATAATTAAATTACATTTACAATGACCAGCATTTTTTTCCCAATTAATAAATGTATCCACAGAAAGTAAATTATAATTATGTTCTCAATTACTAAAATTCATTTACAATTAATCACAGTTACTGAGTCTGAAATAAATGCCCTAATTAAAGGTAACCTTCCTCTTGTGTTTGCTTTCTGTTAACATCTTTTATGATAAAAAGTTCTAAATCATCTGTAAAATACACTAAAAACAAAAATCTATTATCTAATTCCTTTTCTGTCGCTTGGTTACTTTGGTAGCCGTCCTAATCTGTGAAAATATTGGTATTAATATTTTTGGTGTGAGCATCTGAGCTTTTTTTTTTGTTAGTATACTCCTAAATGTTAATGTTTTTAAAATGGTAAAATGTGGGAAAGCTTGATATGAAACGTATTTGAATAATTGTTATCTACATATGTATAAAACTGTAACATAGTTCCCCAGATTTGCGTTAAATTATAATTGACAATTTTAATAATTTTCATGCCACTCATAATTAAAAAGTCAATTACCTGAACTCAATTACAATTAATTTTACAATAACAGCAACACATTTTTAAAATTACAATTACAATTATGTCATAATTGTAATGAATTATCAATTACACGATTACAATTCAAATTCATCCTGTAATCTACCCAATCTGCAGCCCCTTTAGCCTTGGCGTTCGGTATTAATGAAGGTGGAAAACGTGTATTTTTACACATCAACAATGACATTTTCATGCAACTGCTACATCTTTTGCTTCACTTTTGGGAGGTGTGAGTGCTGTCATTCAAACACTAATGTTCCGCAAATAAACAAGCTCTGTGTGTTAAACAGCAGCCCTCAAACTAGTGTGCAGCTTGATGAATGTCTAAACAGGGACAGACCAAAGAGCTCTGACGGTTAAAAAAAAACACATGGCGTGGTTTCAGATGCACTTTCATCTTCACGCAGTTCTTTGTTTCTTTGCAGGGATTTCTGCAACTTCTGTCGGCATTAATAGATATTTAGGCTAATGGTGAATTCCCGGGTTGTAATAACTCTACCAGAGAGCATGCAGGGACAATAGATTAGAGATTACATGGAAATCAACTTGACATAAAGCTAAAACACTTGTTTTTCTCAATTTGTAACAGAAGTCATGCAATTTTATCTTAAGGGTGAAATACTATTACTTTGTTATCAAGCTAGTTTCTCTGTTGATTGGGGGGTGTCCTCTGGCTTGTGGGGTATCTGGAGCGGTTGTGTAATTATTGTTGGGTTGGTGCGTTTCCTCTGGGGCCACCTGTCTGGATGGTCTTGTGGGTCCTGGGTGGCCCTCAGGTCTAATGTGGAAATATTTGTTGCAGCAAACAGCTCTGTCACACTTGGAAGCACACATCCATTCCCCATGTTCACTCTTATCTTTATAGTATGTGAGCTTTGGGATGTTTGTTTCTGAGAGAGTTGAATTTATCAGCAACTTTCCAGTGTATAACATACAGTAGGGCTGTTAAAGTAATTTTAGTTTAGGGGGCTCAAAAAGGCAAGTTCAATCTCAGGTGGGCTGAACCACAACAATAATGTAACCCATTTTAATACTTCCGTATGTAAAACACTGTATACATTTCTTAAGGTGTAATGCATGCAGTTACAGATAGAACAGTTAGAACTTAGCTATTGTTCATTTACCAAATGACTAATGCACATCTGTCAAATTCAGGGCCTGTGGTCTAATTCTGAGCCATCATATCATCTAAGGTTGCAAATTTGAAAGAGAAAATGACTCATCAATTATTGTCAACGTCGGCACAATTGATGCATTATTATTATTATTATTATTATTATTATTTATTCATTAATTTGTGTTTCATCTGTTTTCATCCCTCCAGTAGAAACTGTACTGGTCCACCTATTCACTGCAGATGACCACCAGTTTCATAGTGAGAGCTGAACTCCAAGTGTGTAGATGCAAGAGAAGAATAGAACCCAGGATCTGTTGAGGAAATAGTAGTTCTAGGAAAAAAGTGGATGTTTGAAACAAAGTCATGTTGAATAGAACATATTCCCCTGTAGTGTAAGAAAAGAGGTTTCCTTCACTTTCTATTTTCACTTACTGTATTGACTCTTATCTACGAGCTTTTTTCCATCTATGGGAATTGTCATCTTATCCCAAATATATATTTTTTCTCAGTTAAACATCTCATCTCCCTGACTCAACTCTCTCTGAGTTCCACTCTTCTACACACTCGTATTTGCTTCCTCATCTCTTCAAAGGTTTTACCCCTCAGCTATTTAGCATGGTCTTTGAAATCGAAGCTCAGTGTGGCATGTTCATCCTTAAAATCACTTCAGGGAGATAGGGAGTGCACCTCGTGCTTATAAAAGTTCACAAAGCAGAAAATGTAAAAAAAAACAAAAAACCTAAAAAGGTTGACTCTGCCTTCCTCACTTGAATCAGAGGAAAAACTCCAGGCAGTCTTAGCACATTTGTATTTTCATTCTCATCTTAAAAGTTATGTGTGAGATCAATATTTAATTTTTGCCAAAACCATCTGAGATGAATCAAAGTTGACAGATGGTTCTGACGGCTGCTCTAAATCCCATCAGAACTGTCAGCAAATTAAGAATCATGCTAGGAGGTGGCCTGGAGAGTGTAGAGTAGTGTGAACAAAGTGTAGATCTGTCAAGTGCAAAAGCTTCCTCACTATTTCACCTCTTTTCCCCACTTTTGTTTCACCCTGTTTATCATTGTCAAGTTTATTTACACTTATGAACTCAACTGCCAAGCTAGACAATGACTTTCTTATCTATACAGTCAATGCTACACATTGGTAGACTAACTGTCATGCTAGCAAGTTGTAGGCCTTCAATCCATTCCATAACTGTCTGATTTTCAAAATAAAACATAATAACTCATTTACTCTAAGAAAAAGGTTATTGGCTATGACCTTGATGTACCCTTGACCACATGTAACCAAGACCAAAGACTTGCTCGAGACCAAGACAAGACAAAGATTCTTAGGAATCAAGACCAAGACCACAAAAATCAAGGTTGAACAGTTAAAGAGCATTCTCTTTCATTTTAATTTACTTTTTCAATACATTTGACAGACAAAAACAAGGGGTTTACAACTGTTTCAAAGCACAAAATGCCAAAATCTCAAATCTTGACAAATTTGTTCAACTTATTCTTGCAAAAAAGAAAAAATCCTTGTAAGTTTAAAAGCAACTGATAAGTCTCGAATAATTTTAAAAGTCTGAAAATAAGATGTTTATTTGTCAGGTGAACGAGGCCTAAAGTAAGTGGTACGAGGTATTTCTGACTAGAAATATGATGGATTGACGTCAGAGTTTTTGCAGGTGTCTGACACATTAGATTAGAGAAACTTTATTAATTCCTTAAAGATTTCTACGGAGGAAGAGCAATCAGTGAACTAACGCTACATGTTTTAATTAGGAACACTTCCAATTGCTTCTGCTTACTATCACATTAATTAAGTTGAAGAATAGCAGAACAGTGTTGGTCTCGATGGAAAACCCCAAGTTCGGTGAGTCCGAGACCGGAACAACGCAGAGTAAAAATGCTCTCGAGCCCGAGACAAGACCAAGACCTTTAAAATGTGGTCTGAGGACTACAACGCTACTATGACCACCCCCAATCATTTAAAGGCCAATTATCCTCTAACTGCAGAGATGACTATGTTTTAGTGGTCAACTGACAGAACTTGTGTGGCATCTCAGGCTGAAGAACTGACAGTGCAGGCCAGGGTTAGTGACAGTGGCCACGTTTTTTAATTCGGAATTAGTTATTCCAAATTAAATCATTCAGAATTAAGCGCAAAACGGTCCAAATTAACTTAAAGCGGTTTTAACCAAGGTAAGTGTTTAAAAGAACGAGGAATTATCTAATTCGGAATTAAAATCGGAAAATAAACCAGAAACTTAATTCAGATTTAAGTTTAATTCAGAATTAAATGAGGCATTAGGAATTAACTGTTTACAAGGTCAGCTTCAAGAGGATTTAACTTTTATTCCGCTTTAAAGAGGAATTTAAGCTCCCATGTAAACGTGGCCACTGACTCACTTCGTCCAATCACTGCCATCTATTCATTATAATTAATTAACAGATTAAAGGGATAAAACTCAGCATAACCGATGACATGCTGGTATCCAACCTATAAAAAGCTGACTCTGTATTTTTGATATCCTGCTGGGAGGAAGTGGTTTGTTGTAATGTCATTCGCTGTAGATAATGACCAGCTTGTCAGTGCTAACAGTCTTTAAAGGTCAAGAATAAGATGAGAACCTTTTCCCAAACCACCCCCACTCACTTCACCTTCATTTACACCACGAGAAAAAAAAAAAAAAAAAAACAAACGTCCCATTATCACTTTTTCTCGCCTGCCCTCCTCACCTCTGAGAACCCTCCAACCCTGTGAAACCCAGGTGATTTATGAAGCCACCAAATTAACCTGCCCTATAGCTTCGAGCTGGAACCTGCTGAAGTGGGAAATTGCATTTACATTGCTATTCTGATGGAAGTGACCAACAGTAATTTAAATTCTCCTTACCTGTCAGTTGCAATAGTGTACCAGATTAATTAATCTCAATATTCTTAATATGCATGAATGTCTCCTAAAGGAGTTTTTCTTTTTGCAGAAACTACAAGAACTATGTGGAAATACACATAATCACAATAGCACACATACTGCAAAAACTGTTGGCAGCTTTTTGCCAAACTAATAATAACTTCTAGATTTATCTTACCTAAAATATCACTATAATTCATTAAAATGACACATTTAAATACAGATGGATATTTTTCTCAAACATTTTACATATTAAAACTGTATTTTTATGTTTAAATCCCTTTTACACCAGTTTTTGCTGCCTGTGTCTTGTGAGGCTCGATAAATAGTAATTCTTTCTCCACATATATGTATATATACAGTATGTATGGAATTGGGATATGAATATCATAAAATAGAAATTATTAAAACAAAATCAGGCATTTTTGTCAAAGCAGCCTGTGGAGTGATAAAGGACGCAATAAAATCATTATAATCATCTGAGCTGAAGTGTGCATGATCTGATTCTGACCCTGTGAGAGTGTGAGCTGAGTGAAAGACGAGGACCACTTCATTCACTCGATTCAATCTGAGTGCTGATTGTAATAGCAACTTCACTGTCCAGCTCACAATTTGAAAAAAATACGCCCAAATCAGTGCAAGGCTCTCGTAGTATAAGAGGCAAAGGGTCGATTTAAGGCAGATGATTATTGTCATTGTGTCGGAAAATAAAGTTTAGATCTTCAGAATTTCTTGAAACTTTCAGACAAAGGTCTGATCTTGTGTTATACAAGAAGATACAGTTTTTAGTTTAAAAAGTACAGTTTCATTACAATTTACTATTTTTTGTTTAAACTAGTACAGTGCCTGTCGGAAGTATGTATTCATATAGTCGGAGCTTAACTTAACCAAATGAGTATGTGTTTGAAGGTTGGATGTACCAAGAGGTGTACATACTCTGTAGTGTTATAAAGGGGTTTATTTGTGGGTGCAAAGTAAAATAATGTGTGCGATTTCCCTGGTTTAATTCTATGGGACATGCGCAAGATAAATGTTTGTTTTTTTTTTTTTTTTTACTCATTTTTATATATTTTTTGTTTAGTGTATTTTTCTGTAGTGTATGTTTTTAGAGTCAATATGTGTATTTTTGTATCTTTTTGTGCAGTTTATGTAAAATTATTGTTTTTTGTTGTCATTGTAGTATGTTTTTTGAAGTCATTTTGTGTGTTTTTGGAGCCTTTTCGTATATTTTTGTCATATGGGACTATCTCTATCTCCTCCGTGGTTTCTCTCTCTCACACACATATGCATGTGCATCAGCCACGCGCATGCACATACTCCATTACAGGTTGTTGAAACGCCTCTCACACCCAATGCGTGAGACTTGAGAGAGAAAAAAGAACGGACCCGGAAGTACCACAAAGCGATCAAAATTGGGAGCCATAATCTCAAAATGAAATGAAAATAAACGTTTTGCAACACACTTAAATAACATTTAGCAGTACAAAAACGTTTTTAATATTGACCTTCTTTTGTGGACTGGAGGTGGGTCTTCTTCTACTGATTATTAAAGGTTGTAATAGATTGGTGTGCTAGCGCCCCCTCACACTGACGTCAAAAGGTGAATAGAATTAAATTAAACATTTTGTAACCCCAAATAAGTCCAAAATAATGCATGCACACACTCAACCCATGTGCAAGAAGTAAAAAATAATTCAGGTCAAACAGACACCACGTCAGGGAGAAATTCGATCCACAAACACACACACACGCACATTAAGAACTTCCTTGATTTATTAGAGAGATGTGAATGTAGATTATCATAATAAAGTTGAATAAATATGGATCTCAAGGGGAAAACCTGAGGCTCCAAAGTAAACAAAGAAACTTCCTGTTATTCAATGTTACTGTACCTATTATACACCTACAAATCTCTTCAATGGTGGCTATTACTATCCATATCATTACAATGATGAAATCATTTCTGGTGTTGTAATTACTCTTTTTTTTTAACTATTGTTCTGTTTACATAATCGAAACAAAGACATAAGTTTATAAAAAAAATACAATTCATCTTAGAGTTTGATTCACAAAATTCTCTTCTTGTATTAAATCAGGGAAGAAAATTAGCTTACAGCCACGCCCACTCAACATACAAAAATCAAGAATGTAATGCACCAACTAATGGTATTTGGAGTTTGTGTATGATTGTGTGTATGATTGTCTTTGGATGCGTCCAGTAAACCACATTAACAAAAGTCACAACAACAATCACAAAAACTAGTAAATTGAGACTTTGTTAACGTTTAAATGAAAAAATCTATAAAAAAAAAATTAAAGGGGTCGGATTAGATAAATTCATACTTCTTCCTACTCTTTTTCATTCACGTGAACTGAGATGTGTAAGAATTTGAAGATGCAAGATACTGTTTTGTGGTTATTTCTTGATGTTAATTTATTATAAACAGTTTTTATGTTGTCATTTACCTAATTGAAATAAATGAATAAATAAATAAAATAAAATAAAATCAATAAAATCAAACAGAAAAAAACACACTAGAAATAAGTCCAATTATCAATTGCTGCACATTGACATTAAAAATGTGTTCTTTGGGCACTTGTTACTTACTTCTACTAAGAAGCTGCAGGTTGCGTACTTCTTCTCTGACTTGCAGCTGAAGGACTTGTTGGAGGACCTCCTGCCTCAGGGTCTCCTGGACTATTCCCATTCTCTCCAGTTTCTCGCCGTTTAAGCGCAGCAAAGCCCGTCCTGCCATGCACAAGTGATAAATTGGTTACATTTCCCTATTAACGTAGAAAAACGACCATGTTTTTGCCTCATTACTGCTACCAAACCAGCCGTGTAAAACTTTATTAACCTTTGCAAATTATTTTCAGAAACCATATGGAAAAGTTATTGATAAATAGGCCCAAAAAGCCATTTTATAAACATACATGATTTAAAGAAGACCTAAAGGAATATTCTTAACAATGAAGTTATTCTTTAATTTGTGCTGTATAGCAGGGGTTCTCAACCTGGGGGTCGTGAGACACCGGGAGCGGGTCGCCAGATGCCTTCAAGAAAATATAATTTAATTATTTTTACCCATATTTGTGCTCCTTTTAATGCATTTCTGCTACATTACTCCCATTTCTGCCACTTCTCCATCAAATTTCTATGCCTTTTCTGCCCATTTTTCCCACTTTCAAGACATTTTTGGCACTTATAAACCCTTTGCACCACTTTTCCCACCTAATATTGCATATGATGACCAATTATTATTATAACCTCTTTTCACCATATTTCATGCTTATTTGCCATTTTAACCACATTCACGATTTGTCATTCCCATTATTTGCCAGTTTAAACTAATTGTTCCCACTTTGTACCACTTGTTCTGACCGTTTTATATCTGATTAAAACAAGGATTTACATCTTTAAGATGACTATATACAATGGCGCAAATAATGAAGTTCCTGGATAGCAGTGGATACTATTCAGATGAATAAATTAATGTGGTTATCACAGATTCATAGAACAATGGACTATCATTTTGCTGATTTTATAGATGCGCCCCAAAAAGTTCTCCCCTTTATTCCCCCTGATATATGGCCCTGTCTCCAAATGACTGTTCCAGTCTGTGTTCAACCACCTTCAGGTAGAGTGGGGGTCCCTGGTCTCTGGCACCTTTATTTTGGGGGTTGCAGGCTTAAAATGTTGAGAACCACTGCTGTATAGAATAACTGTAATCAATTGATAAATGTAATTCAATACTGAAGAGCATATTATGCCATCTACCACATGCAACTATAGAGAATTACTGTAGACTATGTACAGTATATTAACAGTTTTGTGTTGCACAAACAGGGTATTAACAGGATGACTGTTTTCTTTTGCAAAATATATTTATTGGAAGATATATCAGTTGACAATATACGGTCATGTATTACAGTTTTTTTAAACTTTTATTTTTATTTTAAACACACAAAAGAAAGAAAGAAAACAATAACAAATAATTAAACACAGAATAAATACAAACAACATTCACCCGTCCCACCCTGGCTCAAATGGAGATCACACAAACTATGCTTGACAAAACAGCACTTAGTCTGGCAGGATTAGTAATTCTTTGTAGTATGAAATAAAAGGATGCCATTTACAAAAGAACTTATCCATACACCCTCTCAGGATGACTGTTTTCTGTGGTTACGTTTAATTAGATTTACCCACTACGTTGCACATAATACCATTATTTTCGTACCAATTTGCACTCGCACAATCAGAGAAAAAATATGATGTGAAGCCTGACACTTTTGGATTGGAGAGCTTTGTCCTTCACCGTTACAGGAACAGGAAAAATCCATCATACCTACAGCAGCTCTATGTGACATCCAGGTTGTAATTAGACTCATTACTCACATAACTCCCTATCTGTATAATTCTATGATTTCCATTGCTCAGTTTTAAACACAAGTATTTCTCCACTAGCCTGTTTTTTTTTTTTTTACAAAGGTGCTCTTCAAAAAAGAAAGAACTCCAATTTTATGCCGGCATACATTTTAATGGAGAAACATCAAAGCCGAGAGTGCAGACAAATTTATTATTCAAGGTGTGGCAAGATCAGACTTTTGTTCTGATGACAGGCAGCTGAGCCCAGAGCTGAATGCTGATGATGTTCTCCCCATTGCACAGTCTGGTCTAATCCCTCAATAAGTCATAGGTGTGTTTTTAGGAGTGTTTGGTGTCAGACTAGAAAATGCACCAGAAAAAACTAGCACTCATTCCCCTCAAAGTGATACACTACACAACCCATCACATACTGTAAGACGTGGGAAACAGGCGGCCCTAATAAAACAAAATGGTAGAAAACTACACAACATGAAAGCTAAAATACACAAAATGAGAGATAAATAGTAATACACAAAAGGATAACAAAAACACAAGACGACTACCAATATACCAAAAAATAACAGAAAAATATACAGAAATAAAAACCATACAAAATTACAACAAAAACACAAAGTGAAAGAGCCTTTGGCAGATTGCCAGAATGCACCGCGACCGAGCAAAAAGAACCAATCGGAGCCAGGATCGTGTTTGATGGACTGTCTGACAGCTGTTGCTCACAGGCCCCGCCCCTTTCCCGGAGATAGAGCGCCGTCTATTTTACTGTGTATGGTCTGGAGGAGTAGATGATGGAATTGGTGACTTTTCTGCTTGAAAGGTAATTACTGCTGCTTGATTTACATTATGTTTGATTTGTAATTGTTACACTAGAACTATGTAGTGCATGTGTGCATGTGTGGGCCGCAGCCTCCATGTGGCTGCTGTAAGTGACACTGTGCTGTTGCTGCTGCTGAGGTGTGTGCACATAGAGAGAAGCGTTGCAGTAATATGATTTTAACAGAGCATGTTATATCACTGTGATGTTGCTGTCTGGCTAACGTTAGCTTGTTAGCTCCTCTGAGGGACGGACTTTGGAAAGTTTGGAGGCAGGGCAAGAGAGCAGCGGGGAGGGAGTGGGAGAGAGGGATCTGAAAGTTGCGGACTGCACCTTTAATGCTCAGATTGGTCATTATTCTAAATCCTGACATGAATGTTGATCATGTGGCCCCTGGATCAGACAATCCCCTTTTTGTGGCCCCCACTGTAATAAAAGTTGCATATCTCTGCATCACAAGCATGCACTTCAGATGATTATTCTAAACCTGAAAAATGTAAGAAGAAATGTCTTTTATATCAACGTTTACACTTCATAAACAAGTAATATCCCTCAATAAGTGGGCATCGCCATTTTGGAGATTGTGTATTTTTCTTTTATTTTGTGCATTTATTTTTTTGTTTCCTTTTTGTGTTTTTTGAGTCATGTTTTTGAATTCTTGTTGTCCTTTTATGTGTTTTCCTGTAATTTTGTGTATTTACTTTGCATTTATCACACAAAATTAGACTGTGGCCCCTGGGCCGCCAGTTGCCATATCTGGTGTAATTAAAGCATGTGTGCTTTTACCATTTAAAAGCAGATCATTCATTCACACTAGGACTGAGGGGCACAATAAAACACCTCCATCATTTCAGCCCATTGTGTGAGCACGACTGTCTGAGGGATACAACAATCATTTTCCAATCATTTTGTGCATAGGTCGTGTGTATTTTTTGCACAGTATTTGGTTGTGCACACGCATCAACCTCTTCCACCCTTCACCACTAAAGCCTTGTTCAATGTGTGTGGGTGGGTGTGTTTGTGTACAAATGAGGCATAGCAGAACAACAGAGTTCAAATCAATTCCCAGCAGACAGATTTAATACAGTTGCTAATAATTGCAGGCAGATAGGGAGCGCGTTCTGTCAAAGGGAGGAAAGAGACTCAAAAACAAAAGCTAGTTTCAATAGAGATCTCGTCTCCCAATTTGGCTTCGATATAAATTGCTTATTAACAATGTCTGTGGGCAAATGGGAAACTGCTCTGCCATAGCCGTGACATTAATGACTCTCAAAGCTGCAATTCAAGAAGAGGAGGGATAAAGACTTCCTTACTGGAGAACAACTTTCATTTGAAGTCTTTGATAGTGTGCAATTTGGTTCCCAAAAGAAAAACATAATGTCTGACAACCCTGTATAAAGCATAAACTCAAGCATAAGTAAGTCTGCAGCCAAATAATTACTATCTATTGTAGTAGCACACATTAGTTACCATAATGTATTTCCCTCCTGGATGATGTTCACTCTTTATTGATCCATCATCTGCTTACATGTTTTTTTTTTTAACCCTAAGAGAGAAACTACTACTTGGTTTTTTTTTGGATTAACGTCTTTGTTAAGAAAATTGGCCAGATCAAAACACACATTATAACACTAGTTTTATTACACACCTGCACATTGACTACATTAGGCAAGGCAATGCAAATGTATTTTGTATAGTGCATTTTATATACATAGGCAACTCAATGTGCTTTACATGATCAAAAGTGCAACAGAAAAAATTCAACAGCTTAAAATCCATAAGAATATTAAAGTCGGCAAAAAAATTAAATATTAAAAATCATCAGTAAAAACATTTAAAATCATCAACAAACACATTACATCAACAACAACAACATGACCAAAAATCTCCCTCTCAATCATATGCAGTAGAGAAAAAGATATGATAGGAGTTTGTCCGACTTCTTTGCAGCATAACAACTAAACGCAGCATCACCATGTTTACTGTGAGCTCTGGGCTCCACTATCTGACCTGTGTCCATAGACCTATTACAGAGACGGTTTGGCTCAGTTACTGATTACAGTGTCATACAGCAGCAGGTATTGGTTTACTGCCTTCACAGCAGCATCCTACTGCACATTCACAATTGTTTATAGTTTAATATCATATTTAAAAGTCCCATGTCATGCTATTTTTCACCCATCTCCATTTGTTCTAAGAATCCCAAAAACTTTCTGAAAAGTCACTTTCATCGCAATTCTACACAAACTTATGCATATTCATGAGTGGGCGTGTCTATAGACGGGACACTGACTTCCTCCTCTCCGCATGGTGATGTAGGGCCAGAGGACGGCCCGCCCTCCTCCCACCCACTCCGTAGCCGAGCTCATGCTGCTTTATAAACACGAGACAGAGCGTAGGGGCGGGGCGTTCATCGGTACATACATAGACTGTAGAAAATACATTCATAGCACTGCGCGAAAGATGCTGAAATTATCACCTTTGTGGGCGTGTCTGCTTAAATGTCAATCACGGCAGAGAGCTTCCTGGAGGCGCGGCTTCTCCAGCTCAGTGCCGCGTCAAATTTGTCATCAAATTGTAGCGAGGTGTTTAAGCTCGCCCTGCAGTAAGAAAGGAGTAAATCACCCTCTAACTAACGATTGAGGGAACCAATGAAAAAAACACTTTGGACATGTGTATGAAGCCCTAATAGCATTTTTATGATGTTTAAAGCACAGAAAAGTTGATTTAGCTAACATAGGCCCTTTAATAAAACATTTCACACCTGGTGTGAGATGATTAATTATTAGAAAGTATTATTCTTACAGTTAATTGTGATGTTTACAGGTGAAACACAATCAGTGTAATTACTGTGTGTAATCTTTACTTAGTTTGAATTTATTTTTAATTTCCTTACCTTTTTGAAAAACTGTTGAGCCACACTGCCTAGATTATTCATTTTACACTTGGAGCCTATTTTAGGCATTACACTTTGCTTTATCTGCACTCGACATTAATGTGGTGTACCCTGGGGGAGCATATAGGCACACAATGGGTAGATATTCTACATTTATTCATATAAAACCGCATCCGTTCAAAAGTGCTTTGTTAAACCTTTTAATAAAATGTAAATAAAAATAAATATTTTTGACTGTTGAATGGCATCCTTAAGATAACACTTCCCATTGCAGCTCACATTGTGAGGTGTTTTTTAAAAAAAAAATTTAGTATGTTAAGGTTTCATTTATTCAGACAACATTTTTTTCAGGAAATTTGATCTCATGACATGTTTGGACTGCCAACTGTCAGTCTTCCTCAAAGGTGATTCATAAGGGAAGCATCAAGGCATCAAGGCATTTTCTTCCCACTGTCACTGATGCTTGTTCATGTGGATTTATTTATTTATTTGACAGGGACAATGCAGTCAGACATAGTTACAGCAAAAGATGCAACTGATGCGATGCATACAGAGCGTAAAGCTAATGCTAATTCTCAACTCCCGTCCCTGGTTGAGCTTTCCCCTGCATACAACATGTATAAAAGCACAATCTTAAACACATATGAACTTATTTACAACAGTGATCTAGCATTTATACATTCCCACATTCAGCTCACACAGATACACACACTAATTCATTACACCGCACTCGCACTATTAAAAACATCATTTACAAGTGGGTACAACTTTGATTTGTTTTAGGCCACAACTTGAGCCTGGATGTTAACAATTTAAACTCTGTGATGCATTTGAGATGGGTAGGCAGTGAGTTCCACAGTTTGGCCTGTTTGATGGAAAAAGCAGACGGAGCAAACATGGTCCTACGGCTGGGGATTGTGCACTGATTGCTAGAGGTACTTCTGGTGACTGTGTTGCTGCTTTGTTTCTGTATAAATGAACTTAGTGGCTCTGGTGCAAGGTTACTGATGCATTTGAATATTAGTTTAGGAGAGTATCATTTATTAAAGCTTTCAAAACTTAACAAATTATATTTGTTGAGTATATTGCAGTGGTGGTAGTGAATTGGTTTTTTGTCCGTCATTTTTATTGCTTGGTTGTACAATGAACCAATGCCCTTTGTGGCTGAGGGAGCTGCTTGGCACCATGCTTCATGCAGTATGATATGTGGGAGAAGATAATCCCATGCATGTACAGCAGGGCCGCTTGATTTGGGATGTAGTGTCTAATTAATTTATAACAATTAATAGTTTTGGATATTTTCATAATATGTTAAATTTTAGTTGTGGTTCTAGAACCAACCCCAAGTACTTGAATTCTGTTACCGTTTCAATCTGTTCATTTTGTAATATGATTTGGAAATTAGGGTTTCTTTTTTTGATTGAGAAACACAGACACTGTCTTGGTGAGATTTAGCACCAAGTGATTTTGTTTGAGCCACTGGCTCACCTCACCCATACATACAGACAAAATGTCTGCCCCCTGCTCAGGCGTCTTTGCGGCTGCATGAAAGCCTGCATTGTCCGCATAAAGCTGACACAAGACATTTGGACAGGACAAAGGTAGGTTATTTATGAAGAGACAAAACAACAAAGGTCCAATTATAGAGCCCTGAGGGATGCCCTTTTGATTATTTAAACATTTTGATTTGTCCTGAGCCACGTTCACACATTGTCATCTGGAATGGAGGTAGGATGTAAACCACTGCTTCTGGTGAGATGTTCAAAGATGACATTTTAGACAGAAGCAAGTCATGATTCACAGTTTCGAAGGCCTTCTTCAAATCTAAAAAGTTTGCCCCCACCACTTCTCCCCTGTCCATGTTTGTTGGTTTTTTTCTTTTTTCTTAGAAATGTTATATGTAGATAGCGCTTCAAAATGACATTTTTTGTAATTTGCGCTTAATAAATAAAGTTGAATTGAATTGTACTGAATTAAAAAAAAGTAAAATCTCACTCAAAATCTCACGTAGCATGGCACAAAATGATGGACTTCACCTCCTGTAATGGAAATACCCATATAACGCGGACTAAACCCTCATTGATATATTTTGGGAAAATATTTTCCATCATAAAACAGGTGGGCTAATGTGTAGCAAAGACACATCTTGCATGATTTAGATGCGTGTATTCAGTGAAAACTGAGAAATATCAAATAAATTAATTCACACTAATTAAGTTGAATGGGAATATGGGAAATTTTGACACGGAAAATCAAAGCCCCTGTTATTGTTATACTGTATGATTTATAAGCCTAACAATGTAATGGACCACAACATCAAGAATCTAATTATGAAGACACAAGTTAAAAATGTTCTTTGATATCAACTCATATTGAAATAGAAGGAAAGATGCAGTGAATTTAAATGTGAAAAACGAAAGAGGCTTTGAGGAAGCTACACTGATCTCCTCAGACAGCTATTTCCACTGCAGTGGCATCCTGATGGAAAGGCCGAGGGAGATATATTTACTTTTAGGTCATTGAACTGATATGTTACAAACCAGCAATCCTTCTCTTGACAGTGGGTGGGATTCAACAACATCCTCAAGAGGAGGCAGTTTATTAACGTGAGTCTTTGATGTTGTGCATCAACAACAAAAAAATACATAATCACCAAACATTTGCACAATAAAACACAGGAGCTCATAACCACAACAATATGAGATCCAGCTGGACATCAGCAAGTGAATTGCATTCAAACAATGGGATCTAAGACTCAGTCTCTCATTTTCTGCTTTGAAAAAATACAGAAATAAAACAGATTTAATTAGAGCTGCTGAAGCCGCATGTGTATTTTTCTTTTTCGTGTTTATGCACCTGTGCATTTCTGTGTAGTCCCGCTAGAGAAAATAATATATAGATATTTGTAGGCTTTGTTTGAACTCATATCGGGTAACCCAAGATCTTTTTACGCAGCTTTGCTTTTCCGCTCTAAAAATAGGCCCCACTCCTTTAGCTACCTCACATGAATGCCCTTTAAATCCCTGCCTTTGTGGAGATTTGAGTGTGATGTGTTTCTGGTTGAAAAAGCTAAGCCGAGGGACCACAAACGTACAAAAAAAAAAAGAAATAAGTTTGATTTAATAAGCCTTTTATGGCATTGCTTTGCTTTACCTTCACAGTGCAAGGAAGCATCATTACTGCAGATCATCTAACAAGCAATCAGCATTGCTTTGGATATTAATGTCAGGCAAACAGAAACCATCAATATCATGTAAAAAAAAAATGCAATATTTTATTTTACATACCAGTTATAGCGTGATGGGAGAAGGCCTCTACGTAGGTCAGGTAGTTGTGAGGACAGTGTTTCTTAAGCCACTTGCAGACGTCCTGTTGAGTCCACAGTACCACAGGTTTGGACAGACACGACAGCGTAGGACTGGTGTGATACACAGTGAAGGCTTCCCCTGGATGTAACTGAAACAGATGGAAAATAAAAATAAAAAAACATATATTTGGGTTATTCTGTGAAGCCCACACATATAAAAGACCAAATAATACTGACGGCCTGCCTGTTATTGTTCATTAAGGTCGTGGGCATAACTAAACAACAAATGCTCTTATGGTTTTAGGTTTGAAGGTGGTAACAGAAGACTATTTTATTCCTATAGATGTTTGAATGCATTCACAGGAGATCATTACAATACCATTTGTATGATCTGATTATTAGGACTTGGGGTTTGTTGGGTTTAGTTTTGAATGTGGTTAATTTTAAAATATTGTTTCTAGTTTTCTTACCTCTGCCAAGGAGGTAATACACTGTATTTTCCTCTGTTCACTCTCTATTACCCCTATCACATTATATGCAACACACAGGCTTCTCTCATTATGTTAAATAACTGGGGTGAGATTTTATTTTTTGCAATTACATCTTTTTAGTTATTTGGGGGTCTATTCTCCTGTCTGGACTTGAGCGCTTTTTTATGCGCCTGCAGTTACACGCTTCTCCGGTCCAGGCTGCTGACACGCCCACCGCACGTAAGTAGAGCAAAAACGCGCAGTCTGTAAATGAAGGCGGGCTGAAAGAAAGGAGGCGGCGATGTCATTTTTTTTGGGCTGTCTAGAAATCGCGGAACATGGAGTTTTCCCAACGCTTGTAAATGTAATTGAAATCCGTGAAAATGATAAAGTTCACTTTTAATTTGAAACGCCTTCATTGATAAACAATGTAACAGGTTGATTTGATCAGATCATTGATCAGATTACTACAGTGTGACTGAGGATTGGCCGCATTCTGTCCGAGTCAGTTAAAGTCTCTCTGAGAAAAGCTGAGTGGTCACAGCTGCTGCTGCGCGACGCACGAGTCCGTGTGGCTTTAAATGTCTAAGTCCATATTTCTAGTGCAATATAATGTTTCACCTTAACGGGGAACTGCACTTATTCCAGGGTTAGAAGCAAGTAAGAGGAAAAGGATATACGCACACCGGAAAATGTGCGTAAAGTCAGATTTGAATGGGAACGCCCACATTTCAGGGCATAACTGGGATGAAGGCGCGCAGCGACAGACTTAAGTACAGGAGAAGAATAGCACACAGGCAGAAACAGCGCCGCTGCGTGGCTTTTTGGACTTACGCGCATGGGAGAATAGAGCCCTTGGTGAATAAATAAATAAATATCTATAAAAAATCTTTAAAAATAAAAAATAAAATACATTTTGGGGCGAAACACAGATTTTTACTACGCCACTTAAAAAAATAAATAAATCACAAAACATTGTGAATCAATATTTTTTTCCTATCCTTTTTATTCTAAAAGACTAGTCTATTTAAGCTGACTTAATAAAGTCTCAACCACTTAAAAAAAAAAAAACACACAAAGTGCCTTTCATCCCCTTATCCCCCTCTTTAGTGTCTTACTCTCACATCTAATCCAGCAACATTCTCTAACTAAGCCAACGCTGCACAAAGACTGACTGATTTTCACTAGAAAAATGCCAAACAGCTGTTTAATGCTCCAGTCTGTAACAAACTGCGTTTAATAGGATTATAAATGTCGAACCATCACGCACACAAATGAAACTCGCTCATGCTCCTGTTACATATTTTTCCTTTTTTTTTTGTGCGACTGTCTTGTAAATGACTCAAAATGCTGTTTTCATCACACACTCACAATTCACAGTGTGATAGAAACCGGTTGATAACTTATTACATCTCTGCCATCTGCTGCAATTAAGTTCCGTCTGCCGGAGTCGTTAAGTGGATCCACTTTTATAGAAGTCAATTTCTATGGCCTCATGTGTTTACTCATTTCATTTTTAAGCATATACTCCCCCCCCCCCCCCCCCCATAGTGGAGTGGAGTGTGGGGCTGAAAAATGTTTAATGGCCAGAGTTCACAGCTCATTACCAGTTGTTATGTAGGATCATTTATAAGAGGAGTGGGGATGAAAACTCATAATAAAAAGTGGACAACATGAAATCATTCCTGGCGATCAAACTGTATAATGCATCACTGTAACCTCACAGCTTTATTGTTGTAAATATCTGTATCATATCTGTATAGAAATTTGTATGTTCATATAATTATTGTTGTAAATATCTGTATCATATCTGTATAGAAATTTGTATATTTGTATTATTACTGTTGTAAATATCTGTATCATATTTGTATTATTAGTATTATCTATTTTACTTTATTTTGCACTACTTTACGTGTGTGTATTTAATCCTTTTTTTTTTAACAGTCTTTTACTTAATTATACCCTTATTTAACGTTTATTCTTTCTTTCGTCTTTGTTTAACGTATATTCTTTTATTTGTGATATTTTCTTGAACGGCTGTAACAAAAGGGAAATAAAGGAATTCTGATTCTGATTCATGTGAGCTGTGGCTGTAAAAGAATAAGCAAAAATGATATATTGTATGGAAAAATGCAGATCGAGTCTAACGTAGCAGAAAAAAATACTCATTGGGGATTTACAATCAAAGCTACATTATGTGGATGCTTTTTGAAAAGCTAGGGGATAAACTACGTTTTGGAAAAAATTAATAAATGTAAAAATCATTATATATGAATAGAATTTCTTCATCATTTCTTTTTCAAGTATTCAGTTTAATATGCCCTGGCCAAAATGTAAGAAGGAGCTGCTTTTATAACAATACATAACTTATTGTTGTTTTCATTTCTTAAAAATTAATTATATATACCAGATGTGATTAAGTGTCAATCTGGGTAAAATTAAAATGCATGTATTACCCTTGTTTTGCATCTTAGCTTCAAAAACTTACTGAACTTTAAGTTTATTCATAATATTCACAAATGTACATTACATTTTCTTTAATGTAAAATTGATTTAATGTGAAAAACTACTGTTATTAGAAAAATGTCATAGTAGCCGTCCCTGTTACGGAAGAAAAATAAAAGCAGATGCATTTATTGTCATTGTGCTATTAACAATATTCAATAAGGTGGCAATTTAAAAAAACAAAATGAAGGGAGAACAAGTGTGACCAAAAAGATGATAATATGAAAATGTGTAATAACATATTTTGTAAAGGCGAAGCTACAGGTCCACAGAGGGATCTGAGTATATCACCACAAATTTACAAACCACAGATCATTATTTGCAAAGGCCATTGTTTGTATTATTGACCACATACTGTACATCTTTACAGAAAAATATCAAACTAATAGCAGCCAGACAACAAAAGATGGAGGGCAGATTAAAAGGTTAGCGAGGACCACCAGAATAAATGACAAAAAGAAGAAGAAGACTGAGCCAGGGTGCGGGGTATTCTTTAGGTGAGTAATGGCCTTCATCTTCAAAAAGCCAGACCGAGAGGAAATAGAATGATAGCCTCCCATCATCCGTCACTCTCCCCTTTTCCCCCCTACACTCATCTCTCTCCATTTGTTGGCTATCCATCAGACTGTATCTCCTGTGGCCAGTTTATCCCTCTCTCTCCCAGTCCTGTTCACCCTTTCCTATCTTTCCCCTCCTCTTGAGACCTACTTCTGTCCAGCTGTAGGAGATCGCTCATTTGTTACATAGCGAGGAGGTCGGGCGAGACGCGGAGCTGCAGGGATTGAAGTGGGTAGATGCAAGGTGGAGGCTGCATATTTAGCAAGAGTTTATTATGAGCTTAAAGATGAATAGGAGGGAGAAACAATGTCAAAATAATTACTTACAGGGCTGTAAAGATATATATATACATACATTAATCTTTTTTTAATTTTGACCTTTTAACACAGGCAGAAATGTATCAATAACTGTTACTAACAGTGGCGGAAAAATCAGGATGGGCCTGATTATGTTTAAAGCTGATATGAGATGTATATTAACGATTTATGATATGCTAAAATCTTCTGGGCCACTGTAAATTAGCCTATGCTATGACTAATATACCTATGAGTGGATATACAGTAGAGACCGCTACTCCATAACTGGACCTCTGTTCTGGTAAATTTCACAATCTGAGAAGGATTTTTTTACCTGTTTAGCCATTGTTTAACAGCTGTATCCAGCTGCTCCAGTAACACGCATTCTGATCACTGGTGAATTTAAGTTTCACGACGGACACCGTTCAATCATTTTAAAGATGAAGTTTGTTTTTGTGACCGGTCCCAGGCGCGGCGACCACAATAACAAAAACATTAAATCTGTAAAATAAAGGCTGAGTCTCAGAGGAAGAAACACACAAACACTCATATCCTTCTCCAGGTTAATTAATTAAACATCTATTCAAACACATTTACAATTTACATTTTCTCTATAAATCCAGCTCAAATATATTCAAAATATGTATATACATGCATTCATTAGCTTAGTTTACTCAGTAAAACAAAATTATTATATAATAAATCAACATTCTCTCATAATTATAGCTTTTAACATTATATTCTGTACATTAAATGAACAAAAAGTGCATATTGGGCTTTCAACTCTCTACTAAAGTCACATCAGGAAGTCATAGGAATAAACTGGAGCAATATACAGTACATAAGGTACATCCATAAGGTATTATCAGCGCCGCTCTGTTTTACTGTTGCGGTTTATTAAACCTCTACAAAACGGTCCAAAAGCAACACAAATCATCACTACATTACCTACCGCTTCTTTTATAAGTAACACAAAGGAACCAGGAAGTGTATCTACTATGGGACTAAACGACTTCAGTGCTAAAGGTTCCACTTACCGTTCCACTCCTTTACTCTCCAGATTTTACATAGAAATGTGTCTAATAAATCTAGAACAAAGCTCTTAATTCACAGAATATGTTTTCACAAAATAGAATTTTTAATTTTTTTTTTCATGAATCTCACTGGGTGGGCAATTTGTCAATATGGGTGGGCCTGTCCTCATCCAGGCCCACCCATAGCTCCGCCCCTGCTTAGTAATACCACCATCAACAACAATTGCTTAAAATGAGAGAAATATCGATAAACAAATGCACCAAGATTTCCAAATTACCAAATAACATGAGTGAAAAATCGGCTCAAACTTTTAGACGTGGCTCGATTCTCAAAAACATTGCTGGAACTGGCGGTTAGCGGCAAATTAAGGTAAAAGCAGGTAACATGTTGGTTTTGGACAATTTTGATGTGCTGATTCAGAATATCTATGTTCCCAAGCTGAATTTTAAGTCCTACTTATGGACATGGGTAGCTTAGAGACGATTTTATGCCCGTTCCAACAACTGTGCACAACCTTGCCATGCAATAGTCAGAAAACTCAGCTACGATGTACAGCACTATGTGGGTGTAAAAAAAACAGAGTGCTACCAGTGAACAACATGTCTGCGTGAACACAAATGAATGATTTAATTCACAAGTATTGCTAATATCATCAATGATTATCTTTGCATAATATGTTGCATTATAGGATTATGTGCTCCACTGAGTTTTTCTGTAATGTAATGTAACGGACTTTAGGGACTAAAATTTGACCTAAAAAACCAACATTATCACAGTCTGAATATCACCTGTTTGTAAAATGCTAAAGAATGAAATCTTTTCAATTTAAGAGGTAAAGGTCTCACATACGGCTTGGGAACATTGATATTCTGAATCAGCATACCCAAATTGACCTAACAAGCTTGGTTCCCCACTTTTACCCCCAAATGCTCCTAACATTCACCTTTTTGAGAATCGGGCCTAGTCTATTTCTATTGAGCTGTATTCATGACCTCATGTGGGGTGGCCAGTAAATTATCTATTTTAATTTCATTTTTTTAAAAGAAAACACCACACATCTCAAACAACTGCACTCTGTACTTTCACTTTCTCAAACATAAACCTATAGTTCAAATAAATTGCAGTATAAAATATCTTTTTTTGTTTTTGTTGTTCAGAACAGTTGGTTTATCCAAAGCCAAAGTGCAACAACACAAAGCTGCCTCTCTTTCTGTAATTACTGGCCGATAGAAGATACACCATAACCATTGATAATGTCTGTGGATGAAGGTCAACTAAAAGTGCCGTTGGTCTTATTTACCAAGTGTCCACGTCTCACTCTGTTTTTATAATTTCATCTACAATCAGCAGCACTTATATAAATATTTGACCACAGTGGAGCATCAGAGTAAATCACGCATGGTTGCAAAAAGTTGGGATTTTCTTTTCCAAACGCAAACAAACTTTACATGTCAAGTAAAAGAGCATCACAACAGCCTAAAATGATGTTGATAGAAAGGTTTGCAAGTCTGACACAGTGACATTTTAAGTCCTACTAAACTGAGCTTTGGAAGAATGTGAAGCCCCTGATCAGAAGGTTAAAGTTTGAGTAGAGGTTGACCTTTTAACAACATAATCTGACAAAGAATGGCTCAATAAGTTAAAAAAAAAAAAAAAAAAAAAAAAAAAAAAAGATTTATTCGAATTCCAGCTGAAAGTCATGTGAGGGATTTAAAGCTAACAGGAAAACTATTCTGCATGTTAGAACAGATATAGAGTTTTAACACTTCACCTTTAGTCAGCAGTTCTCTATTGATTCATCCTGATTTTATCATTGAAAAGATCATTTGTCCTTTGCTGCTGACCTTGTTCTCTCATTTTTTTCAACTTGTTTCTCATCAATTTTGTCCTCCTCCTCCTTGACACCAGCCATTCCTTACGCTTTCTTTTCCACTCTTCAATCTTTCTCCAGCCTAGCCTTGTGTGTACCCAGCTGCTAAGTCTCCACACTGAGCTGCTTAGTGTTTTTGTGTGTCCTGTTAGTTTGTGAACTGGAGATTATGTTAAAGTCGGGGGAGCGTGCAGGGGAATCCTTAAACATTCACTATGTCTAACCAATAATTCCTCTCTTCCAATGACTGCATGTGTCACTACACATCCAAACCCAGGACTGATCCTTGTGTGTAAAGGATGGATGGATGAATAGATTTTTTTAAAGTTCCTTTACCTCTTATACTTTTGTTTTTCGTGTCCACTTTACTTTGAAAGTAACTTTGTGTGAACTTTAAATATGTCAGCTCAGTGCAGCTCTGCCTTTGCTTGTCCCCAAGGTGCTAGGAGTGTAAATGTCTTGCATTCATGCAAATATGAACAGTCTCTCAGCAGGTAGACAAAAGACCAGATGGGGTTTTCACAAAGCTTCCTATTTAGCTTGAGTCAAACATGTGTCGATGACAGGACAGCAAAACACAGGATGGCAGGACAAGGACAAAGAAGACAAAAGCCTCAAACGCCAGCTCTCTAATTTAGTTTTTTTTTCCTGTGTAAAAAAAAAAAAAGACATTAAATTGATCTTCACTGCACTTTACTGGGATGTGGCTCACATTGTGGCACTGACAATGTGTAAATAATATAATAATAAAATGCTACTGATGAGGATGTAAAAGTCAATCATGTACAGTACATCATGGCAGCGGATTGTTTTACAGACTCTCAAAACTAGTTTTAAACAAACTGCACATACACTTTTAAAGACCGTGTAAAGCAAATTCAGCCATTTTCTTCTGAACACATTAATTAGGTCATAAATGTATTCCTTAAAACATGTACAAAGCCATTCAACCATTTAGAATTGAATTGTGGAGCTAGAATTTCTGTGTTCAGGATGTAATGGGCGGGTCAGAAATCACAGCCGCGTTACATAACGGAGCCATCATTAGCATAAACCGAACCTGCTGCTGAAGCACACCACTTTTGTGGCCTCCAGGGGGCCCAATTCAGCCCCAACTGAAAACAAACCACATATTCGGACTATTTTCTATGAAATTAGCACTTTTTTTGTGTGTTTCACCTTTAGTGGGAGAAGTTCTGACTCTATCCAGGAGAGATGCACATATTCGGACTCGGGCTGAGCAGACATTTCCACTGACACCTCATTTGGCCCGATCTAAGCACTTTTGGAAAACCAATGGGAGAAGCACTTTCGGCGCTGGAGCCACTTTCATACCGCTCTCTCCCATAGATAGAGTACACGGCAGGGGTGTGAAAAAAAATCAATTTCACAATATTTTGCGATTTTTTTGGGTGCCGATTTTAAATCATTTATTTATTTGAAAAATAGATTTATTTTTCTATTTTTTTGGGGGGGGGGGGATATTTAATCAATATTTTTGTGTATTTGTACAATATTTCAGTGGTTACAATGCTTTCAATGTGTTGCAATGGTTACTTGATGCACTTGATTTTATGATGGCAGTGTGTAATATTTATGTACGCACATGCATTTTATTTTCATATAATCTGTTCAGATCAGTGTTTAAACTGACACAATAGGAGAAATTAATATGTTTGTTATGGTTCCAGCGCCTCTAACTGACACGCCCCCAGCGTCTTAGAGCAGAGAGAAGTGCTTTTTTAATTTTGAGACCTAATTTTATATACTTAGCGATATTTTTCATCTTTCAAACATGGCTCAGTGGTCAATGACATGTTTCTGTGGTGTGACAAACTCACAACACAAACTTATTTCTGCTTTACACGGACTTTAATACTTCTTAAGTGGGGATAAAAAAGTAAAGGTCATTTTCTCCACTTTAATCACTTGTACTACATTATTTTACAAATAGCACAATTTGGACATTAATACCTAAACACAACAACTTTGACTGAAATTGTGAATTTACTTATTGATTAATTAATTGTGCGGTAATTAATTATTCTAATTAATCTCTTGTTCAATCCCACCGAAAAATTTCTGAGAAACGCCCTCAACATGAGGTATTTTCATTTAAATTACATTATTGTGGCAGATACAGTATATGACAAAGTGGCTTTATAAAGTAGTTCATTCAGTGTTTCTACAAGCCAAAATGAACTCTGGCTGTTTGGAGTTAAAAAAAAAAAATATAAAAGCGATTAACAGCGTTATTTTTTTAGTGCCCTATTTTTTTCTGTAATTAATTCATCGCAATTAACGCATTCAAGTGACAACCCTACCAGAAATATCCCACCTTTTATACGCAGAGGCTGCACTTTTTTCATCTACAGCTGATGTGCAAATAAAGCAGTGTGAGCATAGAAATAGAAATAGGCTCACTAAGAAAATGTATGTGTCTGTGTGCAAAGGTGACAAATGTCTTAATTTATCAATGTGTAAGAATATTTTGTGAGCGCACACACACACACACACAAGGAAAAGCTGACCCACTCTCCCAGTTGCTGAATAATGCATAAAGTGGCTTGTTGCCATAAGGAAATGATAAGCTTTACTTCTCATGGTATAGAGAAGGTTTAATTATCCAGGCTCAGAGTAATCACATGGAAACAGCTTTCCACTCCTCTTTCATTGAGCCCTTTTATAGCTCTTATAGCTGAGGGGGCACTCTTATAAATTATGGAACCAAATTTGCAGCGTGTATGTTCGTCTCGCAGCTTCAGAGTTGCAAACTTTCTTTAAAGCGGTGAAAAGATGAAACAAATGACCTCCATTGGATTTATCTGGTCTGCTTAATTTGAAGAGCAGGACAGAGAAATGTGGCACTTGTGTCAGATGCTGTTTTAGGTCAAACATGAGCAGAATGCCTTAAAATAGCTCTTTCCCCCTGTTGGCTTTGCTTCTCCTTTTCAGCTCAGTATAAATGACCATAGTGCACAAAGTAATGTGTGGATGCTAGGCTTACATTGTACTAGTGAACACTGAACCAGTCAGCAGCACTGATATGATGTCATACATCCTGTTTGAATGGATCCCTTTAAAGTGGCTCTGCTGCTTTTAGGGAAAAAATGCATTTACTTGTGACATGAATTCCACTTTTATTTAGTTAAGATATGGTGGGGCAATAAAAACATTGCTTGATCATCTTTATTCTTTCGCCTAATAACAGAATTGAAACATTATGTGACGGGATGAACATTTACAGAGGAAAATACATACCGACTCAAACTAAGGCTCCGTGATACAGGATATTTCATATCTGTGGAAACTGATAAACAAAAACAAGTGTCAAGTATTTACTTCTTTTAGAAGTTTTGAGCTAGAAATCCAACTTTAATTAGCTCAATGCAAATTTCTGATCATAAAAATAGCATTTTTATGACGTTTAAAATTTCTGTGCTATTTTATTTTCATTTTAGCTTAATATGGGCCCTTTAATAGAGCACGTAGCTGTGATGGTTCTAAACCAAACCTATATCACAGGTCTTACCCGACTTATCCATGGGTCTGAACACGCTGGCTGGTTAAGAAACCTGCTAGTCATAAACCTAAACACACACACTCAGTCACCTGTTAGCATGAGGCACCAGTTGAATGTAAACACCACTCAAGGCAATTAATCCAAATTTTTCTCCTGTTTAACCGTTATATTACACTGAATGTGTCTCAGAATGAGCCATGTGTTACTCTGAACAACTTTATGGAAGTTTTGGGAACTTTTCTTCGCAGCACAGATTCTTAGACATTCACAGGAGGAACGTGAACATCAAATTGAAGGTAATAATTCATATGAATAGACCAGTTACCAATTGCCATCTGCGCAAGAGTCGTATTGGCCAAACAACATGAATCCCATACACTCCCCTTTCTGAAAATAGTAAAAGAAAAAAGAGGATTAAGGATTTTTCCGTTATAAATACAGCACCATTCAAACAAGGTACCGTAAGTGTCCGACGCAATGCAAATCGCTTTTCTGCTTGTGTCTATAGTTGAGTACATATATCGGTTTAACCGATTTTGGATCGATTCCATTAACATTTATAAAAATCGATGCAAAGGTGCTGAAATAGATTATTATTTTATTTTAATTTTTACTTAAACCCTAGTATTCTGCTGATGGCAGCGCAATGCAGAGTGCTTTCAGTGCAAACATGGCAGACGCAGAGTGTGCTCCACTGGGTAAGCTGGATAAACTAACTACATTCATCATGACCCTTCACCAATTTAACAAATAACTTTTAGCTTTAACGTAAGGCTGGAGCAAAGAATAAAAACAACAAAAACCATCAACTTTAGCTTTACTTCACTATATTTGACCCTCAGAGAGTTATACATTTCATGTATGCGATCCCCTATGCTGTGAAAAGTTCCTGATGAGAACCCTTTGTTGTCCAAACTGTCATTTCATTACCTCAGTGTTCCGGAAACACTGTTCCCTTAGATGTTTGTTTGCATAAGATGAAGTAATAGGTATGACTTTAATAGCTAGCTATAACCAGTACTGTTTGTGTAACACTGGATAAATCTTTTTTTTTTTTTTAATTGCTTATAGACCAAACAGAAAATAAAGAACTTGCCTATTTGTGACTACATTGCAGTGATTTGTCTACATAAATATTGATATTTCTAATAATTCACAATGTAGAGGATTCATACTAACAGCTTTTTCTCTGACAATATGTATGACAAAGTAAAATTTGAAAAATAAGTCAATACTGAATCAAATCGAATCGTGATTAATCAATTCAAAACCCTAATAATCGAAATCGAATCAATTCAGGAAGCCGGCCGTGATGCCCAGCTCTACCTGTGTCGCATTGAGTTTGTGCGTAATGTTTGTGTGTTGTGTTACCGTAGAAAAGCATGCTTTGGCATTGGAGCTGTTACAGTTCTCCACGCATTTTCACGTCAGCTTTGTTCAATAAATTCCTGGAAACCATCGCTCGACAATCATGCAACTTGTCTTTGGGCTTCACTCACAAAGTTATAAATGTTGTACAAAGGTTTGGGAGGAATTAAATGTGTGCCTTTATTGAAAATTCTTGTAAACTCAGTATTTAGGCAAGCGATGTGGCAGCCACTATCAACAGTACTGTGACCAATTCCGTGACCCAACAAAATGGTGATTCCGGTTGATGCGGTGGCACAACATGGCTGAAGTGTGTGAGTAAACGCAGACTCCAGCCTCTTTGCGTTCGCCACAATCATCCTAAATCTGTTACCACGGCCGGTGGTTGATGGTGGCTCCACTGGGGCAATAGGAATCACCATTTAGTCTGTTTACAGACTGTCTCACGACAGCCAATATCCCAAAGGGGTGAGTTTGATTATCTCCTGGCTGCTCTAGAAGAACTTTCAATGTAAATCATTTGCTGAATAAATATTTTTCTCCCGTCAACCTTTTTCGACACACTGGTAAAAAAAAAACCCCCAATGGTTTAAGATATTTACTATATCAATCTTTCACTTGCATTTGTACATTCACACTGCAAAGCTAACATGTTCCTTCCCTAAAACATTACAGCGTGCCAACCAAAAGGCTGGGGAACAATGGAGGATAATTCCATCTGTTTCCCAAAACACATCAAATCTGTCATTGACAGCCAAAGCACAAATATGAGCTTTTCACATGTGCACAAAACTTCTGCTCTGTTTGCATGAGTCTGTTTGTACCTGGATGCCCTCTGTGCCGGGCTGCTGCAGAAGCTTGACGGTACGTGTGTGCGTGTTCTGGCCGCGACCATCGTGCCAGGTCAGGTTGCTGCCTCCGGCGCGACGCGGCAGCTGGTAGCTCAGCTCCTCAACCGACACCGTGTGCTCCAGGGAGGCACGGCAAAAGCTGAAGGAGGACGCCGCTGGAATAGGAGACAACAGGAACAAGGAAGAATGGTGAATAAGACATTGATATGTATCATGTGTAGGAGGTGTTTATGTGTGGCCTTAGGAACAGGAAGATCATTACTACAACGGAACAAATCAGGTAATCTATTAGATCTAGTCCTCTATGAACAGGTGTATATTTTGGTGCTACCTCACATAATCACAAATACACCAATTTCATATTCAACAAGCCAGCATATGGTTTTTCATAACCCTAAGAATTTTTTTGTTTAACCATTTTTCCTCTCAAGAGCATGAGATGTGTGACATCTATGACAACTACAGGGCAATTTCTGTGCATCACATAATGTTGAAAAGGCCCTGGTACTGGGGCTTGTCATCTGTAGCTGTGGATTGACTTTAAGGCTGCAACTATTAGTCGACATAATAACGTTGAGTACAAAAATTTGTCGACGCAGATTTTATAGCGTAAACAAAGGATAAAACCGGCGTGCGGCCACTTCCTGGTGCAGGTCCTTATATGAACTGTAGGGGGCAGTATGACTCCCACCTGACCCTTTAAATGCCGGAAATTGGAAAATACAAGCAAAGAAGAATGGGGGACCAAACTGTTGAAGAAGCCTGAAAGCTTCGACCTCAAGTTTCTGAAGTGTGGAAACATTTCAGCGAAGACGAAACAGCAAAACAAGTTAGACATAAACTATGTGAGGTACGACTGGCTTTCCATGGTAGCACTACAGTGATGTACAAGCACCTTAAGTGCAAGCATCCCACAGCCGGTGTTTCACGTTCTTCATGTCCAGCGGAAAGGTGAGATCATAAGTCACGTTAATATCTCAAGAATCTTTAATTTTAATCACATGCAGATTTATTCGTTTGCAGATTTATTCGTTAGCCAACAAACTATGATTGAAATAGTTATTACGTTTGTTTGATACTAATGAGTCAGAAAATTATGGAAGAAGCTTGCTAAGTTAGCAAACGCTAGTTCAGTTACATTTAAATGGTAAAAATGGTAAATGGACTTGATTTATATAGGCTTTATCCCCACACTGAAGCAGTCTCAAAGCACTTTACATATCAGCTCATTCACCCAATAATTTAAGCATAATTTACTTCACTAAATCTGCTTTTAATTAAAATACATTGTTTTTTGATTATACTATCATTATTTATGAACAGTAAAATGTTTTAATCTACTATCAATTGTTTCATTTCATATAACATTGATAAATGATTAGATTTTTCTTAACTTGTAGGTAATCTGATAATTCGTAATAGGTATTTTATTGTGATAAACATGTATAATCTTTATATTGTGAACTAATATACACCTTTTTTTTTTAAATAGTGCTCTAAGCAAAGGCATTTGAATGAGTTTGTCATGAGGAGAGGTTCATGCACTCCCCAAATGGCTAAAGTACCAACATTGAGCATCCTGAATATGATAGTCATTGATATGAAACCAATATCAATGGTTGAGGATGATACAGACCTTCCATCAAGACTACAGCCTACCATGCACAACTCTTTAGTTGGTTTAAAGTTCTTACCACCAGAACCTTTAAGTAACATCTTTTGTTACTTTTTTTTTTTTTTTTTTACAATGTGTTTCTGTTATGAGCAGTTTTTCAAGACCACAGGCACTTTGTATTTCTAATTTATTTACTTTTTTATTGTGATCACAATTTTTTAAGTTGAAAATACTATTATTATGTGCATATAAATGCATTATTTTGTCCTGTCATTGTTTTATTTCCTTTCTGTAAAACATGCTGTCAGAGTACAACAGGATCACTTTCAAAGGTGTGAGGAATTAAGCAGGTGGGTTAAAATAGCGATTCAAAAATATGTGCTTCAAAACAAAATAATTGTGATTAGTCGACTAATCGAAAAAATAATTGATAGATTAGTCGACTACTAAAATAATCGCTAGCTGCAGCTCTAATTGACTTCAAAGAAGTCAATTTATAGAAGCACTATTTAAATGTGATTTAAATGTACCCCGCCTAATACCCAATGAGGGCTAGAGACCCCCGCGACTCTGAAAAACAAGCAGGTCAGAAAATGGATAAATGGGTGAACCCCATTATGATAAATATGACCCTATTATACATTTGAGAATTAGAAGAAAAGAGATTAAAAGTCAAAGAAATATGTGCCAGAGAGTTAGTGAATCTTACAAAAACTAAGTATACAAATAAAAAATTTGTGAATTTAAATTGTACAACATACTGGACTCAAGACAGCTGTGGTTTAGTGGAAACACCAAGTTGCTGTTGAGAAATCCTACTTTTTCTGAACAAACAAGTCAGTTGAAGTCAGCATTTGTGAGGACAAAGTTCAAATTGCCATGATGGAGTAAAAAAAGAATGGTGATGGTAAGTAAGAAAGGCCTGTCAAAAACCACTGAAGTGGAACCGTCTCAGACTCCCTTATTCCATACACTGCTGCTTCTCTCTCTCTCTGCATTCATCACACCAGCTTTCCTCCGCCTGTACGGTGCCACTTTTATGGCTTCCTCTGTCGAATCTTTCTTGTTTCCTATTAATTTACCCCGCTCCCCGTCTTCTCAACATTTTTCAGTATCTTTTTATTGTCAGGTCTTGGGGGTCATCCATACGCTGATGTAATTACTGCCAGTCAGACTGGTGGGGGATCAAAAAACAAGGAAAGGTAATCGCCTTGCAGCCCTAAAGACCTGCCAATTTTGAAAGTTGAGAGACAGTGTCGAAGCAAACCCTAGAGAACTAAATTGCAAATTAGTTTTGCGTCCAAGTAAACCAATCACAGCTTAAGAAGTTTAAAAAGCTCAGGGATGAAGATGGGAGATACATTAACAGACTATGAAACAACTTCAATTTACAAGCTGTTAAAGACATAGCTTTCAATGTTTAAGATTGAAAGTGAGCATTTTATAGATGCCATTTCCTCCATGAGAAAATGCAGGATGATGACTTTTCTCTTCTGTTATCTTCTCATTTGCTGCCACATTGTCAGACCTCTCTACCTTCAGAAGTCATAAAACAAAGACGTAGTGCCTATTCTACAAACTTTAATGGACTTTGTTGGCTTAACCTCTTAGTACATAACACAGAGGAGAATTGAAAATCAACCAAAGGCTTAAATATCCATACCTAAGCAAGGCATTACCTAAATTACTTTGCTACATGTCTTTCTTGGCTTCATTTAGAGACAAAAAGGTAGACAAAGGGCCTATGGGAGGCGCCTGCGAGTTTCTAAAAATAGCACCGACACCACACATTTAATTGTTATTTTCGAATCAAATCACCAGCATTAATAAAAAAAAAAAAGATTTTTGAAGTAATTTAATAAATAGATATTTATCTTTTTTTTTTTTTCATGTTTTACGTATTTCTGAACTCTGACCTTCTCTAAAGCCAAAGTTTAACGTATGTCAAAGTCTTAGATGGAAGTGTGAAAATGGCAGATAAGAGAATGGGAGTTACAGTTTTTGCTTGGAATAGTGTGTCTCATTAGCGGGGAACTCTTGTGATGGCAAAACAGCACAATGTGGAGACAACTCACAAAAGCTTCCACATAAACTATCCACCATGTTTTGAGCTACGGAGAGACAAAGCCAACGACTTAAAGGAAGCCTTAAGAAAACGACAGTCTTTTTTCACAAGGTCGTTGATAAAAAACGGCTGTGACCAAAAAAAGAACTTTATTACTGTGCTTAATAAAACAAACTTGTCAAGAAAGTCAAATTTTGAAACAGATGAAAATATATAAACCGTGTTCCATGTTAATATATACACGTTTTCTAAAACCATTGTTGTGAAAATCCTTGTTCTCAAGCCTTTACACAGCTCAACTATCTGCCGTTGCTTCCAGCTGGATACTTCATAGCCTTCCCCTCCTTCACCTCAAAAGTGTCGTAGCAGCTTTGATACACAGTTTTCCCTATTGTTTTCCTTGGGTAATCTTCTTTTAGTATGTTGTCCAGGATTACACACAGGTCCTAATCCAGTTGCATCCATTTGAGGTCTGTAGCTGTGGCTAAATTAAACCATGCGTTCTTTTGCCCGTCTTCTAAACTTCTGATCTCCCAGCTTCTCCTTGTGCTTCAAGAGCGTTTTGCGAGGAGCTCCAGAGTACTGGCGTGTGCCTCCTGAGCCCTGTCCCCCATCGACTGACTAGCAGAGCTAATAAACTCAGTGATGGTTCTTGGACTAATATTAGATGCTTTGTGCTGCTCTTTGCGCTTGGATTTGCCTTTTGTTTATTTGGCCTTCATGTCTTGCTGCTTCCAAGTTCATTGTCCTTGTATTGTTGTCCGGGTCCGTTTCAGAGTTCTTCATCTTTGATAGCAGATTTTCCTGCTACCTCATAGCTTTAGTACAGTTGGTTAGGGTACCAGCCCTAGAACTATTGCATGCCGTGCCATCTTTCCAAGCTGATATCCATTCTTTCACAGATCTGTTTTAACCACTCAGGATTAGAACTCGTGTCACCTAATCTGTTTCTCGTGTCTGCCTGAACATGGACATCATCAGTCCTCACAACCACAATTTATCTCCTGTCTTATTTATCAGGTCTTGCATTTTCTCTTGCTGCCCTTGATGGTGACATTCTTATCACTTTCAGTAGCCTGAGGGAGAGATGAGGACAGAAACTGATAAAGAGTGAATTGTGGAAGGCAGAGGGAAAGGACCCCAGCATGATGTGTGTCCTCAGGGCAGCAGGATGTTATTGGAAAAGAAATTATATATCTGAGGAGGGAGTGTCATTTTTGCTTAGGTATTGGAACCTTAAGCTTCAAAACACAAGGATAAACTGCTTTAGCAGAAGTGCCAAAATGAAGGGCAAAGTGTTAGACAGGTGTGTGTGTGTGTGTGTGTGTGTGTAGGTCAATACGACTCGGTCCAGTGAAGTGTAACCTCTTATCACTTCCTCTTGAGTGAGCAGCATATCTGCAGTGCTGAGTGGCTGATCAATCTCAAAGGTATTCCCCTTTTTGTAAAGGTAATTAAGCTGTTAGGTACGACGGTGCTACGGAAGGTCGTTCCAAGCCAAATCCCTCAGTAGATTAACATGGCATCACCTAATATTACTCATTTGAGCCAAAAAGATTGCACCTAAATTAGCCTAGGTGGGCATTACTGCTGATTGTCCCCTTTGTGAAAGTTTTGCCTAACCTTGTAATCGACTCCAGTCCAAAAGTGTGTTTGGTACAACAACATATAATAGGCCCAAGGTACTGTAAGAGCATACCACAATATTCAAGAAGTTAAATATTAGCTTCCTCTCTAACCTCTTTATTCATTCATTCACCATCTACACCTGACTTTTCCACTGCAGAGTTTTAGAGGTCTACCATGGTCCACAGCTACAGTGCTGTCCCATTCAACCTTACTTTTTTCCTCTTGATAAGGAAAGAGGAAAAAAATCCAATTGCTGTCACCCTTATTCCTCCGTAACTGCCAAGTAAGTGAGACCTGGTCATGCAGTGATTTCCTACTGCAAAACACATTAAACCCAAAGCATCAAACAGAAGACTGCAGCCAACTGCAGAAGCACATCTTCCAATGACTTGGAATTTGTTGGTACTGTACTGTGCTGGGGTGAATCGTGCAGCTGAGCCACTATACCAGACCTCTTTTTAACCTCGGAAATGAGCCATGAAATTACCCTTTTTTTTTAAATAGGGAGAAAAAATCCAGTTAGGGCTCTAAAAATAAATATGAACCTCAAAACCCCAGGAGTTGGTCTGTGATGCACTGAAGTCCATTATCCAATCTGAAATGAGACATTAATGGAGGGGCTGGGGCTGAGGTTTACCTTTCACAAACGATTAGTGTCATGGGATCATGCAAATAGGAAAAGGGTTGGAAACAATAGACCTCCACACCTCTAGCTCAAAATCTCAGTATCAGTATGTCAGAGGGGGAAATGCCTGTGAGAAATCTGTTATTTAGCAAAAGCGGACTGTGTAAATAAATGCCAGCAAGCTCCCTGATGTTTAAATGAGAATTCACATGACAGTATGTGGGCAGCATATCTTCATATTTGTATCACCCTTGTCTCCAGTTGTTTAGTTCACTGGATGTGAACAGATTTCAAAAAAGAGGATGTGGTTGGAGGCAGGGTTGGGGTCAATTATTATTGTAATCGTGTAATTGGTAATTAATTACAATTATGGCGTAATTATAATCGTAATTGTAATTTTCAAAACCTGTCGCCTTTGGAATTGTATTGTAATTGAGTGTAGATAATTGACTTTCTAATTGTAATTACCATGGAAATCCACTAAAAACTGTCAATTACAATTTAATTAAATCCTTGAAAATAGTTAGCTACGTCTCAACACTTTAAAATTTCTGCCACACCCCGACACCTCAATGGGCGCCACTTCCCGACATGCGTGTGGTTACGAGGGCCCGTTCATCGCTGCTTGCAGCTTTAATTGAGAACGTAATTGTAATTGACTTTCAGGAGAAAAATAACAATTACAATTTATGTGTAATTGGAAAAAATGCCAGTTATCGAAATCATAATTGATTTGTAATTGAACATGGATAACTGAAGATGTGATTGTAATTAAAAAATGTAATTGACCCCAACCCTGGTTGGAGGCTATATTTGAGATTCAAACTGAGGGAAAAATTAATTTCTGCTTTATTTCCGCTTGTAAGAACCCAGGGAGCACATAAAAAATGACTACAAAGGCCAGCAGAAGAAATGCCGACCTTGGACTCCTCCTTGTAGGCAGTACTTAAAAAGAAAAAAGTGTAGTGCTGAGGACAGGATGACTTTTACTCTGCTATTCAGGCCCCCACTCCCAATGAGACAGACTGAACTATTGATTATCCATCACCGCATCAAAGATCATACAATTACAGATGACTCTCGATAAAACACATTACCCAGACAGACACAGATCACCTCAGTTCTCTGCTCGAGGCCAATGGCTGTCACATCCACTTCAGTTCACAGGAACTCACTTTATGTCCCACACAGGAGGGGTGACACGGCGGATGAGGTGAAACACAGGGGTCTGACATGGCCGTGCCCTCCCGAGAAGATGAGGGATGGGGGAGAGGATAAAAGGAGGCAGAGTAAATCTGCAAAATGGACAAGGATGTGTGGAAAAATAACTAAAAAGTTAGAAAATTAGGCATTGGAAAGCCATCTTTAATGATTGTATCAAAATGAAATAAAGGAAAGAGGCTTAAGTGAAATGCTGAGATGAATATCGAGCAGGCCTGTTGATTTCTCTCATTCACAGCTTTGCCATCATATGGGGACAGATTAGATCTCACTGACAATCAATAACCCAAAGTGGATGCCAGAGGACGAGGGTGGAGGACAATGGGGAGGAGATGAGATTGAGTAATAGCATGTGAGATGGCAGCAGGCTTGACCAAACTGGAGGGCAGAGAAGAGCAATGAGTGTGCAGTTTTGGTACTTGGCTGTCTGGTGCTTTAGCTGAGGCAGTATTTCAGCTTTGTAAGGCATTGTACACATTCATCTGTGTTTATTATCTGTAATTACCCAGATGAACACTTGGATACCATGTATGTATATATAGTAAATATAGATGGGCGATAACATCAGTCGATATTTACCATAAAATATGATATCGGTTGACATCGCTATAGGTTTTTATTCCCTATGTCTGCATTTGTTGTCTTAGGTTTACACTACATTGCATTGCATACTTGTGACCACCACCAGCCCTCCCTAAGGCAGGGTATGAAAAACATTATTAGTTTTTCTCCCCACTGATATTAAAAAACTGAGGTGTGCTGTTGTTTAAGATGACATGTTGAAAATTAATACAGCACTTTTCCCATAACTAAAGTGGAATTAGTTTTCTCTTTTTTACACAGATGTCTATGTGGGATATATCCAGTAATAGTAGGATTTAATTTGTTTCCATGGAGATATATATCAATCAATCAACCAATATTTATTCATAAAAAATGCTTTTCATACAGAGAGATGCAGCTCAAAGTGCTTTTACATAGTTAAAAATACACCCGCCCAGTACAAACCCCTACTACCACGCACAGACACACAAGTTAAAATAAAATGAAATAGCACATGGCTATAATGTAACCTAAAAATGGGTTGGGGGGGAGGGTCTATGTACAGCGACCGAATTGGTAGTATCGGACCATAACAACATAAAAAAGATAATAGCAAAAAGCTAGTATCAAACATATTTAATATTAAGTAATGCTAATAGAAAAAAACTACGCTAGAAAATGAGAGAAACCATAAAATAAACTGTACTACTATAGAAAGATGCATATTACTTTCTAATGGTCAACTCTTCAAATGGAATATCACTGACACATTTAATTTGACATAATCTTTTTTATGAAAGAGATAATACAATGAAATAAAAACATGCACCGGTACATGGATCAATACAAAATAAAAAAATATTTCAACTGATTTTTCATGAATATTTTTTGCATTAAACTTCTCACCCAACTGATTGTAAACTAATTAAAAGAAAGGGCCCTTTTAAGAGAATATAAAAGTCAAAAACAGAAAAATAATAATAAGAAGAATCACCTTTATTTATCGTCATATGTTCACACATATACAAAATTTGTTCTCTGCATTTGGCCCATCCCTGAGGCGTGGAGCAGTTGGGGGTTAAGGGACTTGCTCAACATCCCACAGTGTTGAGATTCAAACCGGTGACCATCCCGAATCACTCTGCATCAGGCACAATACGGGACTACATGTATTTATAGGTGAACACCAAAGAAGTAGACAAGGAGGCACAGCAGACACTTCTTCCCAGAGATGGCCGTGGGTAATTATATTCCTTGGGTGAGAAGCTAAATATATTAAGTTGGCAAGACTGGGTAGGAAACTGCAATTTATTTGGAAACAGTTTGTGTATTTTCTGGATCCATGCGTTTTACAACCCCCACCTCTCTTACCCTTCTTCTCAGTGGCTGATGTGAAAATGTGTCCAGTCCTATGTCTAGTCCGCTAACTTGATGTGGAAAATGGTGATACTGGTCTAAAAAACAGGTTGGCAAAAATGTAGATACAATAGAGGTTGTTTTTCTTTGCACTCCCACATAGATTGCGCCCTTGGCGTCCACCCACATCGCAAATATCAAAAACTAGCCTTGCTTCTTCCTGTGGTCACTCGGGAAAAGCAGACTTTGTCAGAAACTGTTCACCAGAAAAGTACCCGCAGTAGCTCAGCAAGACTACATCTAAGACCATCGCTGACCCTCTTCCTTCTCTGGAATATATTCATTCCGTCCAACGACTAAACAGAACCACTGTGACTCCTCACACCCCAGGCAAAGTGTTTTTGACATCATGCCCTCTGGCAGGCTCAGGGCCATGTGGACACACACTGAAAGGTTGAAAAACAGTTTCTTCCCAAAGGCTGTCAAAGCTCTGCAGTAACCCAGAGCATGACCTGCACCTTTTCGCACCTCACAACACGGTACAAAATTGCATTACAATGGAATTTCTGCTTTATTTTCGGTTCTTAACTCACCTTATACATTGGATTACTGAGTGCACCCGTCAACAGAAAGGTGAGTCAAGGTGCAGCAGGCTGCTGTTTGCATAGCCAACTCATATGATAACCATCACACAACTTCAAGGACAAACAAGATCATTGTTATCTGTGTTATTGTTTATGAGGTAATGGACAAATATAACAAGATAATCTAATGTTACGCTAATCCTATGATCAAACCATCCTCACAGAGTCACAATAATGCAATCACTCCAATGCATCGACACCTTTAACAAATTGATCCAACCTTGTCTGGTTTGTTTTACTAATGATTCGAAGAAGAGACTAAGCATGAAATAGGAAAAATTACACGATAAAGGTCAGAAAAGAGGAACCTATTTTACATTCATAAAACTGCTTTGTATTCCGAGAGCTTACTTTCACTGGCAGACATGATCTCATTATGTTAAAGAAGACTCAAACCATCTAAAATGTTCCACTCATCATACTGAATTTTCCAGTGCATCTGTTTGGGTGCGGGGAAATTGAGAGTGAGCCCGCCTTTTGTTTGCTTAACAATTTTTTTCTATAGCTGTCACAAAAATAACACTCTCCTCTTGGATGACACTACAGGCTGTTGTTGAAAATGATTCCACAGTTTGTGTTCCACATTGTTGGTTCCTATCTAACCATCCATTGTACTTGTCCAAAATTGGGATGAAAGTCAAATGAAAATAAAGACTTTTCATCTTATACAAGAATAGCACTTGGTTTAAATTTGTTAACAGTCACAAGTTATGGTGAAAGGATTTACCAGATGTTTGAGAGCAATAAAACACTTTGCATTCCTTTGGTTTGATTTGCAAATAGTTTGTACGTTAAAATAATTATCAACAAATTAACAAGTTGATAAAAATACATGTTAAGGTTTTGTTTATTTAGACAAGGTTTTTCAGGAAATGTTTATCTCCTGTCGTCTGCCAGTCTTCCTCAGAGGTGATATTCCTTCAGAAAACGCTTTGATGCTTTCCTTATGAGAGAACATGTTACTGTAGGGACACATCAAGGCATGACAATTGAAACATGTCAGGAGATAAACATTTCCTGAAAAACCTTGTCTGAATAAACAAAAGCTTAACATATATTTAAAAAAAAAACAAAATGATTTTAATGGAATCATTAATACAATTATGTGAGCAGATGCAAACCTTACTTGATTCTTGTTGCAAACCCCATCTACTGAGCTAACGCCTTTAAAATAGTTTGATCTAATTAATATTATTAATGTGACCATGGGTCTCTTGATCTACCCAAAAAATTGGGTTCTTTTCAAATATAAGAGGTTCTTTGTCGACCCTTCAAGGAGGTCATTAAGTGGCACTAAATACAAGAAAAAAAGACGAGCAAAATGTAAAACATTTAAAAGAAATTGTAATGTGTAAAAGTGGAGCTTTAAAAAACAAACAATGGCAAAAACAATCAGACTAACTGGTTTTGTACACGATCTGCGATTACACAAACCTTCAGTAAAAGCAAGAACGGCTGAGCTAACCTATACTCTGTCTGCTAACCATAGATAAATCAGCTCTTTATAATGCCACATTAACACATCTTACATGTAACTACAAGGATTTATGCAATGGGTAACCATCCCAGAGCAATGCAGGATTACGTTTGAGTAAATGCTGGTGGTCATGCACTCATCTGCCTCCTATTGAGCTACACTTCGTCACACGTGGTCTCTAAATCAATGTAGTGCACTCTCACAATCATGGCTCAGTACTTTATTGAGTGTCCTTTAACCACAACTACTTCCCCTTCGTACTCTTCCCGTGTCATTACACACTACCCTTGTGTAAATTCTGAAAGCAGTGGAAAACAGCAAAAGAAACCATAAATAAAATGTACAAACATGCACATGTAACACAATTGTTATTGAACACAGAAGAGTCTGGCATGGAGAGAATGATGTAAAGAAGTGGGATTAGTGCCTCTGCCACATGAAATACAGCCTCACTTTCATCTGGGCTGTGGAAAAGACGTAATCGGCTGCCAAGACCACCTCCTCAGGCCAGTTAACAACAGCACAAGACTGGAAGTTGAGAATTGACCTGGGAAAGCAACTAAAATTCTTAGAAGCTGTTGTCACTACAGCTTTGCAATCTCAAAAGCCTTTAAAAAATAGTTCTCCTGGAGCTTAAGCCTGATATATGCTACACGTTACTCTCTGCATCAAGTCAGACCCCTACACCTTAACATTACATGCACCTCCCAATAATCCTGAGTGGTCCGTAAGGGCTGTGATTAGTCTGCTCCAAACCTCTCCCCCGGGCATTGCCTTTTCCAGCCAACACCGCCATGTTTCAACTTTTTGCAGAGCGATGCGAGAGTTGACGGATTGAGTCAAAGAGAGAACCGAGACAGGCAAAAAAAGCCAGTGTTTTATTATTTCCTTTCATGGCTGCACCAAGTGTGAAGCATCGCCAAACAGATAAAAGGTGTGTGTTTTCTGATATTATTGCTACTCTGCCTCGTTTCTGTACCAAACATAAACCGAACATTAAAAAAAGGCCCCATATGCTCTGGAGGCTACCAGTGGAGCACAGACATGATGTCATGTTTGAAGTCTATAGCTTGATAAACTTTTATACTTTGCATGTTGCATATGTTCATATTGAAGAATAAAACGCACGTTTTGAAACCGTTGTTTTCATGTTTGTGTCCAACAATACACACGGTTAGGTAGGTAAGTAATAATCTTTAAATTGCATTTTAAGATGCTTAACTCATTGAGTGCCACTGACGTCTATAGACGGTGGATTTTGTGGAGGAGTGCCGGAGAAACGGGCGGCCAATGGGCTGTGAGCTCATAGGGGTGGGATGCAGGGGGTTGGCAGGCCAATCTCTCTGCAAGGCCTACAACATGCTGGGCATCACAGGGGCCAGTAAGCGAAGGGGCATCAAGGAAGTCACTGAGGCAGCAGAAGTAGCTTCAAGTTGATAGTGGACTAGGCAAGGGGAACCGTGGGTGAAGTAGTCTACCTGGACACAAGCTGGGACCAGATCAAGTCCGGCTGGGTCACCTGGGTGAGAGTATATGATTTTCGACTCTATGACTCTGGTCATGTGTCCAGGTCGCATCACTAGCTGATGTGTTGCAGAAAATAAAGAATAAATGACTATTGTGAGAGTTTGTTAGTTATCTGCATCAGGCTAATTCCTAAATAGAGAAAAGTTACTGGATAAAAGAAGGTGGAGAACATGAACAACATGGGCTGGTTGAAGGCAGAGCTGATGACAAAGGACGGTCAACAACAAAGAGCGAGGACATTAGTAAGAGACAAAGTGTGCTAATAATGTGTTTGAAGTAATCGAGGTAATAAAATGACAGATATGCGACATATCAAGAGTTATATTGTACGCAAAATAGAAACTGGCAATACCTTCTATAATGATATAACTTTATTTTAAAGTTTATTTTGCGTTAAAATAGTAGTTTTAGGAGTCTTTCCAGTGCTTTCCATTAAGAATTTATTAAGGAAACAAAGCAAAACAAAAGATTTATATGGTTTGTCTCCATTTGAATCAAAATATATCAACATTTTGGTCTAAATTACCAAGCCCTAAATTGAAGTTTTTCTAGACAGACAATAAAAAACAATGATTGGCAGGAACATACTTTGAAAACTGTATAAATACAAGAGAAAAAAAATCCTCACTACCAGCGAAATCACACAAACCTGTAAAATGACGCTTCTTTGACAGGCAGTGATGCTTAATGGACAGCTTTCAAATGCTGGCCTGTTTCAGGCAAAGACAAATGATCCTACACCTGGTTGCGCTCGCATCGTCTTCGTCTAAGTGTCCTGTCCCTGTCGCTGTTAGTCTGTTAGCACCACGCTGAGCTGATTAGGGGTCTGACTCTTCCCATCCAATTGCCAAGTTATCAGCTTCACTCCCACACTGCCACTTTTCTCAGAGCTTTCAGTCAGATTGACGTGCTTATTATGTGCTTTACACACAACGTGCACATGCACAATCTTAGTCACTAGCTTGACAAGGCTGTGTCTCTCAGGTAACACAGCTGAATGTGGCTTTTTTAGTTTTGTACTATCAATCATCCATTTTAGCATTCTCACACGCAACCTTGTATGTGTCATTCTTTTTGAACGTTGCCAGATAAGCTTTAGCACCCACTCTTTTCTCTGCACCTCTAAACACTCAGCAACACATTCATGCACAATAAACACACCAGACATCATTTTAACAATGGGCACTATTGACCCACTTTACTTGCTTCTTCTTTTACTAACATATAAATCAATAACTTAGCTACTATATTTGCTCATGTCGCCTCAGTGACTAGCAGTGAACCATGTATAAAAGAGTAAAGAAAAGCTTTAGTAAGCATTCATTATTTAGCATTCTGCTAATAAAGTCATTCTCAAGTCCATCACTGTTGACATCTCAAGCTATTTCTATTCTATCACTCACACTGCAACCTGTCTTTTCTTTTCTCTCTTGAGAGCTTTAAGGTCTGTCTGTGTCAGTTTATGTGTGTCAGCGTTTGAGTGCGAGCGTGACCCGAAGCCCACAGAACACGACTAACCTGATATGTAGGGCGAGAGCAAAACGCTGGAATGACAGGATGTAACCCGGTCCTCACTACATCTGACTGATGGATCTGTAACCTCGACTGCCTCACTGTTGTTAGATGTTTTGTAACATACGTCATCACATTCATATACAAAGTCAGAAAGAACATCCACGGAATGCCTCCTTCAATGTGTTTGCTTTCCTTAAACATTATATTTTAAAAAGTCAAAGTGCCATGACGACATCACACAGTTGTTCGTTTTTGGGCTGTAACAGAAGCTGGGTTTCCACAACAGATTTTTGCAAAATAAAAGTGGTATTTCTAAATGTCGACAAAGTAGAACTGCACTTTGAACGCGTTTCCATTGAAGATTGCGTTGGGCAAGAGTTTCGTAACTCACGTAAAATCTCATCCAGCGGAAGATGAACGCTCTAAACCTCCTTATAACACTCCGTATTACTTTGTTGTTTCACATCTAATGTGGCACTAATAATTCTAAAGTATAATGCTAAAAAATGTCTTGGTCTCCGCTTTGGTCTACAAGTACCGTGCCATGTTTTCTCTGAGAGACGTGGTCATGTGACCAGGTACGTCATGTTCTGTGTGACGTGTGTTTGCAGGAAAATTGTTTCAATAATGCTTTTCAATAAATTTTCAATACATTTCAATATCTAAACGTCTAAAATACCTCCTCATGGAAGAATAAAACTTTTTTGCGATATTTGACTGCAAAACTCAGTTGTTTCCATTACCAGTTTTTATTGTGATATTTAGATTTTGCACATTTCCAAGGGTAATGGAAACGGAGAGAATGCACGCTTACAGACATGATACAGAAACATTCGTGCAAGTCTATCACACATTTTACCACACTGAGAGGTAGACCTGAACACAGTTGTTAGAGCCCTCTCTGGTTAACATGGTTTGCTGAATAGTTTATTTGTATTAACAGCCTGCAAGTAAACCAAGTTTAGAGTTTGCCCCAATAGTGCTCACAGTCTGTGGTATCAGCACATCTACCGTCCTAAACAAAGATAAATATCCAGGGAAACTTACTCTAGTTTGTCTAAATCTGACTAACTGGGGTTTATTTGTATCATTTGTTAACCTTAAAGCCTCTTTAACCAATACAGACAATCACAACCAGCTACCTCTTGTCCAATATTAATGCCAAAACAATCCTAATCAATTAAAAACCTTTAATGCTAATTTACTACAAAAGTCTCTTTTATTTAGATCATCTCAAATATGGAATAAACTGCCTAAAAAACTGAGAAACTCAACAAATTTGCATGTATATAAGAAAAAACTAAAAACCCAGTTGTATATGTGACATCGAGACATGTATTGTTGTATTCTATTCTGTTTTTTGCTATTGTATATTTATTGTAAATAATTTGCTGCTTTTAATTAGGGACCCCAGAAAGACCAGCAACCACTATGGTGGAAGCTAATGGGGATCCCAATCAACAATAAACATTTGTTTTTTTGGTTTTAACAAAATCAGGTCAAAGGCTTACATTATAAGACTAAGATTACATTTCATGTTGTGACTACAAGAAAAAATGACAAGAAAATCAGAGTGCATGTACGTTCACATAAAAGCCTGCATGTCAGATTAAAGTACTCACATATACTCTATATAAATATATATCCTTGTAGTGGGGTAAGCTGTAAATCTCTGTAATGTGCATTTTCCTCTGACGTGAGGATCTTTCTGATGGTGCCATATGGCTTTTACATCAGCCAGCACTTCCCTTGGGCTCAGTGCGTGTGGGAGGGGAACAGGGAGAAGTTTGTGAAGTGAAAATGTCACACGTTCAATGAACAAGCAAAGAAATGTGGGTTTGATGTTACCGTGGAAGGACTTTTTTAAATGCAATTCCATGGAGATACTGATGAATCGTGATTAGATGACGGGAGAACGGGCATGATTTTTGTAGAAAGTATATATAGTAGACAGTGTGGTGTGAGGGGAATAATATTCAGCAGATACATGTTAATGTGTGTAAAGAATGTCATCGAGGGGTTAAATAGAGCAACAGAGCAATGAGCTGCATACCAAACAGACCAAACACTGACACTTGGCTGCCCATTGACATGGTAAATTCATTGCTCTTTCAAGAAGCCGTCTGACAGCAAGGGGAGACCAAATATTTAGCAAATATTTGTAGTCACAGAAACTTCAGAATTCTTCCCATTGAGAACTGGGCAGAATAAGTGTGTGAAAGACGGTGGGATACAAACACAAGTATGGAGAAAAACTAAGATGAAACAAAAGCTGAGCCTGTTTGTGACAAAAACACCAAAGAATCTATTTATTGAAGATACATTTAATAAGTGGATTTCTTCATTTAAATGTAAAACAAACCAAAAGTCTTCAATGATGTGTTAAAGGTAGGGTAGGCGATTTTCAAAAGCTAGCATGATTTTGTGTAGCCTCGCTGATGGCTCCGCCTTTACCCCTCCCCCCTGTGCTCCGTCTCACTCAGAAGCAGACCTCAGCTCATCAGTTCCATTAAAACTACTACGTTGTCTGATGTCTCATTCAGCAGTAAGTAAACAATAAACTTTACCATTATATATGTTAAAAAAACGTGACCAAAAACTCTGTTTTAACTGTGTCAGCGGTGACGCGCTTTCAGTGTGAGCTTGTGCATACGAGGGGTCGAGAACGAGCAGGGAGGCAGAAAGACCTGATTGGTTAAAAAAATGGTTTCATTGGTTAAAGTTATTACAGGTATACAGCTGCTACAGTTGACAGATTTTCTTAGTTCCTTTTTCAGAGCACATAAGATCTTAATTTCTGTCAGGTGATAAAGAGAATTTCAACCAAAAACTTAAAAAGTGTATCTGGAGAAAATCGCCTACCCTAGCTTTATTGTAAAATATTATTAATCTATCGTTTCTTTAAGACATACTATTATTATACTATCCTTAACCCTAAATAATCCTGATTATGAAATATATCCTTTCTCAGGTCTACTTTTTTTAAGGCCTATTTTCTGGAACAAAGAGTTTCAAAACATCTGGTTCGACTAAATATAAATCTAACAACAACACAAGCGTTACGTAAGCGATGAGACAATTCAGATATAAACAACCTCCTGGAGTCAGATTATCACTAAAGACTGTTTGAGAGCAAGTACAAAAATCCAAAAAATTACTTAGCAAATACAAAGTCATTTTAACAAACTACAATAACAGATTTTTAAATGTAAATGCCTTCTGATTAAGGACTAACGTTAGATATAAACGTTTGAATTTCTGCCTTACTTTCATAAAATGTGCGAGAGTCTTGATCTCTTATCTCTTGATGTGCGACAGCTAATGTTTTGACTCTGATAAATGTCTTACGTATCATAACAAAAGAAGAAACATGGTGAGCCATGCGCCATGCCAAAGTGAGGAGGGACAATAGATAAAAACGAATGAATAAAATGCTGAGAAAACCTCAATGAGTGCTTGTTTTCCTATTGATGTTCTTGTTGATTCATTTCTGTTCACTTAAAACCCAAACCTCTGACTGTCTCTCTGAATGCTTCTCAGGTTTGAACACGAGGGTAAATTAATTCTATTCTAGCAGAGCAGATGCCAATGAATCTTGCCCCATACCATGCAATTAGACTGATAGCAGTAATTCAAATGATTTTCAAGTGGATGGACGTGACTTGTGCTCTCTAACGTGTAAAAATGCATACCCTGTTATGCTGTTGATGTGGCCATTAGCCATTTTGTTTAATGGACTATCTGCACCACGTGCTTTGCTGACCCAGAGCTTTCACTGGGAAGAGGAGGCCAACCTATTAACAATGAGTGAAAAGCTCTGAGCTCACCCTATTGCACGGGGCCACGGTTAATTAGGATGTTTGTTTAGCAAACTCTAACGGGCAGCGTAGCAAATGAAGGAAAGGGCTGACTGGTGTCCTTGAGACGGCAGCCTGAAAGACATCTGGCCATGGACGAGGAAGAGGATGTTAAGACTTTAGAGGAAGATCGGCTTGAATCAAAACAAAGCTGTGATGTGATGGTAGAAACCAATTGTGGGTGATGTCAATCAGCATGTTACTATAGCACACAATATCCTGAGTCATTATAACACCTATTGCAGGATAAAAAGATAAAAAGAAAACAATACTTTGCTAAAATGATTGACTTTTATGTAAGAAACGCTAAATTAGAGAAGGAGGTCTTGAATAAGCTTTAATGCATTAACACAATCAATAAACACTGTTTCAAAGTTAAGCTATACAACTGCACCAAATAATGAGTAATTAGAGCTATTCTTAAGAAAAACTACATCTCTTGTATTTTCTTTCACCCCTACACCCTTTCAGCTCCTGTCTTTGTGTGAAGATGGCTAATTAAAGGGGAGAAATTGGATATGGGCTTGTGAACACACTAATTCAGAAGGAGGAAGGAAAAAGAAGCGTGTGAGGAAAGCAAGACGGTGGGTGGGGGGGAGGTGAAGAGGACTAAAGAGGATTTAAAAAGCTAGTTTTTAACATTGGTCCGTATTTCAGCCGAGGGAAGGCACGGGATATGCATGTCACAAAAAGGAGAAACAACGTATTTTTAGTAGACTATGAATAAAAAACCCAACTTCATTAAATGTTGATTGGTGTTGCAGTGGTTTCTATACTAGAGGTGGAACCATAGACAATGTTCACGAGACAAGAAGATACGACACTGGGGTCACGAGACGATATTTTTAAAAGGAAAACACAAAACAATATTTGAAATAGTTTTATTTAAAACTGGGCATACCTAAATATACTCTGTGTATAACCTTTTCAACTCAGGTGAATATTTAATATAAAAATAAACAATAACATAATTTTCCTATTTTAAGTGCAAAAAGTGGCACTCTATCAATAGAATGGACTGACAATTCATGCCAGTCTTAAATTGAAACTAAATCATGACAAAAAAAAATAATAATTTTTTTTAAAATCGTATCTCTGCAAGAACTTGGCATAACATTTTTATTTTCTATTTTATTACATCAAACTATAACAGTCTACACAGCCCAGATTTAACATTTGAACATGTTTTTTGCAACAATATTAACATTTTGACATTTTCTGGCTGTAATTTCTGCTTTTCTGTCAGTAACAATGACTGCTATTGCTAATTAACATTGAAGGCTTCATCACAGACTCTTCAATATTTTGCAGGCCGGCGAGATCACGGATGCTTCCAAACTTAATGACTGTGTGTAAATTCAAGTCCTATGCACTGGGTCATGGGTTGAAACAGTTAGTGCAAGAGGTCAAATCAATAAAATCAACAACTCATTACAAGTTGTGCATTAGCATCAACTGCCAAATGCTCTTTGACCGTGCTCACTTGTGTGGGAACAAAAAATGCCTTTTTTCCTCACAATGTTACCCATTCAAACCTACTTATGCACACACATTAACAGAGTTCATTTCAAGTCCTTAAATACACTTAACGTGGCAGATTTTGCTGGGACAAATATTCAGACCCTATATAACATCAAACGATAAAGTCCTTTACCTCTACATGTGCAAACAAACCGTCATTGGTTTTCTATTCATCAGGAGAACACATATTTTAGAGTCAGATACTTTACTCAGGATGATGTATCCAAGTAGTTTCCTTTGACTTGTGTCAGAAAACCACTTGAAAGAAGTTTGCTGGGTTTTCCAAATTCACACTAATCACACTTCACCTGTCAATCACCTGAAGAATACGATCAGATTCCAGTCTTAAAGGGGCAGTATTATGAAAAATTCACTTTATAATGGTTTTGCTACTACAGTGATATATATCCCTTTAGCCTCATTCAGAGGGCCACAGTTTAAATAGTTATCTTTCCCTCCTCCGTTGTTATTCCAAATTCTGTAATAAGTCAGCTCCAAACGGGCGGGTCGGATTTTTCTTACGTTGTGACGTCGCGAACGAGGAAAATAATGTGAGAATGTCAGCTCCTCCCTCTCAAACTACCTCACAGCTAAAACAAACACTGCAGTTTAATATAGATTATATACACACACATCTAATATATATTAATTATATTACAAGTCCTCTCTCTTAACCACTAGTCCCTTTATATTTATATAAAATATTTATGTTCATTATATAGATTATCCAGTATATAGTAATCCTAACCCCAGTGTGACCGCTCACAATCCATTATATCACCTCGTATCGCCTTTGACATGATCTGAAATCTGAAAATAAACCTCAAATACTATGTTGTTGGGGTACTTAGAACCAATGCAGATGGGTGAAAAATAGCATAATACTGGACCTTTAACACTAGTGAAATAGTTCTGCCCATGGTTTAATTCCACAAAAATATGCTGTTTACCTCTCTTTGAAAACAAGAGTTGTTTATTGTAATCAGTGTAATTGTTAATATAGCAAATAGCTGAAAGAATAATTAACATAAAATACAAAACTTACAACAATCAGTCAGTAATCAAGCTAGCTCTGAATAAAACAAACCATGGATGATTATTAATGTAAATTTGTTGGTATTTGAGGTTTTTTTTTTCCTCCTTGGATTGTGTTTCAAATGTCTCGTTCAAAGTTGTCACACAAAGGCTGACAAGTGACAAACAAATGTTTTATCATACCGTACAAGACACAGTAATGACAACAACTATTCTATTTATATCTTTTGCCTGTACATTACATCATTAATATAACGTGTCCCATAGAGGCTCCTCTGCTTTGGAATAATTGAGCGTATATCCCCCAATAAGATCCATATTCTCCTACCCACTCTTTAAAAGGCAGTTAAACAAACATCTAATCCATTTATAAGTCCTCCTACATTACGTCTAATTACTTCATGCCATCTCTATGCCTTTTCACTATGATTACAAAATCCACATGTAATATGCATGTTTGTATTTGCATGTGTATACGAGTGTATGTATATATGTTTTGATTTTGTATTTCTTTTGTGATTCTTCAATAAATAGTTTGTTCAATATTTCCACTGTCTTTTGATATTGATTTTTGTGCACAGTTTATATATATTATTTTTCCTCATATATCAAAGATTAATTTAGCATTTTGTCTCCTGATTTTATAAGTGTTTATTTGTTGGCCTTTATTTTAAATTGTATGTGTTTATTGAAAGGGGTGGAACTCTTATACAAGCCCTTTGGGCTTTGTTCCCTCCTTGCACCTTTAATGTTGTTTTTTTCTTTAATGTGTGCTAAATAAGTCAATTAAATTAAATGAATGAAATTACAGTATTTGAGTATGGTTTGCATTGAAATGCCTATTATTTAAGATATTTTAGCAATTACATCAATGAATACCTGATTTGAACTGAAAGAAAACAAGAATAGTTTATTGCACATGTTTAATGTGATAGACCCCTGCTATGACCTCTTCTTTTTTAAATGTGAATTTTGTGTGATTTTTTTTTCTAATTCAAGGTTCTCTTTTTAAAAATGCTGAGTGATTAATTTTTGGTAGGGCAGGTTGTTTTTTTTTTGTTTGTTTTTTTAAAATAAAAAAATAAATAAATAAATCAAATTCGGAATCAAAAATCAAGTTTTTAAAGTTAAAAAAATTGAGATTTTGTTTTGCGCTAAAGTCGTGCAGCCTTACTTACACTTAATCAAATTAAAGTCATCCCCCTTTTGCCTATTTCCACTGTTCACACTAGGGCAGGGCAATTTTGCCTAAGAAAAAAATGTCTGATTTTCTAACGAAAAATTCGAATTTCGATTTGATTTTTTTTTTTTTTTTTTATGCATTTAAAAATGACTGCAGACATCAGATATTTTGTTAAAAGTGCAACTTTATTGCTGTGACTGTCCTCAAGAGTTAAAATGCATAGAACAATCCCAAAATAAAAAGTAAATGAGGCTCTGCATTTTCAAGCTTCAACCCAGGTTTAGGCAAAAGTGCAACAGCAACTTCACAGTAGCTTATATATTTTATTAGAAATAATAAAAAAAATAAACTCTTCCCTTAACATCTCAGCGTAGTGCAAATAAAAAATTAAACATGCCTGTGGCACACATATAGCATACTCAAAGGGTAAACAAAGAGGGGGCTGGCTCACATCGCGCTACGGTAACCCACAAGGACGGAACGCGAAAAAGTCTGAAAACACTGTGGTGGGAAAAAAACCCCAAAACAAAAAAAAAAAAAAACGTCTTTTTTTTTTAAACTCGAATTTGCAAAATAAAACTTGTTTTTATCTACAAATTCGATAAATCGATTAAAATCGTTACTCTACTCTCTGCCAAGAATCCAGTGGATCAGACCAGGTGCAGCTGCAAAGCAGTGGTGGATCAGAGCGTTGATGACGGATGACAAAAAAGAGAGACCACTAGAATTCTCCATGCATTTTATATTGAGCCACATCAAACTCCCTGCTGTGAAGAAGCGGCACAATGATGGACAGGAGGGAGAATGTAACCTCCTGCTGGCGCCATTACACATACATTTCCTGTCTAAGGGCCCACTGAGTCACTGCAGCCAGGACTGGTCAATCCACCATTACTATTCCTTTAGCTCAAACCCCCAAAAACCCATTTGGCTCCAACACCAAATGGATGTAGCCTATTGCAGGCAATGTAGCACGCCAGGAAAACAACAAAAGGGGTATTTGTCGGAGCTCACACTTCTCCTCCCCCATCGTCCCACCAACTGTGGCCCTGCCTCCTCCTCCTCTGCTTTATCTGCATGTTCACATTCACAAACATAAACATGGTCACCACAACACATTCGTGCTATTGCACACTGACTGTGACCCTGTCGAAAGTGGAAAGATCAAATTATTTTACAGATGAGTAAGCACCCAGTTATGTGACCACATCAGACTAAATGAGTGTGTTGATTAAATATGACACGTTTGAGGAAAAAGTAATCAATGCACATGAGATTAAAAAACTCAACACGCCATATACAAATACAAAAGACTTACATTTTGAAAGCAAAACAAACAAACAAAAAATGGGTCTCACATCTCTGACATAATGATTCTGTCTACACAAAATGTGTTTTGCAGTATTTTTAGGAGAAAGAAAAATGGAATTTGAGCGACACGGAGCATATACACATTTCGACTCCGATTTCCATTATCAGCATGGCAAATAGACTCCATCAGCACTCCTGCTGTGGACTGTCAGCTGAAGTTCCCTCAGATAGATGAAGATGTGGAGCTTGAAACAAACAAAGGCTGTATTTTTTTACACTACAAGTCAGTTATGTGCCATCATTGATATTATATAAGTCTGTTTTTGGTTTTTTTTGTTGAATGTGTGCAAGTGTAGCCATTTTTGGATTGACAGAAGCCACCATAGCATCAGTGGCCCAAATCTTTTACAGTCTACACTGAGTATAGAATAGAATAGAAGCTTTTTATTGTCATTGCACAACATATACAATGAAATTAAGGTGCTCTACAACAATTAAGAATGACATATCACACACACACTTAAATAAAAAATTGGAAAAATAAATATAAATATATAATACTACACAGCACACTATATACTAGGGCTGCACAATTAATAAAAATTTAATCGTGATCACAATTTTGGATGACACGATAAAATTAACCTGATGTTTGGCAATATTCACATTTAAAATTTGGGCTCTGCACACTATAATAATGTATTTATTAAATTAGCCTTTGGTAAATTTTTAATTTATTTGTTTAGAATAATTTTTATTTAAAGCTTCATATTGCACTGTGAACAGTACACATATTGTTTGTTTAAAATTAATAAAATAAAAACAGATTTTTTGATAGTAAATAGTTTTGATTATAATCGTGATTACAGTATTGATCAAAAATAATCGTGATTACTATTTTGGCCATAATCGTGCAGCCCGACTATATACATTACCATAACACGCAATATAAAAATATAAACTCAAATATTGGTGAGATAAATACAGTAAATATGGGTCGTGGATGGAAACCATGCCATGCTTTGCTTTCTGCCGCCACAAACTACACTGACATGCACAGCACATAGCCATCTATTATATGCCAGCTTATCTCAGATATGACAATGTAGCCACATACCCTGGTTGATTTAAAAAAGCGAGTAATAAATCTTACCCAATTGCCCTTGCTAACCAAGAAAGAAACATAATGGAATGAGTTACTGTGCAGCAGGCAGTAAAGAGGGAAAACATTTAATGTCTCCCCCCAATTTACATGAAGATGAGGCAAAAAGAAGAACTTACATACTGATCAGCCACATGTACAGTAATTGAAAGCGGCACATGGCCACGGGTGGGGGTATTACGGTGAAACTGTTGGATTGCTTGATTGGATTCAAAATATGTCAACATGATAATTATATTTTGCTAACTTTAAAAAAAATCAGTTTATAAATACAATGACAAACAGTGAAAAAGTGTCAAATCTCGGTTCTCTGCTTGAACTCGTAATCAATCAAACCTCATGCGTGAAACAGTGCAACCAACACTCATTAAAGTTTCAGGTGCAACAGTGCTGTGATAGGATAGCATTAATGCTGGGGGCTCGGGGTAAATTAATGATGTTTCAAGTAAACTATAAATCAATTAAAAATGCTCCAAGATTCCATGAGACGTTTATTCATATTTCATATCTGACTGAGCCTCCTTCAAGCATTCATGCTAAGGAATCACTAACCTGCTTCAGTAGACAGCACAGTTAGAAAACGCTCTTGGCACTATGCTGCTCTCACACACACACGCACACACACACACACACGTTGTTGTCCGTGTGCAGGGAGAGCTTCAGATTAGACTTCACTTAAGTAAGAGAGCCTGAAGCAAACGCCAAGCAGCCAAGCGCAGGGAAAAGAAAGAGGCAGAACAACAATGATACAAATGATCAAAATATAATAAGGAGCATCTTGGGCACAGCATTATTATAAGCTGCATTTAAAAACTCTATAAATATAGATATATTCACAAAAAATTAAACTGTGAAATGTAGCATGAGTATCCCATCTTAAAGGGTAACTGTAGTGGAAATGTATAAACACAAAATATGTTGAATGTTGCCAGATATTTGCAGTTAAATGGATCATTGATCCTGATCATGATACCATTATCATTCACGTTTTAAATGCTTGTAGGAACTTTCTATACTCATTAATAACAATAAAGTAGGTCCAAATGTATGGGCAGGGCACCCGATTTTTATTTTTGTTTTTTTTTTTAATCACGATAAAATAAACAATCCGAATAAAACTCTGTGAACCAACAAAACTGAGTCACATTTCATAAAAACAGTCAATTACAAACTGAAATATCAATTTTTGAAATTTCTCTAATGATGAGAGGTTAATATTTAAAAAAATTTAAAACTGATCCTTTTGAGACAAACAAATAAATAAACGCTGGTGAAATTATTACTTCCTTGGCGGAGGTAAGAAACAAAATATGTGCACATTTAATTTAAAAATACACATTTTTTGAATGATTTTACACCTGGAAATACAATCCATGGAAAGCAGCTATCTTCAGCCGGATGTGACGACAAGTCACTGATTTCCGGTGCAGTGTTTACATTAGACTCAACATGATTCTTTCAATTTCCTTTTTATTTAGATTTTCTCTACATTTTCTTTAATATACTTTTATCTATTACAACGGACAAAACCAGGATGTTTGTTGAAACAACTCCTAATGTGTCTCAGGCTGTTATTATGTTATTATGAGCTTTTGCTGTGCATAGAAGCAGCCACAGCTGGCAGTCAGTTGCACTGTTTACATATGAGACGTTGTGCTCTGTGGCACGGTTGAGTAGGAGAAAGAATGGACTTCCCAAAGAACGAGTCTGGGAAGACATTGTAGCCAGTTAAAGAAGGAAAATCCATGAGGAAGTATCTGATGTTGAGTCTCGGCAGCTCTAACTGCAACGTCCCAAAGCCAGTTTTTCAGATTTCCAATGAAACAAACATGAAAAATATTACATCTTAAACTTTATCTATAAAGCAAGGAATCTCTGTCTGTCTGTGTGTCTGTGGCTCAAACATCTCTGCGGTTCAGGGATGGACAGAGCTGAGACCTTCAACATGGCTGCTACTTGGTTCAATGGTGTGCAACGTTGGATCTGTTTGGACGCCCCACCTACACGCACCACGGGAGCGGACAATTTCAAGAACTGATGTTGACAGGTAGTCATGGTAACTCAGGATACGTTAGAACAGCTCAATGTTGACTTTCTGAGAAGTGTCTTGCGACAACACGTATTATGAAATGGCGCTACACAAATAGAAATGGATTGATTAGTGAAGAAAAAAAATTAAAAACAAGAATCAACAGAAAAAGTTAATTTGTAGTTCTAACTCTCTCTCAGCAGGCTGCAGATGTATGCTAGCCTACATTACAGTGCTAAATATATACCTACATACTATGGGCACTGTACTAGTTATTATAATTCATTATACTTAAAGAAGTTATTAATTCACTTGATTATATTCTACCTTGTTAAAGGGTACAGCTAGTATGGAAACACTTACGGCCAATTTAGGGACTCCACTCAAACTAACAGATGTTTTTGGAACACGGTAGCAACACATGGAAGCTTGAATTTACCATCTACACATTTTGCATTTTTGACACAACACATTGAACGTTCCTCTTGGGGCTAAGAATAGCCTAAAACAATGTGGAAAGAAATAGTGCTAGCGTATAAGGACAGGACAATATATCATGCGACAAGATACAGCAATATTAAATCATCACAAAATAAATAATCAATACCACAAGGGGTTGATGCAAGCCTTTTTCAAATGAGCGTGTCTTTCCAACCATAGGAAACATAATCAATGTCCAAAAGGTCTCAATTGCGGCCAGAAAATGTAGCCATGCTGTGTAGACTGTTCTAGTTTATTGTTTTTTTTTTTTTTTGTTTTTTAAATTGTTATGCAAAGTTCATGCAAAGATAAAAATATTTTTTTGAAGAATGTCATGGTGATGGCAAAACAGCAGGTGTTTCTTTCAAATTAATTTTTGTGTCTTTTTTTTCCCTTTACAAAAATATTGTTTCACCCATTTTTGCCAAAAACTTGCGATGAAATACAAAATCCAAAGCCGATCCAGATGAAAGTGTGTAGGATAGTTGACGAACCAACCTGACATATTAAGTCAAATTTTCAAGATCATTTTTGAAATTTTGCCAATGATTAGAGATGGGGATTTAACTATTTATGAAACTGTATCCAGAATTGATATTTTGCACCGGATACCCTCCAAAATGTAATGGAATCTTCCATGGTACAAAGTGTATCTTTGGTTCAAATTTGGTCAAAAACCGTAATTTTGACGTAATCCTGCTAAAACATCACCAAATAAATAAACAAATAAACAAACACTGGTTAAAATATTTCCTCTATGGAAGAGACAATAGGGAAAATTAGCAATGACAATAATAATAATAATAATAATAATAATAATAATAATAATAAGATTAATAATTCTGTAAAATAATTCAAATCAATAGTTTTGTACTACTTTTACATTTATAATAAATGAACAACTCTAATAAGTTTACATTCACGATGCTATTGTAATATTAAAGAGAAGCGACCACTACAAGTGCTTAAATCAGAGTGTATATTATATATTAGTTGAGATGATACTCAGCAGCTTTGTGTGGAGCTTTGTATAATGACAATAACAGAGGGTCCTACCGTCCACGGCCATACTCGGTCTCAGCGTGTATCTCTCCGTGGTGTCAGCAGGACTCTCCCATCCTCCCGTCAAACGGATTAAAGCTCACAGTGAGGATGAAGATGAGGATGAGGATGAGGAGAACCTCTCTGAGACGGCTCTGTGGGACAGAAGAAGAGGAAGTCTGGTCCAGTGTGTGGGCTCACTGCCGCCTGGACCAGTCCTGTACGAGACGCTCCTCCGTGGCTCCGCCCCCTCCCCGCACCTGACAGCCGGCAGACAAAAGGTCATTACGCGCCCACACCAGCTGTTACCGCTGCTTCTGTTTCCCGCTAATGTCCCTCTGACTCTCTGTCTAATAACATGCCTTCTATAATCTACGCTTCTCATTTTTCATTCCTTATCTATTTGTTTGTTTATTCTTCACCATTGAAACCACTGGGCGCAATGTTAATGTCATAGCTTCTCAGTTATTTTGTATTTAATGTTTTTCATGTTGTATCGCTAACTGGTTTCCTTTTCTTTCTTTTTTTTTTTTTTTTTGTCTGAAAAGATAAAGTGAACAGGTGTTGTCCATCACAAGTTTCCTCATATGATTATGTTTATAGATGACATTGTAATAATGCAAAATACAATAGCTTTGCTGTGTTAACTTCAATGCAGTAACAGAAAACACTACTAACACACATCCTGGTAATAAACATCTTTGTTCAGCTGTATGTGTTTGGACAGTGACAAATTGTTAAATAATGGATCATTGTAACACAGGGTCACATAGATATGTATTTACCAACTCTGTACATTTTATTTTGGTCTTTCAGGGGTTTTGTAGAGAGCCATTTGGTCATTAGTGAGCAGAGCAAGGTATAATCCAAAGCAGTGATTCTCAACTGGTAGGTCGGGACCCAAAAGTGGACTGCGGACCTATACTGAGTGGGTCGCAAACAGCTGATCAAAAATAAATAAATACTTAAATTCTCTCATGTTGGACTTGTCTTTTATTTTGAAAGAAACTTTTTTTTTTTGACAGTCATGCTGTGAAGTGCATGTTGCACAGGAAAATATATAGGTTTATGTTTTCAACAGCAATTTTTGAAAAACGTGGGTCGCGATTTAATGGCCGTGGAAAAATGTGGGTTCCCGGGTCAGACCAGTTGAGAACCCCTGATCTAAAGTAACTCAAAATAGCTGCTGCAAAATAAAAAATAAAAAATTCTCCAGATAAATTAAGTATCTCAATATTTTAAGTGGGGTATTAATGGCATAATAATATTATGATATGACAACATTACAAATATGTGATCAAATGTGATAATACAGTATGGGCCAGATCCACAAAGATTGGAGTGCAACTGCTGATAGCGCAACTTATGGGCAGACGTTGCACCATAGGTTTGTGCTGTTTTAAGGCCGTATCCCCAGAAGAATCTTTTTTAATCATATGCCGGCGCTAACATGCTAACAAAGGTTTGCTTCTTATGTGGCAATAAGCCGAGTGGCATATAAGTGGCGTTACATTTGACACAATATTAGTGGAATTAGCTCGAAAGAGAAAAAACACACATGTCCCTCTGACTCTGTCTAATGACATGGCTTATAAATAATATAATATAAATTGTCATATATGTTTACACATATATAAATTTTGTTCTCTGCATTTGTCCCATTCCTGAGGAGCACAGGCTTTAGGGCTTTGCTCAACATCCCACAGTGATGGCGCAGGTGAGATTCTAACCAGTGACCCTCTAATTACAAGCCTGCTTCTTTCATCACTAAACCACCACATCTTCCATAATCTGCAATTTCAACTTCATTCATTTATTAATTATTCACCTTTGAAAACACTGTGCGCAATGTTAATGTCATAACTTCTCACAGTTATTTTGTATGCACAGTATTCTGAATAGCGGTAGTAACGCAAAATTTTTAATGAGATTTTGACTTCTCGTCTATACCTGGGCACATATCTCAAACTCAAGGTACGGGGGCCAAGTTCAGCCCGCCAGATCATCTAGTCCGGCCCACAGGACGATTTTGTTCAAAATAAAAAATACAGCAAAAACAGGACTTTTTGTAAATTACCAGATACAGTGGGGCAAAAAAGTATTTGGCAGCCACCGACTGTGCAAGTTGTACCACTTAAAAAGATAAGAGAGGTCTGTAATTTTCATCATAGGTACACTTCAGCAGTGAGAGACATTATGTGAAAAAAAAAATCCAGGAAATTATATTATGAGTTTTAAATAATCTATTTGTAAATTCTTGCATAAAATAAGTATTTGGCACATACAAACACGCAAAAATTCTCGCTGTCACAGGCCTGTTACTTCTTCTGAAGCTCTTCTATCCTCCACTTGTTATCTGTATTAATGGCACCTGTTTGAGCTGTATAAATCTGTATAAAAGGCACCCTTTTGTAGATTGAATACAATGGGGGTTGCAATACTATATTATTTATTTTTAAAAAGCTGGAAAATTCTGGCAAATTATCCCACAGAATTCTGACAAATTACATTCAAATTTCGAGAAAATCAGTTGCAAAGTCCATGAATATTCCCCACTTGTTTAACATTCTGGATATTGTTTGAATTTTTTTGCTCTGGCCCACTTGAGGTCAAACTGGGTCATTTATGTGACCTTTGAACTAGAATAAGTTTGACACCCCTGTAACATGGGATGCAGAAGCCTATATCCCAGCAGACATAGGACATAAGGCAATGTAAACCCCCCTTAGTCTTATATCGTTCTTGGTCTTGACTCACTCTGTCTCAACTCCCAAAGGTCTTGCTCTTCTCTCCTTACATTGAGACAGGTCTTGGTCTCAGATAGTGTGGTCTTACTTTGGAACACTTCTGCCAACACTAAAACTTTCTGCAGAATTTAAAATTAAGCTATAGATATGATTATTATCCTCCGCCACAAAGTATGGAAGGTGGATGTAGGTGGACATGACATGACTTTGTAGATACAATCACTGAGCCTATGGACGGAAATAATCAAATGCCTTCCAGCAACTGCTGGACCACTCTGAATCCATCTTTTTTTATATAAAACACTGAGGATATAAAAGACAGCATATCACCAATAGACTCAGTCAGTCATGAATGCTCTCCTCACAACCCACTGCCCAGGCACTGGATCATCAACGACTGAAGTATGGGGAACAAAGACAACAGAATACAAGCTGATTGGGAGTGAGAACACCATAACAACACAACCTCACACACTTCTTGGACTTGAAATGACAAAGGGATGGGATGTGCTGAGAGCCTGAAGAGAATATATTTGTACTGTTTTCCGCCTGCTTGTGTAGGTTTTCTCTGGGTACGTTCAGGTTGAATCTCTAGATTTTCAATAAACACCCATTTTTTTTTGTCATTCATGCATTTTCTGCTATAAAATGTATTCATCTTTTAGACACCTTCATTTTGATGTCTACTATTTCTTTATTTTTCTATCTTCATCCTACACTTTATTCCAAATTTGTTGGTGTGAAATGAAGCCCTTTGAAATACAAACATGGAAAATATAAGACGTCACAGGCCTGATAATACTTTGACTTATACTGATCATTTATTGCCCCTTTCACATTTATCATTTTTATGGATTAAAAAAACCCAATAGTTTTTGTCAGAATACCTCTTAGACAAAAACAGAGGGAACAAGAAAAGAGAACACTTGGTAACAGCTGCAGATGAATGATAACAAGGTTGAACTAAGTGTCTTGGGCCTGTGTCAAAGCCCTCTTCAAGAGCAGAGGGAGAAGGAGAGTACTTGCTTGACAGACACAGAGAAGCCATTGATACTAGATTGTGGCATAATCTTTGCCAAACCTGATGCCCTGGTGAATGGCTGTCCCCTAATTCACAGCAAGAATTAATTAGGCCAAGTAGGACAGGAAAAAGATGGAAATAAAAGAGAATGGTGTGAGTACAGCCTGGATAAACCTTGGATGCATTTTAAATGATCAAAGACAAAGGACATGCAAAGTGGTTGGGTTTCAATAAAACATAGGAGTCTTTTCTCCTTCTACTTAATCTGATGTAAAAGAAAACGTCCTTTCAGGATGAAGAGATAGCAATCTAATGAATTCCCATAGAAACGTATTTGCTCCACTGCGAATAGCCCAGATGATAAATAGGAATCTCCTTTAAAGTGTTAAATTGTGTGGCCCTGATCTGTTTTCATAATCAGAGAATTCACAGGAGGTTGCTGGTGAATCTATGTGCATATTGTTAAGAAGCCTCTTCTGAAGTAACCATATTTGCTTCTGAAATGAATCGTAATTCATATTTCCATGGAACATAGAGATAGACAAACCTGGTGCTAGACGGTGGCTGTCATGCATGTTGGAGATGTTTCCCTGCTTTAACACACCACAGGGTGTTATCATCAAACTCTGCAGAAAGCAAAAGTTACTCATTCCATTCAGATAAGATGTAAACTTCTTAGATTTGAAACTCATGCCTTTGCTACATGAGAGCTAACCATTAATATATCTATTAGATAGAGTATATTAGTACTATCCATTAACCCACTTTATGAAGATAAGTCTAACCATCTATCCATGTTCATACCTCCTCAGTAGTACCAGACACTAGGCATATATAGATATCCTATGTGGCTATCGGTACGGTTAGTTGCATTGTCTCCATACGCAGCGCCCCTATTTGGCCAGTTCAGCTCACGTGACTAAGACCAAAACTTACCCTAAACTTAACCTTAACCCTAAAAATTGTTGCGATATTGGGTTATAACCTAACCCTAAGACGCTACGTATGTATACCGGGGGTTGTCTGTACGGCAACCGTAAAAGCTCCCTCTCGGTCACATACACTACCGGTCAAAAGTTTTAGAACACCACACTTTTTCCAGTTTTTGACTGAAAATTATTCAGTTTATTGTGTCATTACACTCTAAGATGAAAGCATAGAACAAATAAGAAATTTGAGTTTAAAAAGAAATAATGAATCAATTTATAGACCAAAATGTATTCTAAACTTTTGACTCATCAAAGTACAGTGTTCCAACACTGCTTTTATACATACAGAGGGGGTTGGAAGTAATCTAGAACAGTTGAAACACCTGTAGGAATGAGTAGCACCAGCTTTGAAGGCTGATTCAACCTTCATTGCTGCAGAACAGCTTTACATTGTTAACCCATGTTGTGTTCCCTGAAAAAAGCCTATTTGTATAATTCTGAAATGTACATTATTTTTCAGTTTTGGGTAACTAAACCTTTTTTTTTTTAAAACCTCTGGCTGTTCAGTACTTACCTTTGCACCATTTCAAGCTATTCAATGGCCTTGCACGACTGGAATTGCAAGAAATAACTGGAAAAATTAGGGTGTTCTAAAACTTTTGACTGGTAGTGTATGTCAAACCCAAATCTGGTCCTTTAGAGCCTTCAATTTGGCCAGTAAAGGAAAACAAATATGAGATAAAAAGAATTAATCATTGTGTAAATTGCCAAATTATTCAGTTCTATATACCAATTTTCTAAATTCAATAAAACTGCAAAGTATTTGCAGTGGCTTATTATTTTACCGTGCTCATATCACGACTGTGGTCACAAATTTCTGAAAGAACTCAAGATTTTTTCTAAAATTTTGCAATTTCTCACAAACAATCCCATGAACATTTTCTAAATTAAACAAAATCAAGACATCTTAAAGTGGAGATCCTGCCAGGATTGCCAGAAGTGCAAACAAGCGCAATTATGTTAAAATTACTATTTTTTGTGACCCCTGAATTCTAAGACCTAAGACACCCCTGCTCTAAGTCAATAATTTTCAACTATGATTGAGGACTCAAGACTTATTTTCACTGGATCATTGATGAAAATATGGGAATGTAATTTTCAGCGGGATAGGTGTCTTTTTGGCATCTTTTCTGTTTGCATGATGCTTTCTATTTCTACATAGAAGCAACTCAAAAGCAGTTTTTTTTTCTTTTCAAATTGTTCAATTAAACTTAAGCATAGATAAATATATGAAAACTTGGTTGTCAAAAACTAAGCTGAACTCTAACTTTTCAGAACTAAAGTTTCTTAGATCTGTTTTGTTGGATGATAGTGGGGCCTGAAGTCTGTCCTATTAGTCGCTTACCACTGCTTTAGGTCGTCAACGGGGATTCAAAGTCGTTCCTTGCACAGCTAAAAAATTAATTCATGTTAGTGAGAGCGGTCCGGCCTAAGACGGCCATGCCTGGTATACTTTCCATGAAGGCAATTAAAGGGCTTCCTAACGAGATGCTTAAACCACATCAACAAATCCTCCTAAAGTGGAGGTGAAGTGCTTTGACTTTGAGTTCCATTCGGATGAATTAAATTCTTAGAGGTGCTCTGCATCAGCCCCAGCCCCCTCAGACTGGGCTTGAGATTCCTGCATCTCTGTAACTGGATTTTTTTCTATAGTTTTCCTGGTCTGTGTTTGACTTTGTCCAATTCTTGCAAAGGTAAAGTAAGAACAATGTTAAAAAAAATAAAATAAAAAAAAAGCAGGCAGCCAGCTATTTTGCTACGCTTGATTTGATTTGTAAAATTGTTTATTCTTAAATAATAAAACATAGAAACAAGAGCACTCAGAGAGTGCAAACTTCTACCAAGCATCATTTTCTCTTTCATATTATGAATTATATTTTGATAAGTGCATTGAGAGGGCTTTATTGTAAATTGAGCTATACAAATAAAGTTCAATTGAATTGAATTGAAAATGTATGGGCAGCCCCATTTTAAAAAAAATCATGATGGAATGTGCAGTCTGGATCTGATCCAGACATTCCTCAGTAGGGTCATTGAGGAACCAACCCTGCGTAACCAATTTTTGAAATTTTGCCAATGATGAGTGATAGGGATTTTTTTATTTTTGAAACTGATCCAGAATCAGTATATTTATTCGGATCCACTACAAAATTTCATTGAATATTCCAAGGCGTCAAGTCTATCTTTGGTTCAAATCAAAATCTGTCAAGTGCTTTTGATTTACTCCTGCTAACTAACAAACAAACAAACAAACGCCTTGGTGGAGGTAAAAATATAGGAAAAAAGAAAATGATGCAAGGGGTGGATAAAGTCGTGGTCCTTGGCATGCTGGGTTAAGCTCCAGGGCTTTGTGACTGCATCTTCAAGTCTATCCTTGTGTGCCTTTCATTTTTAATATTCCAGATGTATCTGACGTAACCACAATTCAATACTCAATGGGTTGGAGAGAACAGAAAGAATGACAATCTGTCTCAACCAGACAGCAGGTCAATAATCTCATTTACCTGCTCACCTTACAGGAAGTGAACCAGCACTACTCTTGATTGTGGTAGCTGTCAGGCTTGTAATGTTAGAGGAATATGAAAATATATTCTTTGGCCAAAAAATGCGAGTGCAATTTCATGGTTGCTTTCTTTTCCCACTGAATGCCTACAAGAGAGGCAATAATGTGGCAGTGGAAAAGCTGTGACGGGAAGAGTTTGATAAGGACTACAGAAGGAAAAAACATCAACCAACTTTTTAGAAAAGGCTTTAACGAAGCTGTGTGTGGATCTGAAAGTCTGCGCTGTACAACCTCTCTCCTTCACACTCAAGGTGATCCCATTACCGACTTCAGAGAACTGTGAAAGGGGGTCGATTTCTTCATCCTGCGGCTGGCCTAATAAATCATTTGTATTAATAAATACACATGTCACCTTTGTCAAATCACTAGAGATCATTCCACACGATCTGTCTCTTCCTTGCACAATGTCAAGGATTCTTGTTCAAAGTAGTTGGAGTTACTTTAAAAGATAGTTTAGCCTATTCATTGTACTACAGATAACCAGAGTATCTAATGAACAAAACCTTTACAAATACTTAAGAGTACAGGTGAAAACCAAAGACCACGGAAACATTCCAAAATTCCACTTGGGTAAATCATTAATTTCATGGATTACCAACATTGCTATTATATCATTGAACAGCCCTCCCTTGAATATCTACCATTGAAAAAAACTAAAAAATGGCTCAACTTGAGCACAAATATTTCTCTTTTTTGTATCATTAATAATGGCTAAATATATATACAATCATTTCTGAATTGTTTTCCATGGAACCAGATTTCTTAGAGATCTCAATCCATGTGTGCCTGATTTTGAAAAATGAGGATCCTTTTGTGCTAATTTACATTTTTTTTTTTTTTGGTCCTCATTGTTTTGTTGAAAAATAATGAGATAGAATGAAATCACAACACCACCCAGGCTTGGGGAACAATGCCTTTCCTTGTGTGCAGGGATACATATTCATCAGCGATGCAGTAAATATATCAGCAAATCTTTAATAAATATCTTATCCAGTAGATTTTTCTGGGAAACAGCATTTGTGCAATGATTTAGATGACAGTATTTTGCCAAGGTGTAACAGATTTGCTGCATTATTTCACCATATTTCAAATAAATTTTGCTTGTCTACAAGTCGCTGTGACACGTTGTCTAATAGTCTTCTACATTTATAGGATAAAATGCTGTCAAGCATCAATTCAAACTACCAAAGTAGCCTATATCATCTGAAAGACAATAACTCTTAATTACATTTGCAGGATTTACATGGTTTACAACTATATCCAGGTCAATTAAATACAGCCTTTAAAGTGAGATGACCTTGTGCATTTATTTTGCATAACAAATAGTCGTTGTGCAGAATAAATGGAATAGTTGTTCAGGTCCATATTTGACTTTGATGGGAGGTTACAATATTTAAATGCAAACAACATATTAGACTTAGACTTTCTTTATTGTCATTCAAACTTCAACTTTACAGAACAGGTAAGAACAAAATTTTGTTGCATTGGCTTGTATTGCAGGATAAAAAAAACAGCATCAAGTATTTACATAAGGTAAGTAGTATTTAAGGTGCAGATATTACTAGATATCAAGAGGAAAAGCAAAGTGTAAGATTCCTATACAAATAAGTATAATGCATGTCTTTTGATGCATGTTTTATTGTCTATTTTTTCATTCATGTGTAAGATTTTTATTCAAATGAATATATACAGTAGGTCCTTTCATAGATTTTTCAACCCTTCACCAATTCATTCAGCACTTAACACGTATTTGAAAGAAATAGTGTCAATAATTTAATCTGATTGAGTCAGACTAATTATATTAATACAAATGAAGATAATCGGCTGTATTAGCTGAATAAAATCAAGGCTTGGCTTATGCTTCATGTACATTATACTGGCCCTTAGCCGTGTGTGCAGTGTGCTCTATAACTTCTCATGCATCTGACAGTCCATTTTCATCTCTATGTCTTTCCCAGGAGTAAAATGATGTCTGCCTTTCAAGCAATGGAAATGAAGAAAGATGTAGCAAAGGTCTAAGACCTGGCTCAGATGGTGCATGGGTTAGTGGTTATTGAAGCTATTTGATGTATGACATCATTTTGTCTCTTGGGTTGGGACCCAGTAATGTCATGTTATAATGTCATTAGCTCCGTTACGGTTTCTTGTTCCCATGTTTTTGATATAGTTATAGGATTATATGCAAACCTTTCTTGAATTTAATGCCCCAAAGCACGAGCGTTGCCTATTAAAAACTACAATAAGAATGTAGTAACATAAATGACTAAGCTGAATGTATGTACCGTATGTTCCTCTTCTCACTAAAGTAAGAGATGTATTACCGCTGACAATTTTAATACTATAAGAAACCAATCAATCGGCCATCTATATTCTATCTATAAAGCAAGGAACCTCTGTCTGTCTGTGTGTGTGTGTGTGTGTGTGTGTGTGTTCCTCAAATATCTGAGCGCATCAGGATCAGACTGACCTGAGACTTTCAACATGGCTGCTGCTTGGTTCATAGGTGTGCGCAACGTCAGATTTGTTTGGACTGCAATAATACCGTTCATGAATTATTTCATAAAATTGTCTTAAATGTAGCTTTGCAGAACAGCTCAGTGTTGACAGGTTGTCATGGCAACTCAGGAAAAGTTTAAAGCTGCGTAGAATCTACAGTGACTGCACAAAGGGCTTTCAAAAACGACTAAAGTAGGTCTTAATAGTTTTTTAAAGACACCTCGTAAATATTGACCAGCAGGTGTCCTCAGTGAGCAACGTTTGTAACTAAGGTGAGTAATAATAATAATAAAAAATATATAGCAAGACATACTTCCTTGGGGCACTGCACTAGTATCATCTAAAAAGGCCATAGATATTTCTTGAAAGGAGAAAATATGTGTTATGTAATCATTCAGTGAGTTTGCCATAGTTTTGGGCCAAACTTCCTTTTACAGCAATTTTTTTTTTTTTTTTTTTTATGACTAGAGAACATGACAGAATGATCTTTATAATTCAAGAAATAAGTTGTAAGCTTGCCCACGACCCTTGCATTGTACTTGCGTAAGGCCTACAGGTTTGTGTGTAAATCTTTCATGGCCGTTATTGGTTGATCACATATAGGTTACATTTTCAGAATATATTTTTATTGTTGAATATGTGTCCTTGAAATGTTATGATATGTTATTTTATTCTATATTAACAAAATGTATAAAATATGTGTAACACATTGTATTTGACATATGAGCCAAGGGTTGGGGTTAGAGTTTTACCCCTAGTTTTACAGTGAAGAATGTTATTTCACAGACAAAAAACCCAGTTTTAGTTTAGGATAATAAACATGAAAAAGAAACACATACATCAATCTTTTTTAATGGGGTTTTAGAGTGGATCCGGCTACATTTGTTCAAGGCATAGACTGTAAAAAGAGAGGCTGTGGCGCCCCCTTGTATCTGCGGTAGAAAACAAACAACGTCATTTATAAATGTTTGTCAGTCCAAAAATACATGTATTGCAAGAATTAAAAAAGGTCAATGTATATTTTAGTCACTGAACTTCCGGTTCAGGGAAGGATATTAAAAAAAAACTTCTAACATTTCATGAAGTAGGTTCATATCTGTCTGTGTGGTGAAACTATGGAATGTGTTACCTGATGAATTGAATTACAGTATTATAATAATAATAATAATAATAATAATAATAATAATAATAATAATAATAATAATATGGGGTGTAGACTGTCATGTCTTAATTTCTTATTTTTCTGTTTTTAGAAATATGAGAACCAAGTTATTTATCTTTTTCTGAACAGAAAATCAAATGACAGTTTTAACATTACCTTTCGCCAGGAAAAAAAAAAACAACTAATGTTAACAGAAACATAAAACTAAGTCAGCTGCATCTATAGGGGGCGCTGTTACAAACACGGGGTTGTAGTTTCTCAAAGCGGTGAACGGAAGTGTAAGTGTTGTTTTTCCGCCAGTGTGTGTCCGTCCTTCTCTTCGTGTGAGCGACGATGGCTTCCACGGCATCCAAACTAGGGTCCAAACTCTCCACCAAGTCCTCAGCGGGAGGTGGTGGAGCAGCAGCAGCTGCCGGTGGCCCTCCGGTGATACCACTCGCCTCTCCGCTGATGGGGAAGAAGAAAAAGCCGTTTCTTGGGATGCCTGCCCCGCTGGGATACGTCCCTGGTCTCGGAAGAGGGTGAGCTAACACGATGCTAACATGCTAACACTGCTAGCTCCTCTATGATTGAATGGTCAATTATACAGTTCGGTGCAGGGTTTTCATAGTGATAGGCTCTTTATATAGATTCAATGTATCTATTTGAAGATTTGTAAACAATGTGTCAAAACATGTTGATATGTAATTTTGAATAGGCTACATAATGTGGCGGAATTTGACAGGTGCTCTGGTTAAGATGGTTGTCATTTTATCCGAAGATTGTTTTACAACTTCATCGTTGGTAGCTCATTAATGAGTCAATGACGTAGAACAATTTTTCATGCATGATATTTCATTAAACGAGCATAATCGAACAAAGTTTGCATGAATATTATGATGGAAATGAAAATAGAAATACTTAAATTTTTTTACACATGACTGCAAAACCCTTTGGAAATTTAGCAAAAATAAATTTGAAAAGATTTAGAGTAAGTAATGATATTTTTGAAAGTACATCTATAGGAGAGTTACAACATATATGGAAAATTTTAATGCATTTAAACTTTTTTTTTAGACGGAAAATGTAGGCGTCACTCATTGACCCTAATACATGACTTTGTTAGCTTTCTAAAACTTGTTTTTAAAAGACTATTGTTATTGTGGAAAGAAATTATCAGTATAAAAGTTCACTAAGCGTATTTTTTATTGATGTTCTGTGTGTAATGTTTTCATCGTTTTAAGCTCCTTGTAAAAGGTGAATATGGTAGGGTTTTGTGACACTGTACCAAACCATGTTGATTGCTTTCTTTCTATCTAGTGCTACTGGTTTCACCACCCGTTCTGATATTGGTCCTGCACGAGATGCCAATGATCCAGTAGATGATCGACATGCACCCCCAGGAAAGAGGACCGTGGGAGACCAAATGAAAAAGAGCCAGGAGGAGGATGAAGAAGACCTGAACGACACTAATTATGATGAGGTGCCCAAGATTCGATTATCTCTGAAAGTGTATTATGCTTGTTTTGTTTGTGTCATTGTTCATAGCGTATGTGTCATAGATCAATGGATCGAACATCATTTACTCCAAAACGAAATGATGAAAGTTGAAATTTGAAGCTTGAAAGTGTGTTTTCATCTCCACCGTAAAGAGTTTTTTTGTTGACACTTTTGCACATTGCATTGTGGGATGTGGAGTCCTGTAAATGGATGTACAGAAGTGTTTTTACTTCATTTTTACTGTGATTTCTTGTTTTTCTTCACCAGAAAAGGAGGACATGGATTCTCTTGACACCAATTTTGTTCTAGTTTGTTCCTGGTAATCTCCTTGGTATCAGAATGAAGTAAAAACACTTCTTTGCACGCGTCTCCCTGAATCCACATCCCACAATGCAATGTGGGAAAATGTCAACAAATGAACTATTAACTGTAGAGATGAAAAAAAACTTTCAAGCTGCAATTTCTGTTTGGAGTAAAAAAAAATATGATTTTATCTAATGAAAAATTATTGGGGATAGCAGCTTTAACATAAATCAAAAAATCTTATGAAATAGGAACTCTCAGTGGCACAACCTCTTATCTTGCTAATCATGTGCTTGTGTTTCTATCTTTTTTAGTTCAACGGCTATGCAGGAAGCTTGTTCTCCAGTGGCCCCTACGAGAAAGATGACGAAGAAGCCGATGCAATCTACTCAGCCTTAGACAAGAGAATGGATGAAAGACGCAAAGAGAGAAGGTTACTGATATCAATCTGCTCAACAAAACATTATTCTAGCGATTGCAATTTTGAGGAGGAGAAATCTAATTTGGAGGTAAATTTCGTTTTTTTTTTTTTTTCGACAGGGAGTTGAGAGAAAAAGAAGAAATCGAGAAGTACCGTATGGAGCGACCCAAAATCCAGCAGCAGTTCTCTGATTTAAAGGTATTAGATGTCACATGACACTCAACTGTAACTGACACAAATTACCTTTCAGCCTTTCTAACTTTGCAACTTTGAGTGACTATTTTCCTCCATATAGATGTATAGAATAGTGCAATTGGAGAATATAGGATCAAATGACTATGCATTGATATTGTGACTACCCTCTTCCTTTAACAAAGTGAAATCCTTTTATACACAGAGGAAGTTATCCGAAGTATCAGAGGAAGAATGGCTGAGTATCCCTGAAGTGGGGGATGCAAGGAACAAACGTCAGAGGAATCCTCGCTATGAGAAGCTCACTCCTGTCCCTGACAGCTTCTTCTCCAAACACCTGCAGACCGGAGAGAACCACACTTCTGTTGACCCTTTGCAAGGGGTTAGTACATACTAATAGCACTCACACTATTATGGTGTAGTTTCACAGCACAACAGAAGGTGTCAGAGTGTCTCACAAAAATGAAGCTGAACACTGCTGCTGTGCAGATAATTGCAGTCTTCAAAGCTTGGTGTTTTTTAAAAATACATCTCATGTCATCTAATGCCTTGCATGTCACCTTAATAAACCCTTTGAAAATAACAGAAAATAAACTGTTAAGGCACATGTGGCCCGGGGGTCAAATCCATCCCTTTAGAGCATCCAATTCAGCCTGCAGGAGAAACAAATAATGACAGAGAAAACATAAATTATTGTGTACATTTCCAAATAGTCCAGTTGTAGATAGGGATGTAACGATTCACTCAACTCCCGATACGATTCGATTCACGATACTGGGTTCACGATACGATTTTCTCACGATTTATTTTACAAAATGGGAATGTTGACAAATGACTGAAAAATATTCCTTTATTTTTTTGGGGAAAATACTATACTATTTTCCTTTTATTTTTCATTGTCAAAAGAATCCCTTGATAAACTATTCAAAATGATGCAATTTAACTAAAAATAAATCTTGAATGAAATAAATAAAGGAATAATACAAATGAAGAAGCCTATTAATTTAAATTCTGGTTCTATAATAAACAATTCAAAACTGCGTAATAGTTCTTTTTCTTTTTAAAAGTGCAACTGAAAATGTATTTTGTGCCTTAACAATTGGACTTTAAAAAAAAAACAGTAATTTTACTGTATTTACGTCAGATATTTGTTTAGACCAGCAGAGGGCGCTGGTAACCCAGTGGTCGGTTGGCATGCAGATATTCCACCAGTGAAGAAGAGAAGCTATGCTAGCAGACACAGTTAATAGAAAAACGTGACTTTTACAGATATTCACGTAATATTACAGATATTCTGTATCATTTATGAGCATGTTTAACAGTAAATGGCGGCCAGAAAGAAAATAGTAGCAGATTCCGCCCGTCACGTTCGCTTCTGGAAGGATTAATATATAGCGCCCTCTGCTGTTTAAAAAAAGTACTGCGATTCAATTTTCAGAGCATCGATGTGAACCGTGGTACCTATGAATCGATTTTTAACTGCCTTACGATTAATCGTTACATCCCTAGTTGTAGATATATCCCAAATTCACCAATTTAATGAAACTCCACAATATTTTTTGGGGCTTGCATTTTTCCTTTGTTTATATCACATGAATGTCATTTTTAATTGCAAATTGCAGAAATAACTCAGTTTTGCCACAAATCTTGCAGTTTCTCACAAATAATTCCAAAAATGTACTCTAAATGGCCAAAAATTCTTGATAATCTTGTCAATTTTTGTAAGTAAATTTAACTGATACTTAAAACTAGGGCACAATAATGTTAACATTTTTTTTCCCCCCACCTAAAATCTGCATCCCACTTGAGATCAAACTGGTCCTTATTTGGTCCCTGAACTAAAATGAGTTAGACACCACTGTGTTACGGTAAATCATTAACTATAAGCTAGTGAGCACTTAACATTCACAAATGTGTTTTGAACTCATTGATTAATTTTATTTTACCTGCATTACTTGAAATTCTTTCCAACACATTTTGTTTCATTGAAAGTTTAAGCCCTGCAGCTACAAAATGCTACCAAAGTGTCATGGTTTTGTCTTCATTGTTTCCTGTCTTTATCAGCTGGCTGGCCTTAATACACCTTACCCAGGAAGCATGACTCCAGGAACTGGGGAACTTGACATGAGGAAAATTGGCCAGGCTAGAAACACACTCATGGATATGAGGCTCAGTCAGGTACGTGATGCATTATCCAGGAATGCCTGACGTGATCATTCACTCTACTGTATTCTCCTGTGATTTCTCTTTAGGTGTCTGACTCTGTGAGTGGACAAACAGTAGTCGATCCCAAGGGTTACCTGACTGATCTCAACTCAATGATTCCCACTCATGGAGGAGACATAAGGTAAGGTTGGCACGAAGTATTTATTTTTGTAAAATACATAATGTACATCGTTTTGATTTTGTCCCTGTTTCTATGTAGTGACATTAAGAAGGCTCGTTTGCTGCTGAAGTCAGTGAGAGAAACCAACCCTCATCACCCTCCTGCTTGGATTGCATCTGCTCGCCTGGAAGAAGTCACTGGTAAACTACAGGTGGCCAGGAACCTGATCATGAAAGGCACAGAGATGTGTCCCAAGGTATGGTTGGTTTGGTTTTTCTCATACCTACTGTTGTTGACTATTGTTTTTTGATTGATTAATATCACATGATCAAGCCTTTTCTCACATTCCAGACAACAAAATAAGTCATAAATGTTTTTATGATTTGCACGGTAATCGTATCAGATCGATATCAACCAATACACATTAGGGAGGTTTTCCAAATTTTGCCAGATGGCATTTTGCCTTGTTCCTCTTGATATTTTAAACATCTGTACCAAAAATTGAGCCAATATAATGTCTGTAAAGGGTGACACAATTTTTATTGCTCAACTAAAGAATGGGTTACTTTCACAGATATCAGAAAAGAAACTTGAACGATATGACAGTGACGTGCCGTGAGCATTAGGGTAGCGTAGGCAGGGCATTCCAAATTGAGACCACCGATGTCAACACCAATGACAATTTCATATGTTTCTGCTGGCAAGTGTTAATTCAATTCAATTCAACTTTATTTGTATAGCACAATTTACAACAAAGAAAGATAAAACCTAACAAGATCCACATGAACAAGCATTTAGCCATCTAACAAAATCATCGTCGTAAAACACCAATAAAGAAACATAAACAATTATTTAATAGCAGCCTCCGTACTCTCCCAACAAGATATATCTTATGACACGGCAGCACATCCATTGTTTGTGTCGGAAACACAGAAACATGGAGAAAGACAACAACAACAACAACTTGGAACAGCCTCAGTGAGGCGCATCCACAAAGCCAGTCCTTCCTTTCACTGTGGAAAATATGAACAATTTTCTGACATTTTCTTTGCTGAAGGTCTGGTAGCTCAGGTTTTGGTCTCTCATCTTTTAAAAGCTGTCGTTTTTCCTCAAAAGAAAGTTTCTTTATCATCTCTAGCGCTGTCATCCTGACTGTAGTGTTATCCCGCTTTTAGCTAGAGAACGTAGCAGCAGCGGCCACATGATATCAATTCAGTAATGCATTGTGAACTTACGTATAGCATTTAGCATAGCGTGGTTACGTCCACGAGAACTGCCTTTTTACGTAAATGGTTGTCATCTTGGGGAACTGACTGCGCATGCGCAAACACAAAAACATGCTATACCAACAGAGGCAGAGCAGCAATGTGCTTTTGAGAAGGGATGTGGCCTCCTCCTGCCTTACAGCGGTTAGGAAATAGCGATGTTTAGCTATTTGGGCTATGAAAAGCACAAAATGCTGACACTTTCAAACTTAAAGGTACTGTAGGCTATCGGAAATTGAAAAATAAATAATTTATAATTATATTATAATTAAAACAAATAATCAAAATATCAATTCACCCTTGGGTATGCACTGCCTACCTTGTCTACCCTGATTGCACGTCACTGCGATATAAAGGTAAGTAATGTGTGGTAGTTTCTAAATTTGTAAGAACATTAAAACAGTTCCAAATACAATTCATGAAAATAGAAAAAAACGACATGGCAAAATTGGGTGAAAATGAATTTTATGAACCACCCTAATACCCATGGATGCAGTATCGGTATTAGAAGTGGAAAAAGTTGTATCGGGATAGCACGAATACAAATAATGTATAAATACTTGATGATACAAGCTATGTGTAATGGTATTACAGAGCATTGCTCACATGCCACAAATACTGCCAAGAAATTCAGAGTCGGTTAATATTTTGCACTGAACTTTGATCTTATTCTACATTTAATTTCCAAGGTATTGTACAGTAGTTTTTTTTAACATACAGAAGAAAATCAAATGAAAGGATCTTGGAATGAAGGAAAAATAGGCCTTCAAGTTGCATATATAGTTGGGGGTTCAAAAGAAATCTGAAAGCTGAAATATTTTTGCTATTGTTACTATTAAGAAAAAAATGTTGTGCTAATTTTGGTTCTTGTGGTTAATGTTGCCCTTCCAACACAAACACACTTTAGATTAATAGTAAATTTCAACCTGTCATATTTCTTCAAGTAGTCTATGGTTACAAACCTTTAATATAATACACTCTCAGTTTGCATTGGCAGCTTGTTATTTGGTAGTTGTACTTGGTTGAATTAGCTGCTTATGAGTTGTTTTGCTCCATAATCATCTTTAAACAATAATCAGGAATGTTTCTGTTTGGTTTGAAGAGCGAGGACGTGTGGTTGGAGGCAGCTCGACTCCAACCTGGTGACACGGCCAAAGCTGTGGTGGCCCAGGCTGTCCGTCACCTGCCCCAGTCCGTCCGTATCTACATCCGAGCTGCAGAGCTGGAGACAGACGTGAGGGCAAAGAAGCGAGTTCTCAGGAAGGGTAAGGCCACAGCTAGGATTTACACTTTTTTTCAAATAAAACCTTTTATTTTTGTTGATTGATCGATTGTGTGCGTGTTCATAGATTGGGAGAATGTTCACAGTTTGTTATTTTGTAGCCAGGAGAAAACATTATTGCATTTTTCACAGCCATCTGCTGTTCATCACCAAAGCATTCAGACCAGTGTAAGAATGAGCAGATGTTCAGACTCTCATTATCCCAAAATAACAGTCACACGTAATGAGTGAGTCCCCGCACTCATAGATTTGTAAATAATGGTTTAATCAGCCCTGCACAGCCGTGTTTTCGCCCTGATTTAATGATGCATGCACCTGTGTGATTGCTGCAGAGCTTTTTGATCATCTCTACCTTTCTTTCAATCATTGCGTGACGTCCTTTTCAGCAGTAAAAGTTTTTTTTGTGAGTTTAAATATTTGTTTTAGATTAAGCGATGCTTAATCTAAAACAAATGGTTGAATGTAATATATTGTTGCTGGAGCACAACATTATTATTACTACATAGTCTCTCTGAAAAATGAACAAAATTATTTAAACAAAGGTTATTTGTGGTCCTTTAGCTCTGGAGAATGTTTCCAAGTCGGTTCGTTTGTGGAAGACAGCAGTTGAACTGGAGGAACCAGAGGACGCTCGTATCATGCTGAGCAGAGCCGTGGAGTGCTGCCCTACAAGTGTGGAGGTGTGCTCTAATGTTGTTATTTTGTCCTGATGAAAGACAAGCACCAGTTACCAAAAGCTGTTGCATGTTCTCTTTGTCTAGCTGTGGCTGGCACTGGCTCGGTTAGAAACGTACGAGAACGCTCGTCGGGTTCTGAACAAAGCTCGAGAAAACATTCCTACCGATCGACACATCTGGATCACTGCTGCAAAGCTGGAGGAGGCCAACGGGAACACTCAGATGGTGGACAAGATTATTGACAGAGCAATCACTTCTCTGCGAGCCAATGGCGTGGAGATCAACAGGGAGCAGTGGATACAGGTGTGTGTATTATCAATGAAGTCGTGTGTGACATAAGGAATGAACCTTTCTTTTTCATCCCCCGCCACAAAGTGCATCCATCTGTCCGATTTAAAGGGGACTGCTTTTCTCAGAAACCGTTTATGATAGGATAACCAAATTCGGTGTGTGGCTTCAGGGTTTCAATACCTTGATGGAGTTCGAAAATGTGAAGCGCACAATTATTTTTTCCGGAGTTATTGTCCTTGTTCCGTTTTTGGACTCTGTTCGAGGTATCTTCAAAGGGGACAGCTTTTCTTAGAAATCGTTTAAGATAGTACTTTTATATTCTGATGTGATAATATTTTCTTATGTATACATCTAAGTTCTTAGATTTAGGACATTTAGGAAAAGTTTGAGAGTTACAATGACAACCAATCTGGCGGGGGATGTTGATGACTATGTCTTCTTGTTAGGATTTATTTTGGCATTTCTTTGTTTTGAGTATTCATTGGAGAGTTAGTTTTACCTCTACATAGCACAAACAGTGGGTCTCAAACTTTTCTGGGTGCTTCCCCCCTTTGAGCAAAGGTGAACTTTCAAGCCCAACCTGTACCTATTGCTCCCCAAATAATCCTAACAAATGACACATTTTCAAATGTATTGAACTAACAGAGAACAAGTAACATTATATTTCATAATAAGTGTGCCACACACTTTGAGAAGCACTGATTTGAGAAGTATCAGATTTGTGACATTTTGACAGTAATTATAAAACAACCTACTTGATAGTTTTTGCTACTTCCTCTTCATGACAAGAACTACTAATGCTTTTTATTTAATTAAAGTTGTTTTGAGAGAGGGAAACTGATTATAACAGAATCTCATTTTTATTTGACTTTATTGTGCCTTTTTAAACTTTGGCCCTGATAGAGCAGAAGCTGCTTCATGTATTCATCATCTTTGACACTGTGCCTGCATAGTTTGGCCAAGGAAGGCCTGATGTTTTATCTGCATGCAACAGAACACAAGCCAGCTGTTTGAAGAAGCACTTATTCAGTTAGTGCTCATGCTATCGTTTAACTTCAAGGCTTTTCCCGTCTATGGGGGAGTTTGAAGTTTTAAAATAAACAGGGAGTCATGTTCAGAAAATTGAGATAAAGGATAAAATATTTTTAAAAATTGGAGATTTTTACATTATTGAAATAACACAACCTTTCACTGCTAAAGTAGTATTGGGCTTTCAATGAAATTACATTACTTTACAGAATATAAAATAGCATTTAATAATAGAAAAACAGCGTTGAATAATGTTGGTAAGATCTTTCTTTTTCTTTTTTTTTTGTATTGCTGTATTTTGCCCCATAAATTTCCAGGCCTTACCTATGAGTAAAAATTCCATTTTTTCATTTATGTATATGCAAAAATCAGCTAGTGCTCTCTCTGTTGTGTAATTTCTTTTTTTAGAGTATCTTAACTGTCATCACTAAATTGTATTTAAATTGACTTCCTTTGTTGGGCAGAGACGTTAAACCAGGGGTGTCCAAACTTTTTTCATGGAGGGCCACATGCAGAAAAATATATGAAAGGCTGGGCCACTCACAAGAGATGAGGTTTATCGCCGCACCTCAGTCAAAGTTAACAAAATTCAATCAAATTTAGTTAAATTATGTTTGATAACTGAACAAACTTAAAGGAAAAAAAACCTACATCACAAATTTCCATTAATAGATTTTCATTTATTTTATTTTATTTGTTTCAAACAGGTTCTGCAGCTCATTTTCAATACAACAGCCTGAGATTGCTTCTTAGTCAGGATGGGGACCTCTCTTCGTAGCCCTGTATAAAGAGTGAAAATAAGATATTGATGCAAATAAGTTATTAAAGTTGTTCACACCAACTAACGTTTGTTAGAAAATGTTATCAACTTAAATTGTCTGAAGTAATTAAATAATTGAGCTTGTGAAACTCACCTTTAATAGAAACAGCGTTGCACTTAATGGGAGCAGTGAAGCTGCACTTTGGACTGAAGGATGGCTGGCAGGTCAGGAGTGAGTTTGGTGGTTGAGATGCGAAGGACATCACGGAGGTGGCTGTCGGTCATTTTGGTTCTCAATCTGCTTTTGTTGAGAGTTAACAGAGAAAACGTTTGCTCGCATATGTATGTCGAGCCGAACAGACTCATCATCCTTTTTGCGTGACGTCGCATCAGAGGAAACTTGGCCTTTTCCAAGCTCTGGTAGAAGTCGGGTAGGGAGAGAAGCTGATGCTGATTCTTCAGAGAATCATCACACTGCATTTCGATAAGCTCCAATTGCAGACTCTCTTCCACTTCTTCTGCATTCACCAGGAAGGGAGTTGAGAACAATTTGATTTCTTTCTCAATGGTAGAAAAATCTTGGAAACGCTGACTGAATTCTGTCTTAAGAGATGTGACCACCGACACATATTTTTCCTTTTTTGCAGAAAGGTTGACGTTTGGAAAACCACACTTGATTTCGGACAGCGTGGGGAAGTGCGCAACATTGAAGTTACGCAGTTGTGTCTCAAAGAGACGGAGTTTCGCGCAGAATGCTTTCATGTGAGCGTACAGCTGTGGCACAAGCTGGTCTTTGCCTTGCAGGCTCTTGTTCAGTGTGTTAAGATGACCCGTAAGATCAACTAGAAATGCCAGGTCGGCCAACCACAGAGGGTCACTTAGTTCCCGGAGAGGTTTGTCCTTCTCTTTCAAAAACTGATCAATTTCTGATCTCAGGGAATAAAACCGCTGCAGCACGGAGCCGCGGCTGAGCCAGCGCACATCACAATGGTAGAGTACGTCCCCGTATTCAGCATCAACATCAGATAGGAAAGCTTGAAATTCTTTGTGATAGAGCCCTCATGCTCGAATTATGTTCACAGTTTTCACAACTGTATTCATCACATCATTCAGCTGTACTGTCTTGGCACAGAGGGCTTCTTGGTGTATGATACAGTGCATTTTAACAGCCTCACCTCCACTGTCCCGCACCTTGGCGCACACCATAGAGGCCATTCCTTTGCGCTCTCCTGTCATAGCCGGAGCCCCATCCGTTGTAACTCCACACAGCTGGTCCCATTTAAGATCCATCTTGTCAATTGCATCTTTCACAGCTTCAAACATGTCCTTTCCGGTTGTTGTGCCCTTTAGACTCCTCAGATTAAGTAGCTCCTCTGTAACGCGAAAGTTATCATCCACTCCTCGCAGAAAAATCAGCAGCTGCGCGGTGTCTGTAGCATCGGTGCTCTCATCACATGCAATCGAGTAAAAGTCAAAAGTACAAGCTTTATGTGACACTTGGTGTTCTAAGTTAGCTGACAAATCTTCTATTCGCCGCACAACTGTGTTTCTGGACATGCTTACGTTGTTAAATTCCTGCATCTTTTCTGGGCACATCGTTTGTGCGACTGTGGCGAGGCACTGTTTAATGAAGTTGCCATCTGAGAAAGGTTTCCCGTGCCGCGCTATGAGTTCAGCTACCTTGTAGCTTGCTATTGTGGCAGCTTCTTGTATTTTGTTAGCACGCAGAAAGCACTGCTGTTGAGCGAGCAGGCGAGCTGCCATCTGCTTAACTTTCTCTTCTCGCTCAGCACCGGTGTAGGACGTGTAGGCCTGATGTTTGGTTTCATAGTGTCTTCGTACGTTATAATCTTTCATCACTGCTACACTTTCATGGCAAATCAAACAGACACATTTCCTCTTGACTTCCATGAAGAAATATTCATTTTCCCACCGTGTCTGAAATTTTCTGCACTCACTTGCTATCTTGCGTTTCTTTGGTTCTCCCATTTTGGTCACTATGGCAAATGTTTTCTTTTATTCATTTTATTTAGTGGAAAACCTGCCGTGTTGAAGACTGGCGCTCCACCTTGTGTTGAAAGTAAGAATTACAACACAGTCCCGTGCAAGTTTTATGTGAGGGCCATATTCAATTTAATTTTTAAAACTTGCTGCGGGCCAATAAAAAATGGACCACGGGCCGCAGTTGGCCCGCGGGCCGTAGTTTGGACACCCCTGCGTTAAACCCTTAGCTGGATGTGTATTTTGCAGTCTTTGTCAGTCAGTGTCTTTTCTTCTTCGTGTCCTACAGGATGCAGAGGAGTGTGACAAAGCAGGAAGTGTTGCTACCTGCCAGGCCGTCATCAGAGCCGTCATTGGGATCGGAATTGAAGAAGAAGACTGCAAACACACCTGGATGGAGGACTCGGAGAGTGTGAGCTTTGATGGGTTTTTCATGTACCAGTTAAATGTATGAGGAGTGTTTTTAGCTCAACTTTTACATGATGGCTGCCTGTGTTTCAGTGTGTGGCCCACGGAGCGTTGGAGTGTGCCAGGGCCATCTATGCACATGCCCTGCAGATGTTTCCCAGCAAAAAGAGCGTGTGGCTTAGAGCAGCCTACTTTGAGAAGAGTCATGGCACCAGGTGATTAGTGTAGTTCTTAACCATAAAAAGACTTTATTTAGTTAGTGTTCTTTAACATGTTTCACCTCTAACCACTGTGTGATTCCATTCCTCAATGGTTTCCACAGAGAGTCTTTGGAGGCCCTTCTGCAGAGGGCTGTGGCTCACTGTCCTAAAGCTGAGGTCCTGTGGCTGATGGGAGCCAAGTCTAAGTGGTTGGCTGAGGATGTGCCAGCAGCCAGAAGCATCCTGGCACTCGCCTTCCAGGTAACCATGCTCTCATGGCCACAGCAGCTTTCATAATCTTCTGTGTCTGACCCAAATGATGTTTTTTGTTTTTCTCAGGCTAACCCTAACAGTGAGGAGATCTGGCTCGCTGCTGTCAAACTGGAGTCTGAGAATAATGAGTATGAAAGAGCACGTCGACTGCTGGCAAAGGCTCGCAGCAGCGCACCAACAGCCAGGGTGAGCCAGGAGAGAACTATTTACTGTCATTTAGCTTCTTTTAGTAGTTTTTTCCTTTTTGTGTTTACTGTTGTAAAGTTTCCGCTGAGGATTTAACTTTATTTACAAATATCTTCATATGCTAGCGAGACAAATGTTTTTTTTTTTCTTTTCTTTTCTGTTCTTTTTTTTTGCTACTTGACTGATTGAAATTTAAGGCCATGATAGCCATTGGTACATCAATGTGCGATTTATGATGATTAAAGGAATCTGATCAATATGATGATGATATAAATATTTACATTACTTACACCTCCTTTACAAAAATGTAGTTAAAAAATCTTTAAAAAAAAAACTACAATAAACAATAGAAATGAATGAAAATGCACATTAACAAGATTGCAATACATTATTTTACAATTTTCACATCTATATTTGAAGAGTTCTTTTGCAAAAGCATAACTTTAATACGTTTTCAGAAAATTATTGACCTCATAATGGCCCACGTCACGAGTGACATGGCTGGAGACAAAAACAGGAAACGCTGCTGGCTAAAACATAGATATATATAAACACTAGGTGACGCAAGCGTGATTCGCCAGCATAGCTCAACGGCGGCCATCCCCCCTCAGACAACTGACATTCTGACGCGCTCTGGGGTAGCTGTAGGAAGGTGAGTGATCAGCCTAAACAAAAATACCCTTAACTTGATGAAATTCTGACTGATTTACAAATGGTTTGCCTTTATACAAACCTTATTATACGTAGATATGACATAATATGCGTGTACATGTTGCAATTGCCGCTTGCCGTTTGAAAATTGGTTGAAAATTGAGTAAATTAGGGTGTCTGATGTATGATGGCCGCCACGTTGCGACGTCGCTTCCCATTGTCTAACAGCGTGGGTAAGTCATCTAGTGTTTATATATATATATGGTGGTTTGCCTCCAGGCTAAGCCCCTCCCAACAATATATATCACAATGTTTACAAACAATCAAAGGGTCTATTGTTTTCATAATTTAGTTCAAGTGATGTGTGTCAAATAAAAGTTAAGTTGCTCCCGTAAGCCACTGAACTTTGATTTGACTTGTATAACCTTAACTAAATTTTGAAGAAAAAAAATTAATTTACTGAATATTTATATTATTGCAAATGAACTCTATATACAGAAACACAAAGAGGTTTACAACGTTTCTAACTAAAACTCCAAAGGTTTTTGGCTGCTATTGAATTTGAACAGGATGCATATGAATTTAATTACGATTTCTGTTTCCAACACTTCTTGAGTCAATATGTCATCTCTGAGCAGTGTTTGGATGTTTTTCTTCTTTCGATTCTTTTCAGGTATTTATGAAGTCAGTGAAGCTGGAATGGGTGTTGGGAAACATTGAAGCCGCCCAAGAGTTGTGCACTGAAGCCCTGAAGCACTACGAGGACTTCCCCAAGCTTTGGATGATGCGAGGCCAGATTGAAGAACAGTGTGAGAACATGGACAAAGCCAGAGAAGCGTACAACCAAGGGGTGAGGACATTACCTGCAACCACAACAGCTGTGTTTTCTAAACAATGGATGTTTCAATGTGTTTCTTTGTGCAATTACTCTTTTGTTGTAGTTGAAAAAGTGTCCCCACTCCAGCGCTCTGTGGCTGCTACTGTCTCGTCTTGAAGAGCGAGTGGGTCAGCTGACCAGAGCCAGAGCCATTTTGGAGAAAGCACGACTGAAGAACGCCCAAAGCGCTGACCTATGGTGAGAGTCACAACCCCTCATACCATCAGTCACTGATAGGCAGTCCTCTCCCCAAATGGTGCATTTTGCTGCAATACTCCTTTGCAGAGACCTTATATTGGCTGGTATGGTGTTTTTTTAAATGTAGTTTAACCAAGTCAGCGTTGGATCTTTTCTGTGTTGTTTTGTATTTTTCATGGCTGCCAACTTTGGTCGTTTAGTCGACTAATTGGTCGATGTCCTCAACCAAGTTTTTCATTGGTAGACCAGCAGTGGTATCAGTTTCAATACCGTAAAAAAAACCCACATTGCACTTATATCGGTGATAAATATCAAACATAATTTATTTAATGCCTAAACATATATCTATGTCCAGGAACAGCTCTGTGTCTTGCACTTCAGCTGTCAGCGCAGTGCTCTGTCCTCAGAGCAGAGAGGGAACAAATTAAAACAGGCTTGAAACACAAGCATCCACTGTTAAATCAATAATTTTTCTGCACAAGAACATGGATTATCCTTATATTTGATACGTAGATTATGTAAATAGATCCACTGCTGTCTCTGGCACATGCGGGGCACACTGTGTTTGATGTGTGTTTGTTTCCCCGTGTGCTGATCTGATGTTGACATTAACAGTTGTTTATTAATAAAAGCAGGCGTACCACTAAAACAAATGTAAATATGTCATTTGTATGAGAAAAAAATAGGTTTTAATTGTCGGTTTCAGGTCATGCACGGATATAAATACCTAATGTCTATCAGACCTGTAGGTTTCACTTTTGCTTTGTCGGGTTCTGGTCAAAGCTTGAATAAGGTTCATATCATAAATAGTCTGTGTTTAAAAGCAAATTGGCGCCACAAAACACCAAAACAAAATATTTGTCTCTCTTTTTCTTTTTCCTCGTCCTCCTCTGCACCTGCTCATTCATTCTCCGTTGTTTTTTTTTGTTTTTTTGGGTCGACTAATTGCTACGTGTGCCATAGGCTTGGTCGACCAATCATTTCTTTGGTTGACTACAGCTTTAGTATTTTTATCTAACTTAATATTCTGAATCTACATGCACATTTGCCACTGTGTCACCTGCACTTTATGGTTCTTGGGGGAAAAAGGGTTAATTTGAGAAGACTGATTTGGACTCCTGCTTTCACCACTTAAATACTCAAATGTATTTGTAAAAAAATAAACAGTTTCAATTTAAGTTAATAAAACAAATATGGTGCAAAATAATGCATTTTGTTAGGCATAGATCTTCTGATAAGTACATTTTAAAGGTTTTTTGGCCACATTTGTAAAAACAGTGGAGGATCCCTTTAATAGAAAAGCACAAGTTTTTCCTCTTTTTTGTTTTTTTTTGTTTTCCCTACTTTAAAAAAGGTAGGCCACTAAAAATTGGTCCACGACTCACTTCTTTAAGGATATTTGTCACTCAATGAGCTATAGTCTGCTTTTGTAAAGTTGTGTCTCTTGCGTGTGTATCGTGATAAATGTGATGGTGATCATGTTCCCCAGGCTGGAGTCGGTCAGACTGGAGTTCAGGGCTGGACTGAGGAACATCTCCAACACACTGATGGCCAAAGCGCTGCAGGAGTGCCCCAATTCAGGTAATTGCGTTGTAGACATTAATGCATAATATTGGACAGTCCTTTTTACTGTTTGTAGGTTATTATAGCACACATAACCCAAATGATTCAAGTGTTTAGGGCAATAATAAAATAATTAAAGAGGGCTACAGTGTAAGCTTGAACACAAGAGTTTTTGGTGGATTAAATACGAGTGGTATTAGGTATAAGAGTTGATACTTTATATTTTATTCAATCTGACTAAATCATATATTATTTGTTTGTTTCCCAGGCATTCTGTGGGCCGAGGCAGTGTTTTTGGAAGCACGGCCTCAGAGGAAGACAAAGAGTGTGGACGCTTTAAAGAAATGTGAACACGATCCTCACGTCCTGCTTGCCGTAGCCAAGTATGACGTTTTTAGAAAAACTTTCTCTCAACTACTGTACATTTTAGAGTGAATTACTAAATGGAGATTTAAAAATGATTCCCTTTCTTGTGTCAGGTTGTTCTGGAGTGAGCGTAAGATCACCAAAGCTAGAGAGTGGTTTCTCCGAACCGTAAAGATTGAGCCAGACCTGGGAGACGCCTGGGCGCTCTTCTACAAGTTTGAACTGCAGCACGGCACAGAGGTGAGAGCCTTGTAATGCAGTATCAGTGAGAAGAAGTCCATTAACTGTGTTTATCAGCTGATCCAAATCACTTTAATCGCAACCATCATTCATGATCGCTTTTCCTCATTCATAAAGTTGGACGTATTATTTAAAAGTTGTGCTTCTGCCATATGTGTTGCATTTTATTAACGTCATTAACAATGCTCCTCTGAATCTTTCAGGAACAACAGGAGGAAGTGCGAAAGCGTTGTGAGAATACAGAGCCTCGTCACGGAGAGCTGTGGTGCGCCGAGTCCAAACACGTCCTGAACTGGCAGAAGAAGACGGGAGAGATCTTAGCTCAGGTAGCAACCAAGATCAAGAACACCTTCTAAGACTCTGGATAATAAAATGTTCAACTTACATTCAACAACATTGAATTAATCCAGCAGGGAGCAGCAATGGACATGATATAATTCTACCAGGACTGAAAAAAAATCATTTACAAGTATCTCCTCCCTTTTCATTGTTTGTTTTATTCTTGTTTTATTTTTGCAAGATGACAAATTATCTTTAGATTATCATGTATATTGTTTTTTTTTCTTTGGATGAAAAACGTGTATTGCGTTACAATTTTCTGCTTTAAGTAAATGTGCATTTGTTTTGTTTTGGGATGTTTTTCCCTAAGCAGTGTTTTGTTATGAAAGTAAAAACCCTTAGGGTCTGTTTCAAGGCTGCTGTTGAGTCGTGTTTTATTTTTTCCACCCGATTTTGCTGCAGTACTTTAGACGCTGAGGATCACCTTACTGTGCAAACTCTTTTTTCATCATTCAGTGTCATATTGGAGAGGATATATTTCTGTCTGGCTGATTAGACTGGCCTTAAATCTACCTTAAAGTGGCAGCTTCACTGTGTCTAGTTTTTAAAGCCTGCTACACAAAGTTATTTTATCACTGACTACTCGTATGCACGACATTGCTACTGAAAATATCCAGAATGATGTTTGAAATAGATTTTAAACATAAATCCAACTGCGTAGATTATGGTGTACGCTTTTTTGTCAGTATAGATCAGGGGTTCTCAACTGGTCTCAGCCTGGGACCCACGTATTGCCACGGTCATTAAATTGCGACCCACATTTTCTTTTTAGAATTCAACCAACCAAATTACATTTTTTAAAATAGCTGTTGAAAACACATATGATCTTTTTGAAGACATAAATCTGTATATTTTCCTGTGCAGCATGCTTGTCACAGCATGCCTGTTAAAATAAAAGGGTCTAACATGAGAGACATTAAGTATTTATTATTGACCAGATGTCTGCGACCCACCCGGTACAGGTATAATACAGTTATGGCCAACTATCATACCCACCTTTCCAGCATAAACAGGCCAATCAATCACAGACATTAATACTTGATCTAGCTTAGAGGAAAGTTAACTATGTTCAAGTGGACATGGTAGTGCATTGGGACCAATTGTTGACTCAAGGCTACAGTAACATGATATGGTAAATGGATTTGATATATACTGTATATGGCACTTCATCCCGACACTGAAGTAGTCCCAAAGCGCTTTACATATCAGCTCATTCACACACCATGATAAATGAAAAGTGTAGCTGGTATTTTATCCATTTGCCATGTTCAGAGTCATTGGATGCAGGAGTTTATCTCAGCTTTAGGACGGTACCAAGGAGGTGATAGTTTCACTAGCGTTTAGTTGCCTGTTGGTAAGATTATGTCAAAAATACTTCATGGATTTTGACAAAATTTGCACCAAAGATGGACCTTATTCCATGGATGATTCCATTAAATCATAAAGGAAAACTGGATCAATATACTGATTCTGGCAAAAATATATAAAAAAAAATCTCTATCTCTCAACATTGGTAAAAATTCCCATTTCAGATATTTGCCTCAATTCTGTCGGCTTTGTTCCTCAATTACCCCGTGGTTTTATCCAGATCACTTCCAGATTGTGTATTTCATTGCGATTTTTCATAAAATAGAAATTTTAAATTTGATAAATTTCCTTCCAGCTATTTGCGTGATTCTGATCATGCAGATAACTGCCAAAAAGGATATTTGGATCTTGGTGGAGGTTTGCACTGATTTCATCATACTCCATAAATCAACATAATGTAATTTCATGCCTCATAGTCTGAGGAACCACACAGACCCATCGCCTTGAGCTCTGTGGTCATGAAGTCCTTCAAGCGCCTCATGCTCTCCCACATCAAGGACGTCCATCACTGACCCCCACCTGTACCCCCTGCAGTTTGAATACAGATCCAACAGGTCTGTTGATGAGGCTGTAAACCTGGCTCTCCGCTTCATCCTACAACACCTGGACCCTCCCAGGATCCTGTTGGTGGACTTCAGCTCTGCTTTTGAACACAATAATCCCAGCTCTCCTTCAGGACAAGCTTTCCCAGCTGAACCAGACTCCACCTGCAGGTGGATCACATACTTCCTGTCTGACAGGAGGCAGCACGTGAAGCTGGGGAAAAAAACCCATCCCTACTTTCTGGACCATCAGCACTGGGTCTCCTCAGGGTTCTGTTCTCCTCCTCTCACTAGTCGGTCATGCTCCTGAAGTTGACCTCTGGCAAGCTTTGGTGTAACATTTAATCTGTGGGGCCTACGAGTTGCAATTTTAGTTTTCACGAGTGGGAATTACATTTTGACATGTTGAAATGTTAATTTTAGATATCTGGAATACAATTTTGACATGTTACAAATATATTTTCACATGTAAGTATACATTTTGACTAGTTAAAACGTATTTACATTCCTGTTTCACATGTAAGAATAACAATTATAGATATCCACAATTCAATTTCCACATGTTAAACTGCCTATGTTTACAGGATGAACAAAACAGTGGCTTCTGGTCTTTTAAAAGCAAAATGAATAGAACTAAAGTGATGGATTTCCCTAAATTGCACGAACGTGATCGAACTGGAGTTTAGTGAAATCCAAAGCTCAGCGTCAACTGTCCGTAACGCAGAAAGGAAACTCGAGCAGCCGACAGTTTGGTGACGGTGCTGGGAACCACACCACCACACCTCACCATGCGTTTACCGTAAAAAGTATTTAAAAAAAAAAAAAAAAAAACTTCCATAACGGTGGAGTCTCAGTTGGACGGAGCCTGATTCATGTGGTGAGTTTACTCATCTGAGGATCCCACAGAACATCACCAATGGTGAGTGCGCATTCCTTGCGCTTTTACGCACAGAAAAACTGTCCCCGTCATTGCATGACAATGGAAATTATTGAAGGTCGTTACGTAGTTTAAGACAATAAAACGTGATAAATGTCTATGATTTCTCTCTCGACGTGAACCAATGAGCAGGCTTTCCTCCGCACTGTGTTGCTGGTTCTCCTGTTGGCAAAGTCCTGTGGTAAACGGAGATGTGACTACAGAGAAATACTGGGCTCCTACACAGAGATTATCTTCGTCGAACTACGGAATCTGGTAAGATTAAAAAAAAATAATAAAAAAAAATAAAACTCACCAAAAAACAAACAAACAAACAAACAAAAAAAAAAAAAACTCAAAACAGAAGAAAAGACAGAAATAAAATGTGTTTTTTTTTCTTTCTTTTCTTTTTCTTTTTCTTTTTTTCTCAACACATGACATTTTTCTGATTTATCATCAGTGACAGGGGTAGCATCGCGCGCGCGTGTGTGCGTGCGTGAGTGTGTATGTGTGTGTGCGCGTGTGTGTTGCAAAGTTCATGCACAGGTAGTAATATGGTTTGAATTTGAAGAATGCCATGATTTGTTTTTAATTTTAGGCTGTTGTGAACCTTTCTGCTCTGCCCTTTTTGCATTTGAAATTGGAAAAATTCTTATTTATGTTATTGTTGTTGTTGGTTTTATCCCTATTATCTTGAAAAGGAAATACCCAGAGTAAGTATGTACGCACTATGCAGAGTTCACATAAAAATAAAAGCATTCAAGCTGCTTGTCTTGTTCGTCCCTCTCTAAACCAAAGATCTACTGTCCCCTGCTGTTTGTATTATTTAAGGCAGAATAGAATATGAAAAAATGTTTGTTTGTTTTAAGTTAAAAATTTTCATCTACAAACTCTTGCATCCTAAACTTTGAAAATAAATGAAGGTAGAGTTATTTGTGACATTTTCTCCATTCTGTTGTTTAATGATCTCCTAAATCTGTTACCACAACTCAGTAACCTGAGTTGAACAATATAATTTAATTTATATTTGACAGGGACAGTAAAGCTAGTTTTCAACTGTTGTCCGTGGACAAGGTGTATAATGCCAACAACAATTATAAAACATATACAACATTTTAAAAGTCGAGGCTACATACTTACATAACATAGCATTTGTTCAAACAATTCCTACATTGATGACATCTGAATGTTCGTTCAGTGATTTGAACAATAGAATAGAGATTTTAGTGCAAGGGCAGGTCATACAGTTCAAACAGAGGACATTTTGGGGATACATATACTGTATGTGTAGTTATTATTTACAATGCGACATCTGTTTAGAGAAAGTGGCCATATGAATTATGTTGACTTATATGTTATTACTTATTAAATAACACTTTTGAATTTACGTAGCCCCTAAAGGGGCATCAAGGTGTGTGCAAAGGTCCACACACACATAAAACCTTTATGTGAGCGTTTAAAACTTATAGACTTAAAAGTAATCTTCATGTGGGAATTTAGAAATGAGGCTTGGTACTGTAAGTCCCTGGTGAAAATAAGATAAATGCAGTATTATAAAATGTTCATCAACTTAATCTGCTACACATTTAGTTAATGGAAATTATAGGAAATGTAATTAATTGTTTAAAGGGAGGAGGCACAGGAATTTCTTTCTTAAAATTATATTATTATAATTAATCTATTAACTGTGATAAAAATACATATTCCTGTCTGTGCATCACATGTTGGGGACTGCGAGTGGGTGGATGAGGTTTAATTTGTACAAAAAAAAAGAAAAGATGTATGTACTGTACTGTATTTCACTTATGTCATAATTTGTCATTAAGGATATATATTATATATATATATATATATATATATATATATATATATATATATACACAGGGGGCCGGTGATGTGCTTGATGTCTGAGGCTCACTCTGACTTGTAGCTGTATTCAAACATACAGTACAACAATAGAGAGGAGGAGGAATAAAGAAAGACAACACTGACTACAGATGAGAATAAATCCTACTCAAAAAAGGACAAAAAAAAAAATGAAATGATATTGTGTTCAGAACAACCTAAGAATGTTTGACCAGAGAGACAAGCTTTGATGTAAATGTTCTGTGTTCAAAACAGGGGACGGGACTTAGATAAGCAATTTTCTTCTCTCGACTCCTTTTTCGGCATGTACAAAAAAAAAAAATTGTGTGAAAGTGAATGTAAACATGTCGAAAATAAACTGAATAAATAAATAAAAATAAATACATCCATACTGTAATATCACTGCATTAACTCTGTGGTGTCATATACAGTAGGCACTACACACACTACAAATAAACCTTATTTTATTTGATTCAGACCAACAACATGTAGTGTGATTACTAACTAGTTTATACTGTAACATTCAGTAACAATGATAACAGTATAATATTAATAACAATGATGATGATAACAACAAAAACATAGTGGTGTTTTTGAACAAAGTTTGGACGACAAAGAATTGGCTAAACGTACATGCTTCAGAGAGTGGTGTGGGTGGCTCAGAGGGTGGAGGCTCCTCTCAGCAGCTGTTTGAGGCGCAAGTAATTATTTGTTCATATTGGTTCCTTAATTTCAGCATAAAAACGGGCAAATTAGCAGAAGCAGCAGCAACAGTTGCAAACACAAGTTACTGGCTTGACAATCACATCCATCATTGACACAATTGTGACCGACTTGTTATGAACCATTTGCTTTTCATGGATGTATGTATGTGTTTTCCTTTAAAAACAGACTATGAATGGCCTTCCTTTAATATTCATCCTTTGCTTTCAGAACTTGACTGGCTCTTCAAACTCCTTCAAGAGAGACCCATGTCCTTCATCCAAGGTAATCCTCTGGGGTTTTTTCACAATATAACCACACATATTAACATCCAAGGTGAAAAATTACCCAAACTAGGTAAATTAGTAATAATTATACCTTTAGTGCTACTTCTGATTACTTCCTGGCCCTTTTACAAGTTTTGGATTTGGGGGCCAGTCGTCCTTGTTTATGTCTAAGGCTTTGGATGGAGATGCATTATCATAATGGTGATCTTGTTTTGTTTGTCAGGCAAATCGAATCCTGACCTCCATCTACAGTGTGTCCCAGCAGATACGGTGTCAGAGCACTGAAAAGGAGTCCGACTTGGAGCTACCAGTGGGGAGAATGGAGCAGTTGATCGCTCAATATTGCCATCCAGAACTTTTGGTCAGAAAATGTATGAGAGGATTCATTATTGATTTTTAAAGAATCACTGTAGTTAAGTGGCTTTTTTTTTTGTTGTTGTTGCGTGTTTGCAGAGGAAGAGGGTTTCTTGTTCAGCCGTTGAGAAAATCCGAGGAAAGAAGAGACGGAGGATCAGGCTGATTAAAGTTATCAATGCTCTGATCAACTGTTGGCAGAAACTCACAAGTCTTCTAACCCAGTCAAAGTAGAAATAACATATTTGGTATTTTATTTCTTATAAATTGACAGAACATAAGAACTGTTTTCACAGAGCATTTTTTTTTATTTTTATGTGAAGATAATGTTTACTTCCGGAAAGTTCTCTGAATTAATTAATACCATTAAGCTTCTCTGCTGAAAGTATTTTTTTATATGCAAATGTACACGCAGCATTTAAATTGAACGAGAATGTGTGTTTTCCTGCAACAATCATTGTTATTTCTGTTTTTAAAAACCATACAGTGCATCAACATTGCCACAATCCTTTCTATTGTCTTGGAGGGAGCATTGATTGAGCTGATGTCACCTTTGAAGCCTTTATTACCTCTGACCAACATGTTTGTGACCACTCTCATGAACCTCACATCATCAACTCCATACACAGTGAACACACATTTATTAACCTTTTGCCCTGCTGACATTTCTGGATCCCACATTTTTATCAGTGGGATCTTCTTTTCTTTTCTTGACAATGACTGATGTCACTCAGTATAATAAACTGAAAGTGTCATTGATCACGTGTGCACATTCATTGCTAATGGAGCTGCCAAATGCTGGGGATTTGTTTTTTGCTCAAAGAGGCTTAAAAATGTGGACACGGTCTCTATAAAATGAATTCCCTGTGTACTATCCAAATATTTGCAGTAAAGAAATAGCAATTTCTCTATGTAAAGTTGTCATTATGTAAGTAAAGCAGTTATATTTTATATATGAAAAATGCTCTATAAATAAAGTTTGATTTGATTTGATATATTTTTTAATCTTTAAGTCAGTTTACTTATTTTAAATTAGATTTTCATATTTAAATCCCTGGAAATGCTTCCAAATAAATGCTTTTTACACTCTTTAATGTTTAATTGGGGTTTAAAACCATCCAACCTAGCTACACCGACCACATAACAATTTATTTGTTATAATTACTTCCAAAACTGTAAAATTAAAAGAGTAATTAATTATTTAAAAATAATTATATTGACAATTAATAATAATGTAATTAGCGTCAGTACAACTAATAACTTAAGTGATTTATCATATTTAATTGACTTTAAAAATATAAAAATTAAAATTAAAAAGGTAAATTAAAATTACAACTTTTGGAGCGACGGCACATATTTGAGGCCGAAACTATTTTTTGTTTTGTTCTGACAGGAAGACATTTGTGTTGCACAGCTTTAAGTCAAGTCCTAAATGTAAAATTAAAAGAACAGTTAAATATTTTTTAAATAACTATATTTACAATTATTAATAATGTAATTAGCATCAGTAAAACGAATAAATTAAGTCATTTATTATCTTTAATCGACTTTGATAAAATAAATATTCCGATTTTTGGAAGCGACTGCGCACATTTGAGGCATATATATATATGTGCCTGTTTTTGTTCTGACAGGAAGGCATTTGTGTTGCACAGGGTTAATTATTTCAAAACAACTATATTTACAATTAAGCATCAGTAAAACTAACAACTCAATTAAGTTATCATCTTTAATCGACTTTGATAAAAAAAAAAAAACAGAAATTACGATTTTTGAAGCGACAGCGCCCTTTTGAGGCCGGAACTCTTTTTTTTCCACTTGTTTTGTTCCGACAGACATTTGTGTTGCACAGCTTGAATCGGAATCCCAACGACGGACTGAAGCATCTTCCTGCCGCGGTTTGAGTGTTTATTGTCGGTGAAAACCATCAACATTAATGCGTTTTAAAAAGCTGTCAGTATAAGCGTGTGCTTTAGTTGTCCGTTAGCAGATGTAGCCGAGGTGTGGTTAGCTTAGCATAGCCTTCAGTGGAACAATCTGCTGACTATCAGAGCTCTGTGACTCAGTGACAGCAGCCATGGCTAACAGCAACACTGTGGACATGGATCCTGATGTTGCTCGCAGGCTCTTTGAAGAAGGAGCCACCCTGGTGCTGCTGGACGTTCCTAAGGGCACAGAGCTGGGGATTGACTGTAAAGTGTGGAAGGTTGGTCCTCTCTTTAAAGGTGTGAAGATGATCCCCCCAGGCCTTCACTTCCTCTATTACTCCTCTGTGAACTCACCCACCTGTGGCTCAGAAATTGGGCCCCGGACTGGCCTCTTCCTCTCCGTCAAACCCAAAGATGTCATTTTAGCCAAATGGGATCAAAAAGAGGAAGATTTGGACTTCAGTGCATCCCAGGATGAAGAACAGGTGAACAGGATCAGGGCCAATTTACGAGAGCTGGACCCTCACTTAGGCCCCTACCCTTTTGAGGTGTTGAGGAAGTGGGTGTCTCTGACTGATCGGATCAGTGAGGAGATGGCCAATCACCTGCAGCCTCTGTCAGGGCGAATATGTGCCTACAGTGATGTCATACCAGAGGTGGAGCGCAGACACACCAAGGACCGTGAAGACCAGCCGAGGAACGACACGGCCTGTCAGAGCATGAGGGAGGGGCTGGATAGGCTGCCCAGGATGAAGCAGAGGGAGGGAACCAATCTACGCTTCTCAGATCTACCCAAGAAGATGTATCCACCAGGGGCCACGCCCGCTCAGATCACTGCGTGTAGCATGGACCTCAGCTACGCCCTGGAGACTGTACTGGAGAACAACCACAAGATGCAGCCTCTCAACCTCCTCGGTGTGTCATCATTACACACACACACACACACACACACAGACAGACAGACAGACAGACAGACAGACAGACAGACAGACAGAGAGGGGCTGGGCAACATAGACCAAAACTCATATCTCAATATGTTTTCTAGTGATGTCCCGATACAACTTTTTCACTTCCGATATGATACTGATATTGCAGCCTTGCGTATCGGTCCGATACGATATCTGCATTAATCGTACATACTTTTATTACTTATTTTGTAGCGTGGAATGTTAGAAAAGGCTTGATCAAGTGATGTCACTCAAACAGAGAACAATAGTCAGCAACAGTAGGTATGAGAAAAACTGACCCACTTATTATAAACCAATTGGTTACATAAATGTTAACCTTCAACATAATATCTATAGTATTCTACAATTTAATAAATATATATTGGAGATTTTAGATGCAGTCCGGTAAAATCCGATATTCGTTTTCTGGCTGATATCGGACCGATATCCTATTCCGACATCAATATTGGATTGGGACAACCTTACACAATATGGGCCACTTTTGCCTTTTTTCTCTTTAAGGGACAGCACGTGTGAGTGAGTTCTGTAGTGTGGCTTGTTTAGGGGGAGTTCTGGGTTAAAATGCACTCAGCATTTTGCATCAGCTAATTTAACCTAGAATTGTCTTTGATTTATATCGTATATCATCATATTGAGAAAAAATATCAAGATATGAGTTTTGGTCCATATCGCCCAGGTCAAAACTGCACCATATAAGCTTTGTTTTACGTTTGTTGTTAAAAACCTCAAAAAAATTACGATTTGTCATATAAAATGTGAAACTAGTGCTTCTCTTTTTGCTAAACCGCATTGTTAGCTTTTCCCTCACATAGTCTGATCTGAGCGCTAATTATTAAGTGATTGTTTTGCAGGTGAGCTGCAGTTTGCCTTTGTGTGTTTCATCATCGGTAACGTGTATGAAGGCTTCGAGCACTGGAAGGGTCTGCTGGCTCTGCTGTGTCGCTCAGAGGACACCATGCAGAAGCGTCGGGACCTTTATCTGGGACTCATTGCCGTGCTTTACCACCAGCTCAGTGAAATCCCACCAGACTTCTTTGTAGACATCGTGTCACAGAACAACTTCCTCACCTCTACAATGCAGGTACGCAACTAGAAAAAAACTATCTCCATCTGCCTGCAGCCATGGTTACACATTCACTGTTTTATATTAACATTTATTCATGTATCCATCTTTCATTAGTGTTTAAACATATTTTTATTATCACATACAGAGTTACAGTCAATTTAGAGGCTGCAATTAACCCTAAACCTCCCTGTATGACAATGTTTTTCAATCTTGGGGTCGTGACCCCATGTGGGGTTGCCTGATATGTCTAGTAATTGGTTAAAAATATTTATTGATAAAAAAAAACATTATATATATAGTAGGGCTGGGTGATTTTGCCTAAAGAAAATTCTCAGATTTCTTAAAGAAACATTCAAGTTTTGATTCGATTGTTGATTTTCTTTTTTTTTCAATACACTTAAAAATGACTGCAAACATCAGATATATTGTCAAAAGTGCAACTTTAGTGTCCTCAAGAGTTAAAATGCATAAAACAATCCCAAAACAAAAAGTAAATGAGGCTCTGTCACTCAACAATTTGAAGATTTAACCCAGGTTTAATATATATATATATATATATATATATATATATATATATATATATATATTTAATAACAAGAGTTTTTATCTACAAATTATATAAATCAATTTTTTTTTTGCTATATAAATATATTAAATTCTTATCATTAAATTATTTCTAAAATGAATACATAACACACAATAGTAAACAACTATATTCAATACTTTCACTTTTTCAAATATAAACCTAGTTACTACTCAGGATAAAAAAAAAATTGTTGGGAAAAATGTTTTTGGGGTATTGAAATGGGGGACACGATTGGCTGTGTTCTGACAGCTTACCTTATTTAAATTTTTTTTTGACAATAAAAATCTGGTTCCAACAGATCATGCATCTGTAACAATCCCATTTAGGGCTCAAAGTGAAATTCCTTCCAGTTGTGGTGGCCAGTGGCCACACATTAACCATGACAAAATCAAAACACACCTTTCAAATGGATTTATACTTTTGTACTTTTCTATTTATCGATTTTATTATAAACACACAGAATCAGAATCATTCCAATGAGGCTGCATTTGTGCAAATATTTAGCAAAATATTCCATCATGTAAATGTTCCACTAGTAGAAAAAAAAGCCCCAATTAAGAAGTTGCTTTACATTTAAAAATAAGGAAGAAGAAGAAAAAAAAATCTAATTTAGGAGGAAGTAGAAGTAAAATCAGGAAGCAAGATATAAGCAACAGGGTTAATAATAATGAGCAATTTAAACATTAAAAATAGAAAAGGAAAAGGGTTTCTGTTTAGTTCTGTGTTTCGCCAACACGGAAAAACCCTGCAGATCAGCCTCCGTTACCGTGGAGTTGCAGACAATTATTCTTAAAAAATATGAAGAATTAATATTCATAACCCAGGCCTAAAGCAACACTGTTGCTGCAGAAAAAACAGGAAGGAAGGAATGCAGGCAGGAAGCTGCTGACAGTTAATGCAAAAAAATGAGAGATTATACAATATCTAATCAACGGATGATAAAATAGTTCAGGTCGTTTTCTAAGAGAACTGATTGGTCAAAAGGAACTGTTGATAGCTAATATTTCATGCACTTTTGCAGAGAATTAAAGGTAAACATTTTTCAGCACAACTAGAAAATTGCACATTGTGTTCATTCCTGAATATTGGACATTGGGGGTGATGGCTTCCCTCTGACAGCCTAACAAACAAAGAATCATAATTGTTTATCATTTAATCCACTTGCTTACAGGACTTTTTCCAGTTTGCCAGTGGACCTGGCATCGACGGCGCTCTGCGTAAGAGAGCCGAGAAGTTCAAAGCACACTTGACCAAAAAGTTTTCCTGGGACTTTGATGTGGACTTGGACGACTGTGCTCCTGTGGTGGTGGAGCTACCTGAAGGTGTTGAGGACTGAACCTCAGAACATGATCTCAGATGCTTCAGAGGCCACTTCACTGCAGTTTATTACATTAAGGTCATTCAGCATCTCACTGTGCTTAAAATGCCTTTGATTATGTTCAGTAATGAATGAAAACCATGAGGTGTTGGAGAATGGTGCCATCTTGTGGTGAGTCTTAGTCTCAGCGTTGTTTAATCAAAGATAGCCAATCTGCAAATAGAAAATGAGAAAAAGGCACATTGTTCATATATTACTGTAGTACAATGAATGGACTTTCATCCTTCAGATCAGCATTTATTAAATTTTATACTTTAATAATTGAAAGACTTAAGTTCCTCATTGGTTGCTGTCATTTTAAGTTTTCTAATAAAAAAACTCATGAAAGAACAATGTTGTATTTATTTTTTTAAAGTTTTGTGCAGTCTATTCTGTATTTTAGATATATCGCTGTGTTACCTGTGTTCTGCTCCATCACCTCACAATACAGTCCCTTAGCTTCCATATCATCCTATTTTAAATATTTACATAGGCTCTCTGATTCATTAGAAGGATTAAATAAAAGTGTCCAATATCAAATAATGTGCATGTATGATTATCTGTTGATGTTGCAGACTTTTTCAGACACACTCTGCTTTTCGTCGTCAACCCCTAATGATGGGGTGAAGTCACACCTTTTCTTTGAATTTGAAGATTAGAGAAGTGGAAAAATATTCTTAGTATTTCTGTATTTATTTTTTAGCCAATTCTGTCAGAAGAAGTAATTTCTTAATCTTCCACTAGATGGCGACAGGAGTATTTTTTTCAAGTCAAATTGTTCATTTAATTCTTGAAGGCGTTAACCTGAGCATTAACACAGGAAAACAACAGTGTCTTCGTGCTGTTAGGTGTTTTTGAAATCATTTTGTCCATTTTTTTTGTTTTGTTTTTCTCTCATTTTGTGGGTGTTTGTTGTTTTAAATTTTTTTTTTGTTGTGGTTTTGTCTCTTTCTGTAGTCATCAGAATCAGAATCAACTTTATTGACCAAGTAATGTATGTTATACGCACGAGGAATTTGACTTGAACTGTGCTCTCTCTAATAGCGTAAACATTAAATAATCAACTAGAAAAAAAAAATATAAACAGTAGTTAGACTAATATGTGCAAAACTAAATAAAATAAGATAATAACAAGATAAGATAATAATAAATTAAAATAAAGTAATAGGATATCCTGGATTTATTTCCATTAGTGGGCTTCACCTAACCAAACATTACCTGTCAGAGAGAAGCTGTCCTACGAAGGTCGATTACAACAAGCTAATTTAAGCCGAGTCATTTCAGCCTGGTTTTTTTTTTTTTTTTTTACAATGGAGGAACAGCTTATGATCTTGAACAAATATAACGAATTCAAAACCATGATGACAGCGAGTGCAGCGCGCACCAGGATGGATTGGATAGGAGGCGGAGCTTTTATACTCGCTCAGATCTGATTCACTTCATAACCTGGTCCCGACCAGGATAGGTGTTGCTTAAGTTTAAAATGATGAATGATTAAAATTCATAATTCAGACCAAAAACAACACTGTTGTTACAGAAAAGGCAGGAATGAAAAAACACAGGCAGGAAGCTGCTGACACTGTTAATGTGTAAAAGCGTGATATTATTTATGATATTAATCTATTGGATGATAAACGGACAGCGCTCTGATCAGTTAAACTTTATTACAGCACACACGTGTTTCTTTTCAGGTATACATCTATTTATCACACACACTGGGATGAGAGCACTTTGTTTCACTGTAGTATGTTCCTGCTGATGCTGTCAGCCTCACTATAGCGTATGACTGAATGAATGAACAAATGACTTCACCCGTCCGTGCATACAGGTCACCAAAAGAAATTCCTCGTGTGTATTCATACACCCCTGGCCAATAAAGTTGATTCTGATTCTGATATGGAGAGACAGGCTTCATCAGCTGACTATAAATCAGTCCATTAGATATAAATGTGTATCTTTCCTAAAATATGTCATCGGTAAATGAAAGGATTGCATTTATCCATTAATAATCTTTCTTTCCTAAACGCAGCTGTCAGATCTGCACCAACCAGGATCTTCTAACAATGGGCAGGTTGTTTTCTAAGAGAACTCATTGGTCAGGAGGCGGGGCATTAGCACTCGCTCAGATCCTAGCCGGAAAAAAAACCTGGTCCCCAACCAGGTTTGTCGTTCAGCCTAAGTTACCATGGTGGTTTAGCTCTGTAAGACGTTAGCGAGCTTCGTAGGACAGCACACACTGATTAAACCCCGGAAGTTAGCTCAATAAGAGGTTATCTAGCTTTGTAGCATACCCCCCTTGTGTTTTGTGAGTAATATTGTGCAATTTCCTTTGTGTTTATGGAGCCATTTTTGTTGTTTTTTTTATGTTTATCTTTCAATTTGTGTATTTTTGTTCTCATAATGTGTGTTTTTTGAGTAAATTTGTGTTTTTTTGCTTTTTTGTGTAATATTCTGTCATTTTGGAGTCATTTACTGCATTTACCTTGGGGGCCGCACGAACGAGAGCCACATGTGGGCCCCGGGCCACCAGGTGCCCATGTGTGCTTTAGACTTTAATTGAAAAGGCGAGGCCTGATATCTTCTTGTTAACTTGTCCTTTGGTCTGCTACGGTACTTGAACCCTTTTCACTCTGCGTGAACTTCTCTTTTATGAGATGTTATTACTTCTTAAACAAAACCCTAAGCCGCATGTGTCAAACTCAAGACTTGCAGGCCAAATTTGGCCACGAGAGTACCTAGTCTGGGCTGCAGAAAAATGTTATTCAAAGTAAAAATTACAGCAAAAACATGACTCTTTGTAATCCACCATATATAGTAAGTTATAGATATGTCACTAAATCCAAATTCAGTAAAACCCCATTAAAATTCGATGGGGCTTGCAGTAGCTACTACATTATTTGCAGTAATACTGAATCGCAATTTTTTTTTTCTAAAATCGGGAAAATTGTTGCACATTATCCCAAAGAATTTTGGCAAATTTGAATAGTTTTGACCAATTATTTAATATTTAGGATATTATGTCACCCAAAATATGCCCTTGTGAATTTAAAATTTTTGCTTTTCTCTTTCAGAAAAAATATGGACTTTTTGTGGTCCGGCCCACTAAAAATCAAACTAGGTCATATTTGGACCTTGATTGAGTATGACACCCCTGCCTTAACCAATTTGAAAATAGCTGAGGTCTTCTAATGCAATAATGTAAATCAATAGAGTATTTCTATTTGATGGAGATTCAAATGCCAAAACCAGAAACTCACTCTCCTCCTAGATTATTGATTAGATTGTTTAAAAGAAGGTACATTTGGGCTTTTGATCAACAACCTAAAGACAACCAGACTAATACTGTGCTTGTGGTGAGGCCACTGGAATGTGATTGTTGTAGTTCTTTATCCTGTAAATTCAATCAAATTGAGAAAATTGCAGGGAACACATGGCAGAACAAACAGGGAAGGTTACAGTGATTTGTGAAGTAATTTTCCTCTCTGGGGTGAAACGCTGAACACTGTCAGTGAAGACAGTTCCAGAAATGAGTGGAGAGTCGTCCTTGGCTCTCCAGCTTCTCCAATAGTGCCAGGATTACAGCGTGCATTAAGGCAGCAGACAATTCATTAAACGTTCAGTGTTTCTGCACTGCACACAAACCACTTCAACCCCCCCCCCTCAAGTCTGTGTTTTCCTGCCTCCATTCTGGTATGGCAACCATTTTCCTTCGTCCCTATTTGTTTTGTTTGGTGCGGTCACCCCGGGGAGCGAGGCACGCTGGGAAACGGGCTGCGTTGATTGTGCAGAACCTCAAAGGCAGGCAGGCCCTGTCAGTCACGCTGGAGCTCTCTCTCTCTCCATTAGATGTGAACTGGCCATTTCCATGAGGCTCACAAGCTGCTAACGCTGCCAGTGCAAACACAGGCTCCTCTGTTTCCCCTCCAGCCACTCGCCCGCTCTCCAACACTCAGTCCTCACCACTGCCAAGAGGCTGGAGGTTACTCTGTGTGCATGTGTGTGACTTCTTGACCGAACATTGCCCAAATTCAATATGAATTACTGACTGAAAAAAATGAACCGTAACCTTGCGTGTGAGTGTGTGCGTACTTTGGCTCCAGTACAGTGTGTGATGATGGGAAAATGAGAGATGAAGGATCCTCAGCATCTTCGAATGACATTATGTCAAAGACATGATTCTACTTCAGCAGCATATGGTGATTCATTGTAGAATCATTACAGCAAGGCAGGAATTTGAAGTTTTTGTGTTCTCAATCTTGTGGATTTTCTCTACACACCCTGGTTTCTCCCAGCAATGAAAAGACAACTATGATGTCTCAAAATCAGTTCCTCGAGGGATGCATTTCTGCATGTTTTTGAGGTACTACAAGATATTGAAATATATTAACATGCCACAAGATATATCATTGATTTCCATCCCTGTTACATTTGTCCCAAGAAAAAACTTGCAGGAGACATATTTAATGCACAAAATTCTCAAATGCTGCCAGAAAATGTAGACTTGCTACAAAAAAGAAGACATCTATATCTTAATTCTAGGCTGTGTAGATCGGGGGTTCTCAAACTTTTGAATCCAAGACTTACACAGTATTTAATGTCTTATGAATAGATTTATTTCTATAGTTTTTCTCATCTATGGTCATCTCTCTCCTGCCTGGGGACTATATACTGACCATTGTATTTTCAATTCATGTTCAAATCAAGATCATTTCTTTCATCATTTTGTGTGTTTTCTGTCATTTTTGTGTGTTTTTGGAGTCATTTTGTGTATTTTGTTGTAGTTTGTCTTTTTTTTTTTTTTTAGCATTCAGTATATTTTTCTCCTTTTTTTGTGTATTTGTTGTCGTTGTGTGTTGTTGGTCATTTTTAAATTATTATCTCTCAGCATGTGTGTTTTTGGGGTCGTGTGTTTGTTTTTTATGTTATTTTGCATGTTTCTCTGTTATTTTTGTGTTTTGTAGTAGTTTTGTATTTCCTCTAATTTAGTGTGTCTTTGTTGATGTTTTACTGTATGTCTTGCTGGTAATGTTTAGTATCATTTTTAACCAAAAATAAACATTATAAAACCCCATATTTTTAATGCTTTAATTTGTCATTTTCTAGACTCTCCTGTACCCCCTGTAGTGCTGTTGCGTAGCCCAATTTGAGAAACACTGTAGACTGTTCTAGATTAATGGTTTTAAATTAGACATTTTTTTTTAATCACCGGCCTTCCCTAAGAAACGGTAAGAAAAATTTGACTAAAGGGAGAATATTAAAAAAAAGGGCAGTGTTACAACTAGGTGAGGGGGAAGGGAACAGGGAAGGGGGAGTCGGGGTAGGAAAATGGAAGGGGTGGGGAAGAGTTATGTGATGCATAAAAAAAATAAAAAAGGCAAAAAAAACACGTTATACAAAGTTCATGTACGGAACATTTTTGAAGAATTTTACAATCATGACATGATTTGATTTTTCAAACTGCATTTTTCCCGGGGTCTGTTTTACCCTTTCCAAAACTATCGTCTCGTTTCGTTATCGTGAACTCTGTCTATCATCCCACCCCTACTACCAACACCACTGCTTCTAAAGCCATTGCTTATTATCTAGAATGTTGCAGGACTGCTTACACATTCCTTAGATTCATGTGTGTCAGAGCTGGGAGACATCTAAAACATGCAGAACCGCAGGCCTCCAGGTACACATAAATCTAATATATCCACATCTACACACACACACACACACACACACACACACACACACACACACACACACACACACACACACACACACACACACACACACACACACACACACACACACACACACACACACACACACACACACACACACACACGTCCTACTCACACGACCCAAATGTAAAGTCAGGCACATGTGTGTGTGAGCACGTGCACATTTACGATTCTAGTTCCCAGACATATGAATGGGAACATGTGTTGGACGTGAGAAGTGGAGACAAAGTTTTTTTTAAAAAAAGTAGAAACGTGTGTGTGTGTGTGTGTGTGTGTGTGTGTGAACATTAAGTGATCTGCTGGAGTGTTTAAAAGCTAAAGCTGAAAACAAGGCTGAATACCTTTGAGGTTTGGTCAGTAGGAATGCGTGTGTGTGTGTCTTTGTGATCATGTCCAGTGTGAGCACACAACAGCTGGCCAATGAATCCCCCATAGCTGAAGCTGAGTAACTAAATTTGTGAATGTGAGACTGGTACAGGCTGTGATGAACCTACACACACAGCAGCAGAACATCAGTGACCAACATCACCTCCAGTGGCCAGTCTCACTCAGAGCTCATAAAAGTGTCTACGCTCACACTCTATATCATCCCAGAGAGCTTAACTAAACATCGGTCGTTTCTTTTTGAAACGAACCACAGGGGAAAATAAAAATGAGAGCGTTTGTGCTGGTGACCTTCCATTTGCACTCAATCTGATAGCTTTCATTCTTCCCACCTGCCCATCACACCACTGATCTCTGACTTCCATTTTTAGTGAGCCTTTGTTGTCTTTGGCTGTGGCACTCGTAGCATGAACTCTGGCAGACTTTGTCGTCGCAGCACCACACACACACACACACACACACACACACACACACACACACACACACAGAGGTGGAAGCTCACCCCTCTGGTAGCCCCACGCTCAGGGGACGACCTTCTGAATGGCTGCAGCCTGCAGAGGAAGAGCAGGGAGGGGAACCCACAGCTAAAACCTCAGAAAAGGATGAAAATAATCATCAGTTACATATTTATCGCTAAGCTTTAAAGGCAGTTCTGTTGTCATCTGTCCACTTTCAGTGTGATATCATGTTTCGGTGTTTGTTTCCACCTTGTTTTTCCTTCACCTTCTGCGCACTGATTGAATAATTCAGGGTTACAGATGCATTATTCAACCCCCCCACCCCACCCTCTCTTTCATGCATGCACACATAAACACAAAAATGTTTCATTGATTGAATTTTCTCATGTAAAATTCTCCAGGCTGCTTGTCTAAACATCTGCTAGGAAATGCAAAACAACTCCAACCTTTTTTTTCTGTTTAAATATGGAACAGTAAAGTTATCACAGTGATGTATTCCATGCTTCAGCTTTTTTTTTTTTTTCCTATACTGTAAAAAGGGAATGTTAACTGCGATTTCCAGCTGATTCTGTTGAAAAATCAATATAACAGGAGAAGGCTGATGCATGTGTTTAAAAAATGCTAAAAACAATACATGCACTGAGTACTTAGTCACTTCAGTTATTCTGTTTTTGTTCAATTTGAGTTCACTGTGGAATACGAGATGAATGTAGTGTTTGAGTGAGTGTTGGTGGTGGTCGGAGGGGCCGATGGCGCACTATGGCAGCCTCGCTTCCGTCAGTCTGCCTCAGGGCAGCTGTGGCTACAATAGTAGCTTACCACCACTAAGTGTGGAGAGAAAGAATAATGCCTTAATTCTGTAAATCGCTTTGAGTGTCTATGATAAAGCGCTATATAAAATCCAATGCAGCATTATTATTATTATTATTATTATTATTATTATTATTATTATTATTATTAATAATTGTTTGATGGTATTTCAGCAAATTAAGCTCCTCTCATGAACCAATCACGCTGTTTTTGGACTGTAGGATAAGACCAGAATACCTCAGAATAAATGTACACTTATAGTGAACAACAATTTACTTTCTTTGAGGTAGTACTGGTACCCAAAAGGAGAACAATGTTAAAACAATGACCATTATAGCCATACTTAATGCTAATAAAGTGGGTTTTGACAAGTGGGTCAGGACACAAAAAGTGTATCAGTGGTTTGACATTACTTGCTTGAAGAAAACTGTAAAAAACAAGCGCTTTTATTTTGAAAGGGATTTAATCAAACAGCAGAGAGCTATCTTTTGTCACTTTTAACTGTAGTTTGATTTATTTCCCTGAAAGCAATGTTATTTTTACACTATAATGAAAGATCGGGTTTGTAATATATATATATATATATATATATATATATATATATATATAGTTTTCACCATGTATAGAAAAAATGTTTCTACATTGTATTGTATTGTAGGATAAGACTATAACAGTGATAGGTCAGTTGTCATGATTACATTTATAATGCTAAACATTTACCTTAATTTGACGTGTAATCAAAGGTGATGATTGGTCTGTTTAATAGACAGGTTTTGACAGCGTGAGACAAAAGGACATTAGTGTGAAAACTAAAGGAAACATGTGCTTGTGTTAAAGCGTGGACTTGTGTTAATCCATGTTGTTGAAAGAGGATGGCCCTGTTATAAGGAGTCCATTGTAAGCATATTTATGATCGTTCCTGGCATCCTGTCTAGGATGTGACCTCCACTGGGATAGACTCCAGTTGTCCCAGTAATACTGAATTTGAGCTGATATAACGGATAAATGAAAGAATGGCCAGTGGTGCAATTGCAACTTGAACTTGTGGGTTCATGATAAAAAAATTAAAAAAAGTTCATAAAAGTGATGAGGGAAGTACAAAAGTTATGTGCACCCAATTGAAGTCTTAAAGCTGCTAAAAAAAAAATCAGATAAAGGCATAGTAGGTCTCATAAATCATAAAAGTCTTTCTACTTCATTCTTACCGTGATTTCTTGTGTTTCTTGACATTATTTCTTGTGTTTCTTGACATTGTTCCCAGTATTCCCCTTGATATCAACTCACTCCGCGACACATTCAATTTCGAACGGATTTGGATCTTTCTATTTAAGCCCCGAAATAAACATCCGCCATAGTTTTGTTACAACACCAGATATGTGTTGGGAAGTCACTTTGTCAGAGTTCTTTGGGGCTAACACAAGAAATCACAGTAAGAATGACGTAAAAACACTTCTATGCATCTGTCTATTGGACTCCACATCCCACAATACAATGCACCAAACTTTTCCGACAAGAGTTTTCAAGCTTTTAACCATTTCAGCCAATTTAATAATCAGTCATGGTACAGCTGCCCTGGGGCATACTGACAGAAGCGTGGCTGCCATTTTGTGCCTCCGGCCCCTCTGACCACCACCAACATTCATGCACAATTCATACAAGGCAATGTGGGTAAAGTACCTTGCCCAAGGACACAACAATGATGACATGGATAGAGCAGGATTCGAACCCCCAACCTTTTGGTTATTGGATGACCCACTCTACCACTGAGCCATGATTGCCTCAAATTTCAACCTTTTACATCCTTTTTTCAAGCAAATGATTTTCAATCTCTTGCTCTCTTAGGCCTACACTAAGCTATGTCTCACACAATATCCATGACACTCCGCGTTCTTCATTTTTTTTTTAACAACTTGTTGCGCTCTCTCTGCAAAATACACCAAATTACAAAGTACTGTAGCAATATCGGTAGCAAAGTCAACGTCTTTTACGACTATAATAAAAAAAGGCTGCAAAATGCCAGAGGGTCAGATTCGATAAATAACGCTTAATCGTCTTCTCTTCTAAGTGTTTCCATTCAAGCCTCCAGCTGTAGCATCCTTTCAGTGAATCTGGCAACCTTCCCAGATTCATCCCCGCAATCGTGTGTCGGCGCCTGAGCCGTCTCCTGTCCTACTGCTGTCACCACTATGATTAGGTCTGTCTAATTGAACAGGCTTCTGTTAGTGTGTGTGTGTGTGTGCTCGTGCATGTGTTTGTGTGTGTGAGTAGGGGGCCGCGTTGTGGCCAGGCTCACTGGAGCCAGATGGCCACGTGTTTGGCTCGCAGGAGGCCATTTTCTATCCATGTTAAACCACAGGCTGTAAACACAACCATATGATATGCATAGTTCCAAGTGCTGATGCATCGCCATCACTTGGCAGTGGATTCTTGAAATGATGTCAGATGTGACCAGATTTGGGACATTTGGGCAATATATTGAAAAATGGGCACAAGTGACTGAATTGGCACGTGTGGTAATTAATGTCCAAAGACAATATAAAAGATCTTAATCTGAGATTTGATCCCAAAGGAATTAACAAAGTAAAGGAGTATTTAGCAGAGGTGTAAAGAGTACTGATATATCCTACTCAAGTAGAAGTACTGTTACTTGATTGAAATTGTACTCAAGTACCAGTACGAGTAAGTCATGCATAAATGACTCAAGTACAAGTAAAAAGTAGCTCAATTGAATATTACTCAAGTTACTAGTTACTTTCCTCCACTTTTATTTTTGGTAATAAAGAAGCTCGGCATCGCGATGAGCGTCCTCGTGGCGGCCAACATCGCCAATGAAGTCGCTGATGAGAAGTTTTGTGAGACCACCATCGGTCAGTCTGTCTTTCGAGCACACGGTGTCAAACTCATGGCCCGGGGGCCTAATCCGTCCCTTCAGAGCAGGGGTGTCAAACTAATTTTAGTCCAGGGGCCAAAAACGCAGCAGTTTGATCTCAAGTGGACCAGAGATTTTATACAAAAAAATGAGTAATTTTGACATTATTGTGCCCTAGTTTACACTTATATCTTATATATCAGTCCCAACAGGATCTTTGCCTTAAATATTCTTGATTTTTGTGGCCAATTTCTATTTAATCAGGGGAAATATTATGTCAAAATTTAAGGAAGATTTAAGGATTTTGTAAGAATTTTGATTTTTTTTCAACAATATAAGCACAGGGAAAAACGGTTCCCTTGCATACAGTAAACATCTCATGTATAACCTTAAAAAAAAAGAAACCAAATCTCGCCAAAATGGAACGTAATTTATTTTCTACAAAGGCATCTGTGTAAAAATAAAAGGTTTGTCAAAATATAAAATTGTTTCAAATAAAATGAATGAATTCAATTCAAAATAAAAACATTCTCAGTATAGCTACATTTATGAACTCTAAAAGTGAGAAAATAGCTCAGTACTAATAACTCATTTTTCACTGTATATTTCCTGTAATTTGTATTCTTTTAGGATGAAAAATAGCCTTCGGGCTAAATCTGCTACATGTTCTGTGTGGATATTAATGTACAGTACACTGTCCCTGTTAAATAAACCAATAAGTAGAATAAATGAATACTGTAAATAAATAATCTAGCATTCAATGCTGTTCTGGTGCCGGGCATTATGTTTAATCTGATTGGTCAGCTATGTGATGTGATGCATTTGATTGTTGTCTGGTCACTTCATTTCACAATGTCCGTTGATCATTTTAAAACAAAAGAAATGTAACAAAAAAACTGTACTTCCTTTAAAACTTACTTAAGTACAAGTAAAATGACTGATTTAGAAATATACTGAAGTTACCCATAAAAGCTACTCAATTACAGCAACATGAGTACTTGTAATCTATTACTTTCACCTCTGGTATTTATTCTCTTGGGAACTGGATGAATATGATGAGCTTTTTATCCCACGTCAAGGGTAGATTGGACAAGCTGTTCATCAATAATAATGTTATGAAGAGTGCAGCATTCTGTCATAAACATGTGAGCCAATGTTCCTCTAGTCCTGCCACTCAGCAAGAAGGGCCATCGCTTCAGTCTCTCTATCTCTCTCTCTCACCTCTTTGGGTTATGTGGTTTTGTCTGGTGCTACTGCTCATGTTTACCTCTCTGACCAGAGCTGCCTGACCGGCAAATAAATCTCTGGCTTTTCTTCAGTCTGGACCAGTTCCCTGTTCACCAAACCACAGTTGACTAACGAGAATCAGGTCCAAACTGACCACAGAATACTGGATCAGAGGCCTTTGGAGTCTTGATATGTGTTGAAGTCAACGGCTGTGGACGTAAACTTGGTTTTAAAACAACAATATTAACTTTTAGAAATATTTGAACTCCATTAATAATAAAATGTATGAATCGATACATATATTCGGCCCTTGTGCAAATTTTTTGTTGAAGTTTGAAGCTAAAGTAAGGGTTACATGGCAACTCGTTGGCTTCCTTTGGATGAGGGAGGAGCTGAATAGACGCCATGGAACTGAATAGAGAAACACAACCCGGTGCACCACAGAGTACACTTCAATGAAATAAACTTGAATACTTGAATAAGACTAAAGTCAAAATACATTCCACAAATCTTAAAGAGTAACTAAACCCCAAAACTTTTTTTTTTACTGCTGAATACAAATGTATGAAGTAGTGCTGTTGATTGATCCTGGTCCAACTCAGCATTTTAGTCAAAGTATTTCAATTTGGTATATTTTGTAGCAAAATGTCAGAGTGACTTCCCTCTATGGGTTGAAACCAGGCTATTACAATTGATTTTTGCTATTGGCTGAGAACAAGATCATGTGATGTTTTGGGACCAACAAATAAGCATTGTTAGCCCCGCCCTTTTTATAAAAACTACCACCTGTGGGCTCTACAATCTGTGATGAGTAGGTTGGATTGAGAGAAGAGTGTCTCGTTTGTTTATCTAAACCATCTCTGTGTCACTTTTTGGGTGTTTTACCGGCCCGTTGTATTGGTTTTGTTAGACATTTTAATCGTCTTTTGTGGAGTAGAATGCAGCAAAGCAGGTAAACAATACAAGCGTGCCTCTAAACTTGCCCTCACAGATGGCGTCTCCATGGAGGTCACGTGGCCTGTGGGAACTATGTATAATGAGTAATGAGTAGATTGTTCATTGGAGATTTTATAGTATACACTAGGCGTGTCCTAACTGCTTCAGGAGCCCCGTGCACTGGTGTGAGCATCGATAGAGGAGAGCTGGAGAGAATGACGAATAGCGAGTTTGTTGGTGTCCACATGTCAGATGATCTGAGCTGGGCTATAAATAAAGCCCACTCTGTCTAGAAATGTCTTCTCGTTCTGTGGATTCTAGACAAAACAACCTCCCTCCGCCTACGTGAAAACTTCTAACACAGCACAATAGAGAATAGACATATGTGTGTACTGTGTGGACGACATCTACTTCGTCTAGACACAAAGACCAGCAATGAATCCAATGTATATTGTATGTTGTAAAAAGCCTTTATTTTAATGGGTTTTTACTTTATTTTACTTTATTTTAATGGCAAATCAACAAGTTTCGATTAAGCATGGTCTTCGTCAGGGCTAAGGATTATTTCAGTTATAGTCTAGTTTTAGTCAACTCAATGACATTAAGATTTTAGTCGACTAAATCTGTAACATATACTGTCGACTAAAATATAAAACATTAGTTTATACATTTGAAAATATAAATAAAAAAATACTTTTGATCAACCTATTATGGGATGGTATAAATGCTTGTAATTATACACAGACAGATTTGATGTGATCAATGCGTAAGACCACTTGATCACAAGAGTTCTGATTGGCTCCCGTCTCATGTGACGAAATTATAGTTTAGTTTTTATTTGTCGACAAAAATATAAATATATTTTGAAATAGCTTTAGTTAACGTGATTAAAAAAAAAGTCATAGTCTAGTTATTGTCACTTAAAAAAAGACACGTTTGGACGAATAAACACGCCAAAGCCAATAAAGTGTAATATCTTCATCCATTCATCTGTTAGCTTTTTATCTTTATTCTCATTCTCCCACTGCTGAGGCTTTACGATGAGTAATTAGGACTGAGAGATTTTTGTGCTTTATGAATGTGTGCTTGAAAAACAAGATAATCATTTCCTCTGTTTTGACAGGTGGAGTGTTAAAACTTAACTGCAGTATCCGTCTCAGACTCCAGGGATCCCATACTTGATGATTCTTGAGGGAAGACATCCAGTTCAAAGTAAACATTTGATCTAGGAGCTCACTCTGCAATATGCAACTGACTCTACAGTAAGTCAAAGCCTTGCCATATGTTCAGTTTTGATTCAGGGATGAATGCAAAGGATCCACTTCCAATATTCAACTTCCTCAGCTCACATTCTTCATATATTCCTATACTTCCAACACACAGACAGCCAGGGGTCATGGATAGACAAAGAATTGCACTCAAAGAGAAGCAGGTGCAAGTGATGAGACCATATTTAATGGTTGGAGATGGAATGCATGATGGTGCTGAGGGGCATAGTAACGTCCGACTTTTATAGGACCAGTACAATCACTGACTTCTTTTATCAATAGCTAATCTTAGTTTTCAGAGTGTTGGTTGGTAAAGCTGAGGCTTTAAAGTTGGAAAGCCAAAAAATGAGGGGACCATATACATGTTCAATTAATGCTTGTTTGCATGTTTTTACCAGCTATTCCACCTGTGTGTGAGACAGCAGTTGTTAGCGTGAAAGGGTAGATTTGAAAAACTGATGTTACAATACTATTACTATAACTTAAATACTATTTGTTTTTTATTCCAATTGTTCCCATGAGCGGGAAATTCAAAACGGCTGTCAAAAATAAATTTTTTGAAGTACAGTTCTGATATTTTACAAACTTAATCTACACTGGCTTTACAGTGTCAGATTTTGATGCTTTTTGAATCATCAAAAATCTGCTTGGATTGTATGTTTGGTGCTGAGCCAAACATTTTGTTAATACGTTTTACAGATTTTGAAAATAGTAATGGACTTAATTTTCAATGGTTTTAAATTTACAAAAGTGCATCTGATATTGGAATACATTTTGGTGAAATTTCATATGAAAGCTCATATGGTTCATTTGTTTGAATTTTCCAAACGTTTAACTTCAGAGGCTTGTTGTAGTGCCACTTTCAGGACTATCGCTCTGTTTTTGTAGCTGAGGTAATCTGGTACTGGACCTTAGTGCAAAATCTTATTTTTCGTACATGAAAAGTAGGATTTCCTCGGTTAGGGTTAAGGTTAGGGCCCGGCTCCAATGAATATATGACTTCAGAAGAAACAGTAGCTTCAAAGCTACGACCAGGCGAGCCACCACCAGAGGAGACTTGATAATTCCCCACAGGTGCACCACATTTGGTCAGACGGTTCTGTCTGTCCGAGTTGGGAACCTGTGGAATAGTCTTCCTCTTACACTGAGAGAATGCCCCACATATACAGCAGTTCGTTTAAAACCCAGTTGAAAAAATGGCTATGGGCAAACCAAAGTTGCACACATTGTTGTGAAGCCGAATTCATTTGTATGTCTAATTTGATTATTGTATGTATAGGGCTTTTGATAATTTACAGATAACGATATACTTACTGTAGATGTAAATTATATTCTGCAATGTTTTGTGACCCCTGTGTGACCCTAGCCCGTGGGACTACGGATGGCTACAATCTGGTGTTTACGTGCATGCGTTCCATGTTTGTTCATTAACATGCACTGTCCCAATCAAATTAATAAATAAAGCAGCGAGAAGACATGCAATAGGGAATTGGTCAAATTTAGAAGTAACTATTAACCATGCACTGTTTTTAGAAAAAGGAATTAAAAAAAAGATTTCAGGAGATGAAAGCAAGTCATTGAACAGTAACAATTCAAGAATCGCTGATGTCAATAGATGAACGCAGCAGTTGTTTCTGAGCTTAATAACAAAAAGTAGAAAACACTGTGAAGATATAAACTTTATTTTAGGCTCACATCTAAACTTTTAACATTGTATTTCCTTGGCAACAGCTACACTGTTTAAATTTAGACAATGGCCTTTTTATTCTGAACAAGGCCTTTTTTTGAGACGCTTCAGCACAGTTTAATCTGCATGCAATAGTTTTTGTTTTTTTTCTTCTTTAACATTTTAAAAGCATTGTTGTGCTTTCCTTCTTTTCTTTGGCAGCTCCCTCACTCTCATAAAAGCTATGGAACCATTGACAAATCAGTGGGCGTCACACCCAACCAATTTGGGGAGCAGCTTTTCACACATTTATTTCACACGCCCAAGAAGGGCTGAGAGGTGGGAGACCTCTCGCTCCTTTCTTGGGCGATGTGATCCTTTTGTCGAAATGTTTTCACTTGGAAAAAACAAACTTAATTTTCATGAAAAAGAGTCAGTTAAAGATGTGTTTTGCAATCACATTAACGAATACTTGTAAAAATCTATGAAACCTGATGCTTGTAGGAATAGATTTATCAGTAAGTGACTGAACTCTCAAGGTAAACACCTTAAAGAACTAATATCCTGAGATAACACAATGTAGTCTATGGATTAGCACAGTGGGGCTGCTAATGCAAACCACACAAATGTACTTAAGTCTGCATGCATGCGCCCTCCCTCTCTTTTTCCCACATTCATGTGCACACACACACGCACGCATGCACCCACACACACATGCATACACGCGTGACTCACTGGCACATGATCTGAGACATCCTTCATATCCGGTCTGTGAGTAAAAGTGTGTTGACCCATCAGCCTTTGTGTTTCCTGACTGGAGACATAAATCATATCAAGCATATAGAATTCCTGACCTGTGTTTTGCTTTTGTTTGTTGCATATACAAAGTGAATGTTGGGGGAAACAAATAAATTCCAAATGATCTTACCCACATAGTTTATCTCTTTGTTGTGATGCCTCCAGTTTTGTATATAGTAGGTCATCATGTGTTTCTAGGATCAAATGCTTTTGCCTTGAGGCCTTCAGAATCAGCAGTGGGGGCATTTGCTGTAATAAGTAACTGACATATACTTTGGTTGTAGACTCGTGGTTCTCAAACTTGTTTGCCTTAAGTACCTTTCTCCTATTTCTGAATCCCAGTACCCCCTTTGTCCATCTGCATTTTGCTCAGAATATTATGAAAAAACGACTGTAGAGCTTAAAGGTGCAGTCAGCAACTCCCAGATCCCTCTCTTCCACTCCCTCCCTGCTGCTCTCTTGCCCTGCCTCCAAACTTTCCAAAGTCCCTCCCTCAGAGGTGCTAACAAGCTAACATTAGTCCGACAGCAACATCACAGTAATAAAACATGCTCTGTTAAAAGCATATTACTGCAGCGCTTCTCTCTCTCAATGTGCACACACCTCAGCAGCAGCAACAACTCAGTGTCAGTGTAAATCAAGCTGCAGTAATTACCTTTCAAGCAGAAAAGTCACTAATTCCATGTTATACTCCTCCAGACCATACACTGTAAAAAAGACGGAGCTGTAGCTCTGGGAAAGGGGTGGGGCCTGTGAGCAACAGCTGTCAGACAGTCCATCAAATACAATCATGGCTCTGATTGGTTCTTTTTGCTCGGTCACGGTGCATTCTGGCAATCTGCCAAAGGCTGCAGGCGCAGCAGGGCGACCTGGTTTTTTTTACACAAACTACTATTTTCATGTAAAGCTATCCATACATAGTGACAGCTTATGTAAATATGACAAAAAGTCACTTTTACAAGAGTTGCAGACTTATGATGGAATGAATGAGTGATAAGACATTTTAAAGAATCCTATTTTGTAAATAAGTGGAATAAAACAGTATTTAGTGCCTCCTGAATACATTTATTTCCTGCCTGGTGTGGGACCAAGACAGACCCTTGTATTTTCCATTCATGGTCTAATCAAGATAATTTCCATCATCATTACGATTAGCATTTTTCACAAAAAATAAACATAACCCTATATTTTTATGCTTTCATTTGTTAATTTCCCACTCTCTCTCTAGTTTCCCCTGTAGTGCCATCATGTACCCCTAGGGGTACAAGTACCCCATTTGAGAAACACTGCTGTAGAAGATATCTGTTGTGACATACTGTTTCTGTCTGTGGTACAACATCTCGATATAAAGCAGTTTTTGTAGCCTTTGAGCATATTAATGGCATCCAGAGTTTTTAGAGGTGTGAGAAGCACCACTTTTAACTTGGTCTATATGAAATAAATATAATTAAATACTTGATAATCTCATCAAAACCCAGTGTGACAACCACCAAACAATACGACTGAATGACAATGCAGTCTGCAGCTTGCTAATGAAGGGGGAGTTTTTTTGGAAGAAGGCCAGAGGGAGTGGGTGGTACGGACCAAGCTGTGAACTTTCAAACCTAGCTGACTTTTGAAGGTATTTACATAAAATTGCTAGCTTTGGCTTAATTTATGTATATAAGTCACCTTGACACGCCCAAAGTCTGCTTTTAACCAAAAATTCTGGCTTGAAAAGGAGGAAAAACCAGTAGAGCTTAAGAGACAATTCAGTGTGAATGGGAAATAAATGGGTTGTGGGTTCTTGGATTAGGGTTTGGTTTAAAGTATCTTACATTATTACTAACATTTGCCTGAAGGCTTTGCTTATCATTGCATAGTGTAGTAACATTTTGTCCCACCATTTTCTTTTTATAGCATCTTTTTTTTAGGTGAGAAAATCTCATAAATGTAATAACACATTCTGTCAAAACTCCCCAATATCACCTTTTATATGGCATTACCATGAAAGCAATTTTCTTTTCTGTTCCAAAACAGGATTTTGCGCACACATGAAGAATATCAGCTACAAAGCTCGTTCACATTTTAATAATGTTTATCAGGTGTGGTGGAGGAAAAGCAGAGAGGCCTCGGGATACGTAAGAAAAAATGACATTTTTACATTGTCTCCCATGACAAAAACATTTCCTAGCTATTAAAAAGTCTTATAAAACCAAAATACAGCAAAACAATGGTTGATTACTAAGGAAGTGAAATGATGAATCCCCGGTGCGTTGGCTTCAGACAAAAACGCCAGTTATTGATGCGGCTGCAGAAGAGTCGGCACTTGATAACAGCTTTGTTATCCTCATGGGCAGAGAAGCCCTTTAAATGGAGTCAAATGAACTTTGGCCACCCACTGTTCATTTGCATCCCAACACAATGAGCTCTCTCAAAGACAACACAATGACAATCTCTCTTTTCTGTTTCGCCCAGAGTTGGTTTTCTTGCAGTTTAAAGATGGATTCCAGTCTTTATTAAAATGTGAGGTTTATTTGGTTGTCCTTTGCTCTTCAGTGGGCTCATGTTATCAGACATAAGTTTGTTTAAAACCTCCTTGGCCAGCGTTATTGCTTTTCAATATTCCAATACGCTCTGGCATGTTGCTTCATTATCAACTTATTGACATTGATCCACCAATCATAAGCATAATCACATTACAAGGAGTCTTATGAGAACAGTGCCTCTGAACTCTGTCAAAGTGGAGTAAGACCTACAGACTCCCACGAAAGCATTACATACACACACATGCATGTTTTGGATATTTCAGGGCTTGGTAAATTGGAGCAGACACACCACGGACAGCTGCTGTGTGTTTAGCATGTATGCTATCATTACGAACACATGTACAGCCTTTGGCATGTCATTACAAGATTCCTCTGTGAAGCAGAAATACCATGCTGTGCTATTTGCACAACTTTGTACCCAAATCACTATCATTTGCCCTTTTCACACACTGATAAATCAATCGAGTTAATCATCCATACAAAATGATTTCTGATCAAAAAAGTCCTTGGATAAAAAGTTACATGTGTATAAATAAATCTAATTATCTTCAAAGAGCACCACATAAAATATGAACAACAATCCCTTCTCACTTCTTTCAAGAATGCAGTTTTGGATAATATACTTCCCACCATTCATATTCCTCAGGCCATGTAATACAGATGAGTATGTGTTTGTGAATGGAAGTGCATCGTAAAGCTCACTGTCACTCCTCATGTGCCTCAAGCTTGATGAAAGTGGAATTGAGTCTACATCTATCAGGCACGGTCCAATAAAGCACTTTTGGGATGTGCAGCTTGTACATATGGTACTTTCCCATCACAATTGCAGCCAAACCTAAAGCAGGGTGAAGCTTTAATTCTAAATATGCTGGTAGGGATGTCATTATGTTGCATTAACTGTGCTGGTAAATGCGCTGATGGGATCTTCTCTAGCTGAGTGTCCTTCTCTACGGGTGCTTTTACATCAGTTTCACAGTTTAGTCCCAGACTCAGTCCGACTGCGCGGAGGACAGTTGATGATTTTATTATCTTGGTTTGGCTCAGTTTGCATTCAGAGGGCCACTTCTAATCTGCCCCAAGCAGCCTCTGGTGCAGTAGCATGAGCTAACCACTTGAGGGGGCCATTACTGGTGTAGAGACTTATCTAGGTAGAGAAACAAAAAACCTGAAGAAGCGACTCTCATCTATTGGTCAAAGTAGTGTTGTAGTAGTCGAGACCGGTCTAAAGGTCTCGGTCTTATCTTGGACTCGGGCTGCCCGGACTCAGGATTTTTCGTCAAGACCGTTCAAGACCAGCACTAATTCCTGCTATTTTTAAACTTTTTTAAAATGTGATAATAACAAGGAGAAGAACGGAATAAAATGATCTTTTATTCATGCGTTAATCCACCCCGTATAATGACCTCAACCTTCCTTAATGTGACTGAGTGACGTGTGTGACACACACACACACAATTAGGAGAGAGAGGCGGGAGCTAAACATGCCCGCTAACTCGTTGGTTGTTAAATTTGTTTTCACGAACCACAAAGAATACATTTGTAAAAGCACAACGAAGAGGAAACACTGCGGTGTGAAGGTTCTTCAGTCTGCAACTGAGCGAAACAGCGGGGACGACGTCTAACATCAGCAGACATCTTGAAAGGAAACACAGAGACAGGTAAGCTAACGCTAGCAAAGCTAACTTTGTCTTTTTTAAGAGATGAATTTACATCTCGGTGGCTTCATACAACAGACATGTGAGTCAGAGACGTTGGAGTTAAGCTACCACACTTTGCTTCGTCATGGTGGTGACTTAGATTTTGTTTTTATTTAAGCACTTCATGTGAGCTTGAATTTTTAGTTGTTTTTTGTTTTGAGACCTGTTTGTCTTTAGCTACCACACTGGTTTGTTTTGTCATGGTGTTAAGTTTTATTTTTTTCTTTGTTTTTCTTTAAGCACTTTATGTGAACTTGAATTTTTAGTTGTTTTTAGTTTTGAAACATGTTTGTCTTTAGCTACCACACTGGTTTGTTTTGTCATGGTGGTGAGCTTTATTTTATTTTTTTCTCCGTTGTTTTTCTTTAAGCACTTTATGTGAGCTTGAATTTTTAGTTGTTTTTGTATTTTGGTACATAACTTGTTTCGGCTGGGCATTTGATGTCATTTACAGTTGAATTGTTGCAGAATAATTGGTGTTATTAGTTCCAAATAAAGCATTTCCCATTGGCTCACATTGTTCTTCCTCCTTCGAAATCTTTTAAGCTGCCTTGTGTGTCGGACTTCTGCAAAAACTGTGACCAGCCATGTTATTTCTTGGCAGAAAAACTTTTAAACACTTGCCGTGCATTCAGCTGACATAAAAATCTTGTTTTCAAATATGTAGAATAATTGTGAATTTATCAGTAGCATTAGTAGTTTTCATACATATTTTAATACCTTTTTTGCCTGTAAAATGTATTTAAAATAAACTAAAACTAAAGAGAGAATGTTATTTAACTGTCAAATTGTCATATTTGTATTTATTTATATATTTTTTTCAAACTAAAAAAATTTGGTCTCGGTCTTGGTCTTGGGCTTGACTCGGTCTCGGGCTTGACTCGGTCTCGGTTCCCGAAAGTCTTGGTCTTGTCTTGGTCTCGGTGCATTCTGGTCTCGGGCAAGTCTTGGTCTCGGATAGTGTGGTTTTGAACACAACACTAGGTCAAAGCAAGCGCTACAGAGTGCACAGAAAATTCTGCCTTCTCTGTTTGTTCTACTACAACATTCAACAATGGAGCAGCAACAAATTGCCGTGCTTTTTGTGGTTTTAATGCCCTGTTTCGGGGTGTCGCCGGTTCTCCTGGCCACCCGTGCGCTCTAAATCATCTCCAATACTTCCTGTTTTTAGTCCGGTTGTGTTCATCGTGTACCTAATCGCTCTAGACTTCGATTGGAAACGTTCCGAGACCGGCAGAAACAATCGCGCCAGACGTCGCCTGTTTGATCTGCTCGAGACCTTTATTGTAATAGTTCCTGCAAGATTCATTTTGTCTTCTTTTTGTCAGTTGTCTGAATAAATGAAACCTTAACATACGATTCTTTGTTTGCGTGTTCACCCCACCCAGATGAGGCACACTATCCGAGCAAATAAATCCTAGAGCATTTGAACCATTCTAGGGTCCGTCAGTCTGAGCGCACCCTAATAAATCCCTTCAATGTCCTCCCAGAATCATCCCCCGGCAAATCCACTCTCCCTCCTACTCCCTTGTGTCATGCAGCTTGATCTCCGCTGTGTCTCGTATGTAAACAGACACATCAAAAATAGCTCCAACAAACAACCTTCTGTTATTACAGAAAATATGGAAAAAAGCACTAAATTAAATGAAAATTCAAATTAGGTGCAGCCAATGTAATCGATAACACTGGTCACATTCGACCAAATATGGCTGCTCCCCACACATTGTATTTTAGAATGTGAAATTGTTACAAAAAAGTACTTCAAATGTGTTCTTTAAAATAAATATGGCCATATTTTATTTGTTGGCAATACAATAAACACATTTTATGACAAGACTAATAAAGGCACCGTTTAAGCAAATACAAATTGTAAGAGGAAAACATGCTTAGTGGAGTCATCATTGGTCATTGTGTCTAATATTTCCAGTAACCATAGAGCCGAGTCACACTCGAATTTCCTATTTCTCTTTACAACAAATGATGGCTCCCTTATTTAAATCATTGCATCACCACAAGCAAATACAAACACATGACAAACCCCCCGAACTAATTAGTTTGTAATAATATGCAAAGTACAGTACATTACCCAATGCTCTGTTAAATACAGTGAACTGAACACACACACTTACACTAGCACATAATGGGACCTCCACTTCTCAGAGCCTGCACTGCATCTTCTCTGCTCTGGGTCTGTGCCAAAAGCTGTGAAATGAGATGATTATGTGTGAAACGATAAGCATCACACCTCTCTCAGTGACCTAGACTGCACAAATCAGAGTGAGACAACAAACTGTGAGGGGAGATTGCTCCAGGCTTCTGTGTGGAGTTACAACATGGCTTTTCTTCTTGTGTCCTGTGTTTGTATACAGTCAGATATAGAGACGAAGGAGAAATAACTCTCCGTTTTAGTTGTGGTGTCTTTTATAAAGTGATCCCAGGTTTCGTCTTCATTTTCCTGGCCGTGCCTTTCAGCTTGCTCTGGAATTCCTGCATACCTGCACATAGCTGACAGAAGCCCTCAGAAAGGTCATTGTGCCCCAGTAGGGGCGGATGTACGAGTATTAACCTAAATCTCCTATGACAACCCAATTTTGCCATTATTGCAGATTAATGTTTCCCAGGCTGCAGTGTTAGAGGGCATGGAGGTTAGGCTGCAAAGTGAAGACAAAGATGACGGTCTGAGAAGATGAAAGCACACGTTTTAGTGAAAGGATTCAACCCTTGCCTCGAGAAATTCTGACCTCTTTATAAAACTGAAAGCAAGCTCAATAGAAACTGAAAAACTCTGAGATTGTAATTTGTGTGAACAATAACTCACAATTGGCTACAGCTGGATTAACGTCAGCCAAGTGGCTTTGGAAAGCACTCATTGTAAAGAATGATACATCATGTTTGATGGCTTAAAAATATTAGTGCCCATATGGTTTGCTGGCAGCATGTAATCGATGTGAGATGTAGAAGGGAAAATGATTTTGAGATACAGTAGTCCCTCGTTTATCGCCGGGGTTACGTTCTAAAAATAACCCGCAATAGGCAAAATCCGCAAAGTAGTCAGCTTTATTTTTTACCATTATTATACATGTTTTAAGGCTGTAAAACCCCTCACCACACACTTTGTACACTTTTCTCAGAGAGGAATTAACATTTCTCTCTTGTTTAAACACTCTCAAAGTTCAAACCTTTTAAAACATAAACCTGTTTTCAAACATACAGCACTTCAGAGTCACACTACTAGTGATCAGATATTGATGCCGAACGCATTCAGTCTTTGTTAACGATGATGTCAGGCCGTCAACACGGACACTGGTCTGTTCACCCATTCAATGATGGAGTAGAAGCTGTGTGTGACCACGTGGAGCTGTATGACAGGGCCTTTATAACCGGGACCGCACTAGGAAGGATTTGGCGTGGAGGAGAATCAGTGAGGAGGTGGTAGTAGCAGATAAAAGTTCTCTCTGTAGCACTGGGCTAGGATCGCATTAGCCGCTAATCACACCCTCTTTTTTCACTGGTGGTTTATGTTTATGAGAGGAGAAAAAGGAGTGCAGCTCCTCGCTTCAGCAGGCAGTGAAACTCCGAGTTGGATGTGTCTCTGGTGGTTGAACGCAGCATTAGCCAATCAGGACGTAGAACACAATGTGCGTTCATACGCTGTAAAAAATGCATCCAAAATTGCACTGTAAAAAAAAAGGCCATGAAACACTGAGGCCGCGAAAGGTGAACCGCAATATAGCGAGGGACTACTGTATATACTTGATGTTGTTGGGATGTCATTTTGAAATAAATTGTTCTAAATTTGAACTGTAGGTCCTAACACAAGAGCTTTCAAGACCAAGCCATGCTGTAAACTAGTGTTTTACAAACTATGGATCTGGCTCTTAAATTTTCTTTGCCTCACAAGTTGGTTTAGTACAATTTTCTTAATAATTTACACAAGTTAATTTTTTATAATATTTCCCCATTTTAAAAAAAAGCATGCTTTTCTGCAATGCTATAGTTACTATCAATTTGGTGATGTCTGCAGTAACAGTATCCAATTTACATCCACAGCAATGATTTATAAAAGTGGGGCGATATATCGTGCGATAAGATATTGCGATATTAAAAATCCACAAGAGTATACATACCATATACACACCATATTGTTATGCTTTTTATATTCATATTGCATTGAAAAGGTCATACCTGGAGTAAGTAAGTATTGCTCCAGTTGCTTCTTTCTACTCTTTTTTCCTTTCCAAAAATCATTACCGCAAGCTGATAATCATCTTGTCGTAAGTTACCTAATTTCGAATTCAACTTTTGAACTGAAAAAGTTACGGAACTGCAACGAAAGAGGTCTTTGGCATTTCCAGCTCAAGACCTGGTCCAGTTTTTGGTTTCTGATAGCTTTGGTTCTCCCTTCCTTATTTTTTTTAACCACATCCATTCCTTTACATGGCAGAGTGGAGGTCAATCACATAATCAAGCTTTAAAATTCGAAATAGAGCATTGGGGAGCTCTGGATGGGCGGTCTGTCGGGCGGCAGGCCAGACAGGACTGTTGAGCAAAGTTCGGGGGGCCTCCTGTGCCGTGGAGCAGACGAGGACTGAGAAAGCTCTGGTAGAGCTGCAGAGGACGAGGGCTCTGGCAGAGCTGCAGGCACCTTCTGGTGTTCAGGTACTGCGGCCAGGCCAGGCACCTCATAGCCTGCAGGAGGTGCCTGCAGAGAACACTAGAGAGCTAGCCTGGGAGCTAGAGAGGACTGGAAGGCTAGCTTGAGAGCTAGCGGCCACTGGAGAGCTAGCCTGAGAGCTAGAGGACACTGGACAGCTAGCTTGAAAGCTAGTGGTCACTGGAGGGCTAGCCTGAGAGGTAGGGGACACTGGAGAGGTAGCTTGAGAGCTAGCGGACGCTGGAAAGCTAGTCTGAGATGGGGACTGGTGTTTTCAGGAGGCTCCGGGGTCCTTTCTTTGGGAACGGGCCACACCTGCGTGCAGAACATGAGGCAGCTAATTACTCAACCCAAACTCACTGGCATCATTGGGAGGTGGAGGCACGAGCAGGAATACCTGGGAAGTACAAAAAGACGAGTTAACAAAACATGAAACAAGACCCACAGAATTAAACTAAGGCTCAGAAAAACAACTAAAAGAGGGCCAAAAAGGCTAAACACAAACAGACCCTGACACTTCTAATAAGAAAAAGCTTGTATGCTATGCTTTTAACACAATGCAAAAAAAAAACGAAAGCAAAGACTCCAAAAATTGAGCCAATTATCTGCATGATTTTAGTAACTTATCTCAATTCCTATTATTGTGGTGTATATATATTATCAAGCCATTACTGGTTTCTTCCACATCATTGAGTGGATGTCTTTTTCTTTCCCTTTAGTGTCTGTCCATGACCTGATCTTTATATATGTCTTTTTAACCACTTATTTATGCATTTATCTGTAGTATATTTCTCTTACTAGAAAAGCATGTGATGAAATTTAAAAAAACCCTCACTATCAACATACACACAGCATTTTGTTTTCTCTACCTACTAACAGGGAAATATCAGCAGGAGGTCTCCTCATGCAAGGATGTTGCCGCCAATCGCCCCAAGCAAAATTCCCCACAAACTGGAGACGTAAACAATTGTATTTGGTTTGGTCCAAAACAAAAGCAGAATTGTTCACATTTGAATCCAAGTTTCCCCTGGGGTGGGCAATGGCTTGGCTAATTCAGCATCTCAATTACTTGTTGTATAAAAGCTCTGTGCCAGACTAGTAATTTATGATATCTTTAACCATAATGTTCTTCCCAGGACCATCTCAAGTCTTTGCAAAGGCTCATGGGTCTTTTCAAGAGGCAAACACAATGTTTTTTCAAAGGAAGCTTGTGTGCAGTATGCCTTTAATTTGATTTATGATGATCACACTAACAAAAACACTACGAAAAAGCCCAAAGTGGCATTTTGGTTTGCTTACTGCCTAAATTATGGATCGATTGCAGCTCTGACAATGTTTGCCTTGGTGGATTTTATTCCAAGCTCAATAATAGAACCAAGTGGACTTCAGACGTCAGCCAAACAGCCCCAGTTAGCGTTTGTTGCCGTCTTCAGCTCCTGAAGAATATCCAACAAATAACGACTTGTCTTTAGTCTCCCACCCTCTCTTTGTGGGTAAGACTAATGCCTGAATAGAACAGACCTGATTCATTACATCCCTAATGCATCTTACTAAGTCTTAACACATCTTGAAAATCTCTTAAATAGTCAACTTTTGTTGTAAAATAACATTTAGCAATTAGAATAAGACAATTAAACGTAACTAGGTATTTGGCTGATGTGCAGAGAATGAAGTACTTTGCCTGAGAATTATGCCAAATTTGTCTCCCCCTTTTTTCTCTGAGAAATAAATGGCTTTTTTGTGTTCTTTCTAAGTTCATTTAAAATGAACGCTTTTAGGTTGGGATTTTTGTGTTGTTGGCGATATGCAGAGTGAAGTTACTTATCTTGATTAAATTTTCCCCTGAGGAAAACAGGACAAAAAAAAGTCTAATTATAATTTCTTCCGCACAATTATTCTTGGTCATGTGGGACACTGCAGATTTTTAGTAAATCTGAACCAGTGACAAAAAACAAACTGGGAATGCATAGTGGATACTCCCAGTGCCTTTTAATGAGTTCAGGGGTTTCAGGGGATCCCAAGGTACTATTACCTCTGATTGGTGAAGCTGAAATTAGTTTAATTCTTCCATTAATTTACTTTAAAACCATCTGTTTGTGGTCATAGTGCTTGGCTCTGAAAAGCTCTCCATCCACAGCTATTTTTAATAACAATGCAAAATGGCCTTTTTTATGATGGAAAAAAAAGAAATCAACTTTGCACTCTTTTTGTTGGAATTTGAAAGTCTATAAACACATTTGAGCTTGCGTGTGCTCTAAAAGTGGACTCACATTCATTTATGGAGTTGAAGGAAATCTCAGCCAACGGCACAGCAAGATATTTCATCAGTAATAATAGGTTCATTCTTTAAGACTTTCACGCAAAGCAATTATTTTCTTTCAATTCAATAATTGTGCTGTGCTTTAAAAAAATCTCAGTATATATTGTATAATGAAGCTTAAAGAATCCTAGATTGTAAAGTTGAACTGAAGCACTAAAATCTCTTGGATGTTGTTTTGACAGATTTTCCATCATAACTGCAGGGTCATCAACACTCTGTAAAACAGCTATTAAAGCAAATGTCACATGAAATTCGTTCGTGGATTTCACTGACCTATTGTGGAAAAAGATAAGCAAAGCCACAAACCATTTACTGTACCCTCATGAACTTCCATTATAGTCCCAAAACCCTCTGTTTTATCAACGGCGTCCCATAGAAACTACTGTAAGTACAGACAGCTTTAATCAAGCAGCTGGTTGTGCTTTGTGGGACTTCAATGCAATCATGCTGATCTTCTCTGAAGGCATTTCCCACGGCAGCTGATAAAGAACAAGTGAGAGTCATTGGCACTCATCCTTCAGTCTTCTACCAAACTGTAAAATAACAGCTTAATCCTGAAGTATTTTTATTATATTGGAAAGCCCCATTGCTGCGTGTGTTGTTTTTGGCTTGTGTGAATAGCTTTAGTCTTTGTTTTCATACCAATTCTCTCTCACCATTACCTTATATGATAGATATTTTACCATCTGAGGGGTCACTAACATAAATGCTGCTCACTTTGGATTCTGCTTGTTTTGGATTACCACCTTTTCCCCAAACAGAGTTATCCATAACAAGTTGGATAACGCACATATTTACCTACACTATTTTCCTTGTACCTAAATGGAGAGCATTAAGGGCGGTGGTGGCGTAACTTAAGCGGGCTTGTAATCGGAGGGTCACTGGGTTCGAATCCAACCTGGGCCATCACTATGGGATGTTGAGCAAGTCCCTTAACCCTAACTGCTCGTGTTGTACGGATTTGGATGAATGTGTCTGCTAGATGAAATTGTGCTCTTGTAAATCTTGTAGTGATGCACCTAGACAGTAGGATACGCATCTGCCCTCCTACACAGCCTAAGTTATTAATTTTCCAACATCTCTTTCCTCTCTCCACTCTTTGTCAACAGAATAAAACAAAACCCTGTTTAATGTTTGTTCTAAGAAAGTGCCTATTCATACGGACAGGTAAAAAGTACCGCTAACCTCAAAGTGCTTTTGGAGCCATCGGGTTTATGCTGCACTTTTGCTTCTTAGCTGGTAGTTACCCAGAGCAGCCAATCTCACACATTTGCTGTGAGTGTCACACATTTGGTGGATTTCTCACGGTCTCACGCCACACCCACAATTTTTCAATTAAAGAAAAAAGTCTACTCATGTATGGTAAGTGGCGCCACCTTGTTACTACCTTGAAATGACGATTCATACCGATAAGATGAAAAAGAAATATCTAAAGTCTTGTATTTCTCATGCTGCATTCCTCAGAATTTGGGAGTCGGACCTGGAAAATGGGAATGACGTCGCAACAAAGTTATTAGCAGGTCCAGTTTCAAAGAAAACAAGACGGGGACATCTACGAAACCTCTTGTTTATGCTTTTCTTGTCTGAATAAAAGCAACTTCTGGACAAATATGCAGTCTTTTTGCAACTTCTAAACACGGTGGATGAAGAGAAGGAAACACAATAGCGCTGAAGGTAGCCTATTCTTTTCTTTTAGTGGATGTCATTGTTACAAAAATTATCAATCGCTTTTTGGTCTGTTTGTAGTAAACTAAAGGGCGAGTGCTCCTAACAACTGCATGTATGCAATTTCCAAATTATATGTTGACATAGGCTGATTTTTGTCAATGTAATGTCTGCAGTCTAAAAAATAAGATATGTATAATAGGAATGTCCCGGTATTGACAATATCGCGATACCGCTGTCTTAAAAGTGCTTTGATATTGTGGTTATGTCATGGTATAAAGTAATGAGCCGTTGCGTTTTAAAATTGCGTTTTTTGGTTGGCTGTAACGAACATTTTCAGAGTAAACTATAAGTTCCATAATGCATTGTGGCGGTGTCATAGTTTCCAGGCGGTTGAGCCAATGGTGTGTGACAGTGCGAGGTCAGAAGGGAAAGGAAACATGGCAGAGCAACGTAGAAACGAGGAGTTTGAAGAACTCGTGCATGATCCAGGGGCTACAAGTCAGAGGAATGGAAACATTTTGATTTCACCGCATCAAGTTTAGTTTTACCCTACTGATGATTTGTGGTTTCAATAGTCTTGGCTGAAAGAAACCCCCCCAAAAATTAAATAGCTTTGTGTGTGTCTGTATGTGTGCGTGTCCAGGGCCAGAGGTTGATTGATTGATTGATTATACTTTATTAATCCCCGAGGGGAAATTCAGTAAACTAGCACTAGCTTTAATCTTTTTTGTGCATCACATCAGCTGCAGAACTTATTTTGTATCTATGTTGAATGGCATTGTCCCTGTCAAATAAACAAATAAACAAATAAAAAAATGTGAACATACCTACGCATCCTCTCAGTTTGTGGCCTTTTTTTCTTCTCCATTTGAGTTACGGTGCATGGTTTAAAAGAAGTGCCCTGAGATACTTTCAGAAATGTTCATCTCCAATCCTGCCTTTTAATGTGGTTCCAAAAGTTATGCAACAACCTGACCAGCAGCTGCTTTTACATAAAAACAACAATGTCCTTGGAAGAAGAGCAAAGCTGAAGTCGCACATTTTAGGCTTAAATTATTCTTGACTGTTTTCAAAGTCTTGCTGGATCATCACTGATGGGTGGGCTTTGTTTCATTAGAGTTTTTATTTTTATTAGATTTTTTGGGATGAGTGAGCCCTGGCTGCGTTTATATGGAACACACTCATAGAAAGAATAATAATAAAAAAAACATTCTTAGAGATCCTTGGCTTTTATGAGTAAGGTAAATAAATAATGTCAGGAAGCAGGTGTAGCATCTGGCTTTTGTTTGAGCAGCAGGCCAGAGTCACACTGTCTCTCAGCCATGAAGTACCTTCATTTATTTGTTGGGTTTACGTCTATGTTGCCACCATAAAACACCAGCTGAGTCAATAAGAGTTTTTTGTGTGTGGCTATCACTGGCAACATGTCTGTCAGACTGGTGTAAGCACTGGATAACAATGGGCATTAGTGGTTAAAGCCCAACTAGTGCTTAAGGTTAGTGCTAACCCTAGAGCACAAACATTCGCCAAGTGCCAAATATCCTCATCGCCAGAAATTGGCATGGTACCATGATCATTCACACTTTAAAAGCTTGGAAAAATTTCTGTCGCCATTTATAAGGATACAATAGGTCCAAATGTTTTTTTTTTTTTTCTGAAAAATTGCGATAAAATACGCAATCTGGATCCGATACAGATGTAACTGAGGAATCAACCCAACATCAAATTTCAGAAAAATCACGAGATGTGAGTTCTTGAAATTTCACCAATAATTACAGATAGAGATTTTTTTTTTTTTTTTTAAACTTATTCAGAACAAGCATATCGTTGCGGATCCCCTCCAAAATTTTATGGAATATTCCATGGCATAAGGTCTATCTTTTATTAAAATTTTGTACTTTTCACGTAATCCTGCTAACAAACAAACAAACAAACAAACAAACAAACAAACACCGGTAAAATTGTTGGTAACACTTATAATAACCATCATCTATAAAAGGGTATATAATAGTAAATAGATACTGTAGTTAATTAGTTAATAGTTATTTACTGTTAACAAACAATGAAATGATAGTTAATGTTTTTTAATGATTTGTAATGCTATAATTTATGTTATATTAACAGTTTATTGATGTACACATAACATTTTATACACTTTATAAAGTGTTTGTTAATGATTAACAAAGGATTAGTAAAGCCTGGTTCATAAAACATCTATAAACATTACAGAGACACTTGGATCAGATATTTGTTAATGGTTTATAAATGTTTTATGAAGCAACTATTCTTATTAGCCATTTGTCCCACTCTATCATAACCAGGTGATCTGGGTTAGGGTTAGTTAGTTAAAAATTAATTAGTTATAAATATTACAAGAATTAGTTGCAACTTTATAAAAATCATTAACATATATTTAAATAGTTTATAAAGCATGTATAAAGCAATTGTTAAAGTTTTAAACATCAATTCAACTTTATAATGACCAAATGTGGTGATTTTTTTAATTTTTTTAGTGGCGGAAACGGGCTTCCATACACAATGATGAATGAATAGTGGTTCGTATTTAGATATGATGCGTGCGCGGCCTCCAAAACTGTATGTATGACTTTTGGGGCATCCCCATTTAATGGCACATGTATTCTCCATTATCTTACCCACACATACGGAACTGTTTCCTGGGCCATGAAGGGAATGCATTTAGAAGAATGATGTGACATAGTTCCTGTTGCGAGGCAGGAAGGCCAGGTCATTGATTTGTCATTTCAATGAACTCCACTTGATGGATTAGCCAAACTTCAGACCTACACACAGATGATGGACAATGTGGAAACAAACAGCCACAACACAACCAAGAAGCGCTACTGAAATAATACTGTGAAAACAGAAACAGGAAAGACAAAGTAAAAGATAAATAAAAAAAATCAAAAAATGAAAAATAAAAGGCAAAAATTAGAGATGACATGGGGTTGAAAGTGTGAAAAATAAATGATAGAGTGAAAATTAAGTGAGCTGTGGTTGACCTAACCGTCAACAAGCAGGTCGTAGGTCAAAATGGCAACAGGATCATGGTGGTCCAAAACATGGGCCGGGGGTTCTTTGAGGTCAACTCTATTTGTCTGTGAAACCAACTTGTCACTTTGTATTAAGGAATCATTTAATGTAGGATTTGCATCAGCGCGTTTGCATTGATGAGGAAAGAAAACAGTGTCAGGTAAAAGAAATAACCAAGCAGGTAATGAGTTGTTTGGGAATCAGTGAACTGTGGGACACTGAGTCTTAGAGAAACTCAGCAGGATTCATCTTCATCTGTTACTTGGATGTTGGAGCAGCATGGAGCTGCACGGTGTGAAAGAAAAAGTTCTCCTGACCTGTGAGACCAACTGGGAATGGTTGAGAAGAAATGAATGTGAAGATCTTTCCTTAAAGGAAAGGGAAACAAGCTTTGGAGGCCAGGACTCCCAGACTCCCCACTGCTGCCTGGAAGCTACAAAAAAATCAGGTTTGTTCAAAGTGACAGGATGGTGCACAGTCAGCTTCCTGAGAGGATGTGCATGTATTTAAATGAGGGGAAAAGGGTTTATCTGCCAGGTTTAATCACAAGCCATTTTCCACTCTAATCCATCTCTACAGGAGAGCAAAGACAGAGAAACAGCATCCTATTTCCCACATGATAAATCATTATTTGATTTAATTTCACAATTTGTTTAGTTGAGGTTTCATTTATTCAGTTTTTTCAGGAAATGTTTATCTCCTGACATGTTTTGACTGTCACCAGCCAGTCTTCGAGTAGTTCTGCTGATTGCCTTTGATGGTTCCTGTGAAGTTTCACTTGACTTCCATGTAATAGTTTCAGTGAGATTTTTTTTGTCTTCTTTTTGAACAGTTACTGATTTTACATTTTTTTTAAGAAATTAGGCTTTCATTTTTCCAAATATTTTCTGTTCATGAAAATCATTAGTATTAAAATTAGCATTAATTTAAACTGTGTAACAGGCTATGGATTCAAAAACAAGAGCTATATGTTTTTGGTATAAACTAGTTTAACAAGCCAAAATATGATTTGCAAAGAAAAAAAATGAAAAATTATAACAGCAAAAACTGTGTGTTTTGAGAGATTTTGTGCTGCATTAATTACAGGCAATTTAAAAGCTGAATGTCATATTAAAATAGACAACATTTCTCACTTTAATTTTTCAGCTGATTACCCTGTCGTTCAATAATTAGATAAAAATAATATATCTGGAAAAATTATTAACCATTTAATAAAAAATATTCGCAGACCATTAATATTAAATATTATCTTAATGTCGTTGTTGTAAATTATACGATACGATTTTGATTCTTCGGACAACACGATGACTGCCGATTGCACAAATTCTGCCGTGATTCGATTTCGATCTGATTCGATAACGAACCTTTCATTTATTTAAGACAATATTATATACGCTGATACAGTGAGTTACATTTCACCTAAAGCTAAAAAATACAAAGCAAATTTGTTGTTTTGACAGTTTTATTGGTGAAGAGGTTCAGATATTTAAATAAAAATCTTTCTTTTTAACTAAAAGGCATGTCGTCACCATGACAATGTGGATCAATGGAATTAATTTCCATCGATTCGATTCAATCGTTGCTTAACCAATCGATGTATCGATTCAGATCGATGTATATGTATACACACCTACTGTATACAGTATAATTTATTAATATTTTTGGCAAGGTTGCTAAAAAAACCAATGTAATTTGACACACACATGCACATACTCATTGTCTTGTCTTTCATGTTGCGGATTTGTCATTTAAACCCCAACTCACTTCATAGTGCATATTCTATATCAGGTAAATGTCTGTGCACATAATGAAATATTGCACTGAAACTGTATTTTTTAGTAGGTGATATCAGGTGTCAACAGTTTGTATCTTCTACAGATTGCAGGAATTCTTACCCATGCTTGCAATATCTCGAGGCTCATATCGAACATATGGGAGCAGCATGTGAAAGTATGTATCTGCTGCATTGGCCAGACATTAGAGAAAACACAGCGAGAGGGATGGACTCTAAAACACTAATCTGACTGTAAATCCATGGTGTAAACTCATTGCTCTAAGGGTCACAGAGTTGAGTGGGGCACAGTTGTGTGGATTTGATATCTCATATTTCAAACATGGCTCTGCTGTTGAGCACCAGGGGGGTGGAGTTTTGGAAGGTGATATAGCATTTCAGGAAAGCAGCAGAAAAAGTCTCACGCAATGGAATTGGTTACAACTCAGCGTGTGCGGTAAAGTGCCATCTTTGATATGAACGTACTTAAGGGAGAATACATCAGTGCAAACCTTTGTTTCATTGTCTTATGTATATCCTGGTTTGTTACGTGTCGCTGGGATAAGCAATTTCTCGCTGGGATAAATGAAGTATTTCTGATTTGATTCAGATTTTTATTCACAGTGAATTAAAGTTGTTTTTTTTTTTGTTTTGTCAGCACAGATCAAATACACTGAAACAGGTTACAAGTTAAGCTGATCATTAAAACATCTGGTTACTTTTCAAAATAAAACACTTCAGATCATATTTCAAGTAACTACGTCACCAAAACGTCATAATTCTTCTTGTACTCCTTTGTTAGGAACACTGGCAGGTTTGTTGTTGCATTTATAACACTTCCTTTAACTGTGTTCTTGCATGATTATGTAAATATTGCGAGAACTCCTCGGTCTTGTGACGTCAACCGGACTACGCCGCGGCGCACTCAAAACCCAACCGGTGGGGTATTTCCGGACGGCGGACAGCGGAGCAAAACCGCATCGGAGCCATAACGCAGCAGAGATGTATCCAGTGAAAACCCCGAGTAACCCTTTGTTACCCTAACCTCTAACCCAAACCATCCATTTAGTTCCTTATCCTAACCCTCCAGAACCATTCAGGGGGTTTCATCGAGAGAAAAAAACCACAAACCTAACCCCTAAAAGTAACCCTAACCTAGCCCTACCTAACCCTACCTAACCCTAACCCTATCCTTTTTCTATCCCTACTTAACCTAACCCTTCCAAACTGAACGGTCTAGAACCGTTCAGGGGGTTTCATCGAGAAAAAATAACCAATGCACATAACCCGTGCCATAATTTAGCGAACGATGCTAAATGACCACCTTCATGACACCTTATTCATGCTAATGAAGGTGCCATGTCATAATAATGACAACATAAAGTCAGCCTTATGTATACACCTTCAAATAAAGTGTTAGCTTTTTTTTTTTTAATTAATTACGGAGCAGTAAAACCAACCAAATAACTAACAAACAAAATGATAAATAGTAAACTAATATTATACTTGCACTCTGACAGTTACTGCCAACCAGTCACCTCACCCAGGGCAGGTGCCAGCCGCCATTAAACTCATGTGTTTTTTACAGTTTTGCAGCAGAAAAAAAAAGAAATAAATCCTGAGGAAAAAGATTCAACAAGGAATTGACAGGTGATCCTCCATTACAGTTTAACATTTATTACACTTCCAAATCCAAAAGACTAATTGTTTGGACTCCCAGGGCACAGACATGTCCAAATACCGCCATTATCACTTTTGGCTCCAGTCGTCGTGCCACATTAACATCAGCCATCCTCTACAAATACATCTGTCTGCTTGCATTAGGATCACACTCTAACCTGGAGGTTCCCAGCCCCAGGACAGACCACACCTGGTTTAACCTGTCCACAGACGTTGACTTTGTCAGAGTGAAGAATAAAGCTGGAGCAGCTGAAAAAGTGCGAGTGGAAACCTTGATTTGCTAAATCCTAATGTTTGAATCCACAGTCTGTTAACCTTGAGCCCCTGACTAAGATAATTAAATTGTTCAGTGACTGTTCGCTGGCTTTTACAAACATAATGCCATTCCTTTCTGGCATGCTTACTGTTGACGAGCCTTCCAAAATTCTACTAATTGGGTTTGCAAATCATCAGTGACTCAGTGAAAGCTTAGTTCATAAGCAATGAACTGTGCCAGAATTAATAGGAAGAGGTGGGACTTGTTTCTGCTCTGCTATCTAATCAATGGATTACAATTTTTAAAAAAGCAGAAAGAAAGACATCCACCCTTTTCTGTTAAACTAAGCGTCATCTTGTGTTCATTTGGAAAGCCAAAGGATTGCCACGTATTGAAAAGAAACTCAATGAATCACACAAATACACAAAACCCCTGGCTTCTGTAAGCTGATAGTGTACACCTCCCACTCAACTGTAAATTCCTGTGTTAACAATAGCAAATTAACTTATGTGAATGACTTTCTATTGTTACTTCCATGTTTAGACAGAAAGATGATTCTTCACATGGCAGGAATTAACACACCTAGAAGCTCTATTGGGTTAGGTTACTGTCAAAAGTTTTGTGTGTGCTCACGTAATATTTGCGCACCTGTGGAAATGAATCTCATTCCTGTGGAAACAAATCCTACAGGATAAATTACTGTCAAAATTACATCGTGCAGCCACAGGCATTATGGCTACGTTCACACTGCAGGCAAATGCAACCCAAATTAGACCTTTTTGCCCATATGCGACCTGTATTTGATCTGTTAAGGACAGTCTGAACAGCACAATTCCGAGTTTTTCAAATTCGACCGAGGACACTTGTGGTCCTAAATCCAATACGTATCAAATTTTTTGCAATGCGACTGCAGTCTGGACGGCCGAGGCGCTTTTTATCCGACTCTTACTCCTAAGTCATCATTATGCAAAAACGTCATAATTCTGAGTTCCTGGAGAAGCCAACTCGATGGGTTAATTAAGGAACTGACCCACCATAACTGAGTGAAATTTCATAAAGATTGTTTTTTTTTTTTTTTGCCAATGATGAGAGGTAGGGATTTTTTTAAAAAACTGACCCAGAATCAATATATTGATCTGGATCCCCTCCAAAATGTATATATTTTGTCAACATCTGGTAAGTACGTTGATGTAATCCTCCCAGCAGACAAACAAATAAATTGACACCAATTAAAGTATTACCTCCTTGGAGGAGTGCTTTAATAACTTATACTGGGCGTCAGTGGCTCAGGTGGTAGAGGGATCATCTTCTGATTGAATTGAATGAAATAGTGTAATTACTAGACTAATGTCAGTATTGGCAGTTTTATCATTTTCCTTCTTGCAGAGCTGTGACTGTTGTCAGGGACAGAAGGTGAGTGTAGAGCCAGAGAGGGGTCATACCCTGAGCAGACATGCTGAGCAGATTTGCTGATCTCTGACAGGCTCCATCTGCTGCTCCTCTTCTCTCTGAGACCAATGTATACCAGATGTCTCACACCGACAGAGAGGATTGGTTCACAGCTGGAGCGAGAGAGAGAGAGAGAGAGAGAGGGTAAACTGGTATTACCTGCCAAACGTTGATTGCTCTGCTGGACTGTCACACCTTATAGTTTATCTGTTTCAACTCAGTCCAAATATAACCTAAAACATAAAATGTCAGAAAAACAGCAGCTGCTGACTTTTACGCGATCAAAGACAATGTGTGTGCAATGCTGATACACAGCAATGCGCAGATCTTTTCATTCCAAAATGGGTTTATTTCTTTGAACTGAATACCTTGTTTGGATTGAAGGTAAATCTGTTTAAGGCTATTTTGAATACAGTTGCTATTTTTTAAAAAACCATCAGAGTGTATGAATACGTTATCATTAGCTGCGTTTCCATTACCCTTGGAAATGCGCATAATCTAAATAGCGCAATAAAAAAAACTGGTAATGGAAACACTCAAATTTTGTAAAAACACATTCAAATATCATAAAAAAAGTTTTTACGTTTTCATAAGGAGTTATTTCAGACGTTTCGATTTCAAAATGTGTCGCAAAAACGCTATGGAAACACTTATTCCGCAAATACACATCACAGGACATGAAGTACCTGGTCACATGACGCGGTACGTGTCGAGAGAAGAGGAGAACGGGACATTTCTTAGCGTTACACTTGAAAAATGATTACTGCCACATTAGACGTGAAACAACAAAGGAATACAGAGTGTTTTAAGGAAGGGTACCTACTAACCAACTGTTTAAAAAATCTAGAACAATAAAACTTAAGTGTTAAGCAGACGCATTTCTCTCTACGGTGTTAAAGTTTGGAATGATCTTGAGGATCCCTTTAAGTCAATGAGTTCACTGTCTATGTTAAAAAAAATGTTTAAAAAACAAAATGTTTTGCGCCTATTGAAACATAAGTTGAGAAGCTGATGAATACCTCTGGTAATGTTTCTATTGTGTTTTTAAAATGCTATTTGGGGATGTGCTCTGATAAGCAGTTACTGCTTCAGCTCATTCCATATTTGCTTGTTAAAATTAATGTTTATTCTTTGTATTGTATTGTATATGTCAGCCAAGAACAAATATCTATCTATCTATCTATCTATCTATCTATCTATCTATCTATCTATCTATCTATCTATCTGGTACTTCTGAGCCTAAAAAGATGCCTTATGTGTGTGGCCAGGAGACTATAAAACTTTCCCTTGTAAAAAGGGCCTTAGTTTTAATAATTTATTTTCTTCCTATTATTGAAGTTTATTACTTCTGGGCTGTGTATTGCTTTATTGTTTGTGCCTTTACAGGATTTCATATTTTAAATTAAAAAAAAAAGAAATATCCCAGTGTAATCCTCTGTTTCTTTCGCTGTAACCACCAAGCAGAACCAGGACAGACCCCAGAGATGGGGAACTGCCTGCTTCCACAGTCCCTCTACACCAGCTCTCTCCTTAACCCAGATCCGTCATCCCTCAGAGTCGCATAAAACTGCTGAGTATCCTGCACACTCCCCTGCATGTGCACACACATGTTGGCTCCCTGTCCGAAGTGTTTGTCTGGAGCAATAATGTAAATAGTAAATTCAAATCGGTCTTTTGGGGGATGATACATAAACCATATTTTAATAAATGTTTTGACACACACTTGTATGTTATTTATTACAGCAGTCACCAGCAAGTGTTTGCTTGGCACCTTTTTTCCATCAGAAAGGACAGATGTGAGCACATGTACAGATTGTGTGTGTGTGTGTGTGTGTGTGTGTTCGTGTGTGCTGCAAAAAGGGAGAATGTAGTACAATAGATGTGAGCAGGGTTCAAAAGTACTTTACCATTAAAGATCCTGTAAAAAGCTGCTCACAGGTGCACAGAAAACAGAAAAACTTGCCCGTGTCTCAGAAAAAGGACAAAACTGTGATTAGAAGAGACACAAGCTCTTTTTTTTTTTGCATCATATTGTGCTAGTAATCTAAAATATTACCAATCTATATGAAGTGATATTAAGTATATTTTTTGAGTTATTTAATGTGAAACCATCAAATTAAAAAACAATGTCACAGCCACTCACAAAACCAGATTTAAGGTTCCCCCGTGGTTTGGGACCATCACCATTTTACGACAACATTTCCTTCGTCCACTGAACCGCGTGGAGTGCTTCAGCTACATGGTTCACGTGAGTCCCACAGCGCTGGTCCTCCCTGTGGTTTTTTGTGGTCTTTTAACGGATAACAGTTGAACTCAAGGGCCCCCGTCATCCTGCAAGCTCTATGACTTTCCCAAACCCACTTTAGTTGGACAGAGATGGGAGAAGAAGAAAAAAAAAACCCAGGGATGCTAATGAAAGGTTAGCATGAAGAGACTGAATAAGACTCTGGTTTCATTATTTTATATGTAAAACAGACATCTGAATGTTTTGAGGTTTGATATCTTTCGAACATGGGTTTTAGGAAACCTACTGTATGCAATTACAAGATGTTTTTTTGAGGCTTGTGCCAAAATGAAATTACAGTGTAGTCAGAGCTAGTGATTTAGCTTCTAAAAAAGCCACAGCATTGGGAAATGATTCACCAGTAATGGAAAGTGTATATTCTCTAAAAGATTAGGCTTTTTCTCAGTTTGGTTAGCTACTCAATCTGCTGGCTAAACAATAAACGCGATGACCTTTGCAACCCTTTGAATTTAACTGAATTTGAAATCTCAGCTTAGGTTCTGCTTAGCTTTGATAGTAAATGCATCTATTAGAAACTTTGTACCATGTTATATATGATATTAAAAACATATCTATCTATAAAAATGTAAATAGGTGTGTATATACTTATGTATGTGTATGTTTGGACAGATGAATGTATAGTGGAATACATGAATTGTATAATTATATAGATATACATCAATTAATTATATATAAGAAGATTATATATACTTCTTCCTACTCCTTTTCGAACAAGTACAGGCCTCACATGCAGGATTTTGTAACAATAGCAGTGGAGGCAGTCAATAAGGAAACCAGGCTCCAGGTTTTGATGCATCAGTTTTATCTGTTTATTTTTTAGTTTGCACCACAAGCACCATGTACTTCAATCTCCATTCCACCCACTACTGAACAGAATGAATGTCCTTATATACAGGTGTACCACTAATTAGCCTGTACCAAGCATGGGGTGACATATAATGTACATATAAAAAGTACAACATAAATATTTACACAAACACTTCCTAACAGACATTATCACAAACACTAACCCTGTATTAATATCATTAATCTTATTTACATCTCCTAAATTATTAAACTGCATATTTACATTGAGCTACACACATCCAGCTCCCCTGTTCCTAGTCTCTGCTTGGTCTCTCCCAGCTGGAACTATAAAAAGGTGTCCAAAAGCCCCGGGGAATTCTTTTACCCGAACACCTCAGGAAAGAGGAAGAGAGCATGCACAGGTAAGCTTTGTTGAAGATCACATTTCAATCACATGCAAAATACCAGAACATATTTAATTGTTTTATCTTTCATGTCACTGCTAAGTTATTTATCAATTAACTGAAATATATTTTCTGTGTTTATCACTAGATGAATCCTGTGGCCTGAACCATGTGCTTCACCATTTGACCAATAAATTAATTAAACCAATACAACAAAATGTGTCTCTTAATTTCATTAAGCACTGCAGTTTGTCACAGTTTTACAATTGACTCTTTTTTTTAAATTACAACAGTTCATAAGTGTAACAGTCCATAAGTAACGTCACCTCGTCGTTACACTTTGCTTTGTTTGAGTTATCATTTTCTTATTATTAGTATCATTTTTTTCTTATTGTGGTAGATACACTGCTGTTGTGTTCATGTTCGAAATAAAATGAAATCAGTCAACCATCCATCCATCCGGATCACATAGACATACTAATCGTGTACACCTTCTTCTGTCTGGGATTTCAAGGCATTCCCAGGCTGAGGGAAACACTCCACAGATTACTCTGAAAGAGATGATGTGACACTAAAGGTGATACATTAAGTGCTCGTAGTTCATTTAAAGGGCCGATGTCAAACAGTATCCAGCTGCTGGCAGTGAAAGCAACTGCAGCTGCGCTGCCGTGCTGTGATTATTTCATCTACGGCCTGATCTATAGTTATTGTTCACACTTTGGCTGTTTCTGTGGATCAATCTCAGGTGCTTTGGGGATGTTCTGTGGACACTCCTCTGTGACCAATAAGATACATACCACAGGAGTACAGCAAATGTAGCACAGCGGTATAGCAGTACAACAAAGGTACGTCAAAGCGTAACTGCCGTAAATCAAACGTGTCAATGCCAAATGCATATCAAGAGAAGCTCATTCATGGCTTAACATCACAGACATTCATGTGGCCGCTAGGTAAAACTAATCCTGTACAAATAGGGCTAAAGAATGAGCTAAAAACGAATAAAGAAACCAACTGACCAAGAAAACAGAAGAACAAAGACAGGAACCAGTGGGCAAAGTCTAGAAACAGAGACACAGCAGCACTCGGTTGTTCAAACACTTCAGTAGTGACGGAAGGTAATTAGCTGATGAGGAACATGAGGGAAGAGAAGTTCTACTCACTCTCACACAATTAAAAACTAAGAACTAGAAACTAACAGAATACATTTCCAAGCCACAGAACTAACTCAACATCACACTAAAAAATCTGAACACGTAAAACCTTTCCAAAACTAAAATGCACTAAGAGAGCGCAAACCTCCGCCAAGCACCAAATATCCTCTTTGCCAGATTTTGGCACAGGTTTATTTTATGATTCCATCTCTGGGAATAGAATTTAACTGACGTGTCTGAATTTATATTGCATTTATAAAATGTCAGGTTTCCTATTACAAATGCATTGAAAAAATGCTTTTCTTTGTTGAGCTACGAGTGTTTGGTGACTGGGACTCAGCCACATTTGTATTAAACTTCTTATGCAACACAAAAATAGGAAAACACAACAATAATGTGAAGATATTGCATGAGGCCCACAGATGCCACATTAAACTATTGTGTTGAAATTGTAGAATGCAACATTTGTTGCATTGTCAGTTAATATTGCTTTGTATTTCCTAAGTATTAAAGGCCTAACCAATTACTGCATGTCCATAAAGGGGTGAGCTGGGGAAACACAAGCAGCGAGGGATTGGGAGAGGTGAGATGGGATTCACAGGAATGTTTAGTGATGTAAAGATTCCTGAGATCACATGTTGCTCTAAGCAGCGGTTGCATGTGTCAAAGAGCTCTTTGTCTGTAGACCAGGTTCCTGGCTTTGGCTAATCAAATGGATTAGAGACGGCTTTGAAAGTCCGCCCATTGGAAACAGCCGTCCACAAAAAAACAAACACGTCACAGAGGCTGCTGCCATGTACTTTCACTTCAGTGCCTGTTTTTCTCCACTAAACTATGTGACTCTTTCCTGACGTCTGTGCTGTGAATGTGTTTTCATTTGTGCTCACGTCCAGTTTTAGCGAGCAAATAAACGGAGAGATTTGAATGTTGATCAGCAGCTGTCAGAGGCCTTTTATAAGAGAGAAGACAGTGCTCGCAGGAATTTATATTCTGCTGTTTTGTCTTTCCAACACAACACATGGGCCCAATCTGCCAATTAATGCCACTTTTTTGTATTTTAATCGATTTCATCACTCCGTGTCTCTTCTCTTGTGATGCATCTGTTGTATCTGTTTTCATTGATGTGTCCAATCAGAGTGTAAGTCACAACGTAATTATGCAGCATGATGGGTCACAAGCAGAGATGAATATAATGTATTACAAGTATTCACATTACTGTAATTGAGTTGCTTTTATAGGTACTTATGGGCACTAATTTCTAAATCAGTAATTTTACTTGTACTTAAATCGGATATCTGGAATTTATGAGAAATCTATGTTTATGTATGATTCTTTTGAAATACAAAAAATACCTAACTAGTACTTTACTATGGTCTACTGCTGGTGGTCATTCATATACATTAATGTATATAAGTCCCGCCTTCGTCCTATAGGCCCTATGTAAAAAAGCACTGTGATTGCTCAGGAAATAGGCTTCAACTTCCTGTCAATCAAAGTGAATGCAAAACTGTGCACTGAAACAAGGCCGCGCGTCACAACAGCAAACAGGTAAATATGATTTTGACTCTTACCTCAGAAATGTCCATCGCCAAAAGAATAATGATGACCCATAAACCTGTATGAATGCAACCCAATGCGACCTTGTTATGTTCCGCGATGCACGTGCAGAACAGTAGAGGCGTGGCTTCTGGTAGATTGGCAGAGGCAGTGGGAGGATGTGGAGCGGTTTAGGGCGGGACATCAAGATGTTTCTCAGAAACTTTAAAACAAGTAATTTGTTACATTTCTACATCCAACCGTTAATGAGTAAATTATTATTTATTGTTTGAAAATGATCAACAGACATTGTGAAACGACAAAAAAATCAAATGACCAGACAACAATCACATGCATCACATCATAGTCGACCAATCAGATTAAATGTAATGCACTGCACCAAAACAGCATTTATTGTTGGTTATTTAAGCTTGAAAAAATTTTTTTATTTTGAATTGAATTCATCGGTGTTGTTTTATTTAAAAAAATATTGTCCATTTTGAAAAACCTTTTATCTTTAACAAATGCCTTTGTGGAAAATTGTGCAAGAAGTCGTCTCTTCCTTTTTAAGTGTATATATGAGATGTTTACTGTATGCAAGCAAACCGTAGCAAAATGTATTACCAAAAATAATGGGGGTTGAAAATAACTAGTAACTTTTACTGTGAATACTATTTAATTGAGCTGCTTTTTACATGTACTTGAGTTTTTTTTTTACATGTACTTGTACTTGAGTACAATTTCATTCAAGTAACAGTACTTCTACTTGAGTATGATATGTCAGTACTCTTTACACCTCTGGTCACTGGTTGATTTCTGAGGTGGATTTTTCTTTTTAATACTAAACATATGCATTGGAGAGGAAACAATGAAAATCAATTTGGCATAGCAGCATTAAAATTATATGCTATTTAGGACCTTAGATCTAAACTACAGTATATAAGGCAATATACACACAGATTAAAATGTATACAACCAAAATATGAGAGCAAAAGCAAATATAACCTAAATATGAAACATGAATATTCCACCTAATTGAGTATTGCACTTAAATTTTAAATATGGGTATTGCACTTCACCATGGATATTGCACTTTTAGGCATGTGATATCGTCATTTAGGGGGATGGAGAAGACATTTGATATAAAATTGTAAATGAGCAATTGGCATTATAAGAAGTAATATGATTTAGAAATGTACGTAAGTCCTTGGCCTTCTGGGTGGTAACTTGCTTGTTATTCAGACCTCCCTCAAAAATATGACTTTTATATTCTAATAAGTTAATGATCCCAAAGGACACAACTACACCCACCACCACCATCCTCAGTGATCATTCTAAAGCACATCTGTCTCTCCAGGTGTGTGCAGGTTGTAGAACAAACTACTACAGTCACTGATTTATATGCCTTTCCTCTCATGATGACACTTTAATGTGGTAGGCAAACTATTTTGTGCCCACTGAGCTACTTCAATCAGATGTTATTCCCACGCTTTGATGAAGATTGGGATATTTCTCAATTTATTCAATCAATATTATAGAATTTGAAAAAAGTTTGGTTTCTGACTAAGAGAAAACACAGACTTGAAATCTATTATATGTTCTGCACTAGATGACCAATATAATATTAGATGAAATGTAAAGAAAAAGACTCGACTTTAGACTAAATAGTTTCTTTCTTTCTTTGTTTCTTGCTTTCTTTCATGCATGTTGTGAACCAAAAGGTCAAGGGCATGTCCACAGTAGGTCTTTGGCTTATCAGTGTGGATGCAGGCTTTGTTGCTCTGTGCCTGATCCCCAGGGTTGATTATTTAGCTCTCTAAAACTGGGAAACACAATGACTTTCCACTCAATCTGCTGCACGTGTGTGTGTTTTTATTTTCCTTTCACTGTGTAGGAGAGTTTCCACTGATTGTTTGCTTAAGAGAAGAAAAAGGTCAAATCCTGCGGGACTCAATGCTCTGTTGTGGGACACCTCTGGATTCCTGAATACCTTTGTGTTTCTCTTTTTTTTCTCCCTCCTGGAACCCTGTTGTAATTTTACAGTTTGGACACCCACTGTGTATAGGTTTTAAAACATAAGAGGTTTTATTTCTATTAGATTTATTTAGGTTATTTCCAGGGTCCTATAAATTATTTTTTATTTATTTCATACAATTTTACAATATTAGTATGTTTAATGTTAAAATTGATGCAACCTATTTGTTAATAATAATCAATTGGTCAGTTTTTTCCTCATATCTAATGTTGCTGACTGTTGTTCTCTGTTTTATCAAGCCTTTTCTAACATTCCACACAGCAAATTAAGTATTAAAAGTATTTCTGATTTATTCTGAGATAGGAATTGGCCAAACACAGCAACATCTCTATTGTATCGGAAGTGAAAAAGTTGTACCCAGGAGGTGTCGTAGATGAAGTAGAGTGCATGGTATTGTGAGCAGGCAGGAGAACCAGCTACAGCACAAGACAAAACATCAAAACCACCAAAAGAGCGACAATTCCTTTCTGCTCCATTGTTGAATGTTTGAAAGAACAGACGAGGAAGCCAGAATTCTCTGCGCCCTCTTAAGGTGCGTTCACATCGAACGCGACTTCAGCAACTCTGGCGATTAGATTACATTGGCCATGTTTACATTGGAGCTTTAATTCCTCTTTAATTCAGAATAAAATTTAAATCCTCTTTAAACTGACCTTGATAACACTTAATTCCTAATGCAAATTTAATTCTGAATGAAACTTAAATCTAAATTAGATGGCTGGTTTATTCTGATTTTAATTCCAAATTAAATTATTTCTCTTTCTTGTAAATGCTTAATTTCGCTCTACTTCTGGACATTTCCAGAAGACCAGCAGACTGAGAGCGGAGTGTTCTGCCCAGGCGATAGGGCTCTAAGATATACAGGAGCTAGATAATGTAGAGCTTGGTTAACAGGAAGATTTTAAACTCTATTCTAGATTTTACAGGAAGCCAAGGAAGGGAAGATGATACTGGAGAAGTATGCACTCTTCTGTTTGTACTTGTTCGTATTTTAGCTGCAGCATTCGGAATTAATTGGAGACTTTTTAGTGAGTTACTAGGACATCCTGACAGTAGGGAGTTACAGTAATCCAATCCAATCTCTGTTAATGTTCCCTAGTGGAAGCATATATACCTGTAATGTAAATAGTATTGGTCCCAAAACTGAACCTTGTGGAACTCCATGATTAACTCTGACGTAAGCTAAGGAGAGATTAATAACATGAACAAAGTGGGTTCTGTCTGATAGGTAGGATTTAAACCAACCCAGCGCTGTTCCTTTAATCCCAAAAACGCCTTCCAGTCTCTGAAGCAATAAATGATGATCCACTGTATCGAAAACTGCACTGAGATCTAAGAGCACCAGAACTGAGACCAACCCTCTGTCTGAGGCTAAGAGGAGATCATTGGTTACTTTTACTAAGGCAGTCTCTGTGCTGTGATGGGCTCTAAACCAGACTGAAAGCTCTCGACCAATAGATGAGACTCTCTTCTTCTAATTTTTGTTTGTCTTCCCAGAGAAGTCTCACGCCAGTGATGGCACCCTCAGGCTAGTAGTTCACACAACTGCACCAGAGGCTGTTTGAAGCTGATCAAAAAGTGTGCTGTGAACACAAACCGAGCCAAATCAAAGTGATAGAATTATTAGCTGTTTTCCGCCCATTTGGCTCGAGTCTTGGACTATACCGCCGGTGTGGAAGCACTTGCTTTTTATTTGAATGTGCCACCAATGGAAACAGTCTGACTTGGCTTTGTGTTTTGCTTATCTGTCTTTGGCTACTGTGTCTGTGTCTAATCAGCCGTAATGCCCTGAGCATTTGTAAATGGTTGAGCTATGGTTGATTGTGGTTTGTTGTGTGCAGCCATGTTTTTTTTCTAATGTATGATGTCAGATAATGAAACCCAGCAGGTACAAACAGATACTGTTCCACTTTCTGCATTCTCACTTTCACTCTTTCTCCTCCCCGTGCCTGTTATTGAATTAGGAAATGTAAACGTGTCAGCCAACCATTCTCC